>NC_056623.2:45436396-45757438 GCF_002870075.4 Lactuca sativa
AAACTCAAAGAACCAGAAGCACAGTTACGATAGGAACCGAAAAGAAGGTTTCAGTCCATCAACAGATTGGAACCGAAAGGGTAGTTTCGGTCCCTCAAATAAATACTACCGAAAGAGCGGTTTCGGTCCATCACCCATCAACAACCGAAAGGGTGATTTCGGTTCATCTTCCAATTACAAACGAAAGGAGAGTTTCGGTCCCTCATGTGAATACAACCGAAAGGGAAGTTTCGGTCCCTCATCCCTAAACAACCGAAAGGGAAGTTTCGGTCCCTCATCCAACTCCAACCGAAAGAAAATTTTTGGTCCTCAAGCCTACAAATCGGATCTCAAAAACCAAAAACCTAACGTCTCTCCTAATTCCAAATCTCAAAATCCTAGTCCGTCTGTCAAAAAGCCTAGTCCTTCTAAGTAAACAAAAATTAAAGTTTTCACCATTAAAAGAAAAGATGAAACAACTTTAGTTACACGTACATATATGGTTGACATTTCTCTGACTATTCCATGTCCTGTAAAAGGCTCACAAGGACCCAAGAAACTTTGGGTTCCTAAATCTGCTTATTTTTTTGCAGGTTATATGTGACGAGCAGTTTGACGAAGAATGGTACATTGACAGTGGCTGCTCGCGTCACATGACAGGAAGGAAGGAGGAACTGAGGGAGTTTCGCTCTCTAAAAGATGGCGGTATTGTAAAGTAAGGTAACAACTCGTTTGGAACCATTAAAGGCTACGGAATGATCAAGAATGGCGAATTTTCCATAAGGAAGGTAGCATACTGTAAGTCCCAAAAATTGCTTGTGTATCGATCAGATCCAATTGATGGTGCGGAATCCCAATCAATTGGATGATGTCAGATCAAATATAAGAGAAGGAGAAGAAGAATAACTTGAATCTAATGATGTATTGATGATATAAATTATGCTCCTTACAATAGATTCTCTCTCACACACACTTCTTCTCTAGTTTCTCTCTCTTCTCTAGCCATCTCTCTTCTTTTTTCTTTTTCTTTTTTTAATTTTTTTTATATATTTTTATATTTTTAATTGTCCTTTGACTTAAAAACCGAGAAAGTCAACCTTAAAAGTCAAATTTAAACAGTCAAACTTGAAAAGTCAAACTTAAAAGTCAAACTGAAAAGCCAAATTTGAAAAATTAAAAGTCAAACGAGAAAGTCAAAATTTAAAGTCAAAGGTCAACTTTTAAAAGTCAAAGTTAAAATTTTAACTAAAAAGTCAAAAATAAAAGTTAAAATTTAAAAACTAAAATTTTTGGGTTGAAAAAGGATTTTAAAAATAAAGAAAATTGATTTTTGGGTTGATTTTGTCCAAAATGCGAAATTAGGTTCGCAAAGCACGAGTTATATTTCAAATTTCGGAAGAATGAAACAAAGATCCTCCTAGACGAGTTGGTTAAGTCGCGCTTGTTAATGACCGGGAGGTCCAGGGTTTGATTCCTGGCACCTCAACTTCAATTTCCTCTTTTTTATGAAAGGGCTGTTGTGCGAGGTTGCTGCTTGCGAGGACTAGAGCTGCGAAGCGAGGACGAAGCCGAGACCGATTCTGCTGAGCCGTGAACCAGATGCGAGACCGAGGGGAAGAAGCTGGACCGTACTCAGGACCGCACACGTCCGAGTCGCACACACTGAGCCGCACACCGAGACCCTAGCCGCACACCGAGGCACACACTCCGAGCCGCACACACCGAGCCGTATACTCTGAGCCGCACTCCTTCAACCAGCAGCACACCTTCAACCGGGCCGCACACCTTCAACAGATTCGCGAAAAAAACGACGTTTTTCACCCTTTTTTGCTCTAAAACTCGATCAAAAACTCGTTTTTATGAAAAATGCAAAGAAGTAACCCCCCTTATTTTTGTGAGATCTATCCAAAAATGTCATTCTCTTTTCAAAATCAGATCAAGTAAGCTCCAGATCTAACAAAATTGATTGATACAACCAAGCTCTGATACCAATAGTAAGTCCCAAAAATTGCTTGTGTATCAATCAAATCCAATTGATGGTGCGGAATCCCAATCAATTGGATGATGTCAGATCAAATAGAAGAGAAGGAGAAGAAGAATAACTTGAATCTAATGATGTATTGATGATATAAATTATGTTCCTTACAATAGATTCTCTCTCACACACACTTCTTCTCTAGTTTCTCTCTCCTCTCTAGCCTTCTCTTTTTTTTTCAACCGTACACTCACATGCACTCCTCTATTTATATAGACCTCCAGCAATACACATGTGTACAGCCACACACCCTATGTACGGCCGTACACAGGGTGTGCGGTCGTACACACGTGTACGGCCGTACACACAAACCGCAAACACATACAACATTACATAAAAATATATTTTCCTAGAAAAGCAAAGTATAAACCAATAATTATGACCCAACAATCTCCCCCTTGGTTTATAGCTTTCTTTTCTAAATGACCCAACAAGCTCCCCCTAAAAAGTAGCTGGCTTTTCTTGTCAATCTTCAATGGGAGCTTTTGTAACGCCCGTGTTTCTAGGCTAGGCGTTAATATTGACATAATGGTCTAGGTTAACCTTTGTAACTCATTTAGAAGAAATGAAAAGGAATTATGTGAATTTTATGTGAATTATGTGTTTTATGCTTAATTATTAGGGTTTAATTAATTAAAAATAAAAATAAGCGTCAAAATTAAAGTGTGAGATAAGCCCGATATCTTTACATAAAGTTGTAGTAGTCGAAACAAGGATTTCGGGGATATAAGGAATGTCGAAATCCGAGTTATAACGAAGAAGTTATGACCTGTCGAAGTTTCGCGACAAAACCGGCACGGTGCTGAATGTCGTAAAAAGTGAGTTTTTGATAAACTACTTTTTAGCCTTAGTAATCTAAACGAAAGTCGTAGTATTCGTTAAACCGAGAAGTTCGATAAAAAGAACGCCCAAATCTGACTTCATATGAGGAAGTTATGATTTTTCGAAGTTTCAGCGTAGCAGTAGACAGCTAAAAACTCGAATTTTAGATCGAGCGATTTTTAGCCGACACAACCTAAACGAGAATTGAAGGTCTCGTCATTAGGAGCACAACGGTAAAAAGTCTGACGAAAACGGACGTCGGATGAAGAAGTTATGAATTTTTAACGGATTTCCTGTCCCGGTCTGTTAAAAATAATAATATAAAATTTAAAGTCAAAATTAGCCGACAAAGTCTAAACGGAAGTTGTAGATCGTAATTTTAGCTACGCATGCATATAAAGAACGTCAAAAACGGAGCTCGTATGCGAAAGTTATGGATTTTAGAAGTTTTGGCGCGAAAACCGAGAAATTTCGCATAGTCACACTTTGCCACGTCACCCTCGCCTCGCATGTGACACGTGTCCTGCTGAGTCACTGAAGCTGCTGAGTCACGAAGCTGCTGAGTCATCCGAGCACATGTCCCTATCCGAAGTGGTCCAGTGAAGATCCGACGCGTGCCTTCTCCCTCGTGTCCGAGCCCTCGCAGAAGCCACGTGCTTCCCTCATCGGATCCGAACTTCGGTCCAATCACAGGCCGCCAGCAGCTCCTTCGCACGCGCAACCCTCATGCGAGCCTCCCCCTCTGCGAGCCCTCTCAGCCATCGGATCAGAAGACTCCTGACCGTCCGATCAGAAGGTCTTCCCTATAAATAGAAGGCTGCGAGCCTTCTCGGGTAACTTTGGAAATTTGCCATTTTTCACCCCTTTCTTCATATTTTCTTCACCTTAACATCCCGTAAAGCCCCGGTATCGATTGTAAAGCCCGGAATACTCCACGAAGTGCCCGAGAAGCCCGGAAAATTTATCTTTTCGGTTTCGAAGCCCGACCTTTCGCAGAGCCCGGTTTCTTAATAAAACTCCCGGTTTTATTAAAAACGATCGTTTTAGGAAACGAATTGCTGCCCGATTATCATCAAATCAAGTGAGTGTATATTCACTTTCAATTTACACATAGATATGAAGTATTTACCTTAAAATACGTGTTACGTGTAAATATGTTAATTGTTTATTTGAGGTGACTGTTGTGTTGATATTCTATACAAGTTTTAAACTGTATATATATTTTTATCTACAAATATGTTGGGTAGAACATGGGTAGTTAGTTGGTGTGTGATAAAATAAAGTGATGAGAGGTATCGATGTTTAAGATGATCTAGTCATCTAACAGAGTATAGACAACGGCCACAGACTATTTTATATAGTCTAGTGGAACGTTAGTAGACTCGTAATCGGTACATATGTTTGAACTATATGTTCATAAAGTGTTCTTGAACTATATGTTCCTTAGGTGTTTTTGAACTATGTGTTCATCCGTTAATTCTTCTTTTTGACACTATTACGTGTCGGGGTACGGGAGCGTACGGGAGTACTTTATTAGTATTTTCCCTATGCTTTTATTTTGAAGAGATTTGGAGTCTTCGTTTCTTTTGTGAAGTGATCGGACGAGCTTCATGAGTCAGTGTTTTCCTTTCCGATGCCGGATAGGGGTGAGTCTGGGGGTTCAGACCACAGCCTAGGCATTAGTTAGTGTTTTCATTTCCGATGCCGGATAGGGGTGAGTCTGGGGGTTATATACCTCACGATATTCAGACCACAGCCTAGGCAAAGTTCGATGCTGGATAGGGTGCGTCTGGGGGTTATATACCTCACGATATTCAGACCACAGCCTAGGCATTGATAACTACCCCTGACTTAATTGTCTTGTGGTTCTTTCTTTTACGAACAAAGGTTCGTAGTTAAACTTAGTCCATTCATTCAATATCTTTATCGATCCTTGTTTACTGCTAGAGGATTTCTGAAGCAGTTTAGTTAGTTAGTTGTTCATATCGATTCTTTAGGTTAGATCTAGTAAGATCACTGTATAAAGTTAGTATGTAGGGATCGATGTTGTTAGTTCCTGTTGAGTAAATCTTGGTGACGATGTGACGTCGTGCCGATTAGATAAATCTTGGCGACAATGTGACTTCGTGCCTATTTGACATAAATTGTTGAAGGAAAACAATGTTGTCACCCCGGTGTTTGTTTTATTTGACATAAATTGCTGAGAAAGCAATGTTGTCACCCCTAATGAAAATCCTTAGGCTAGGTTCCTTGTGATAGTTGTTTTAGGGACGTAACGTGAGGATAATGGGAATGGGTAATTGGGGTAATTTGGTTGACTGATTGATGTTTAAACATAATAAATTTATGTATTGTGGGTTGAAAACCCTATATGCTCACCAGGCTTCCAAGCCTGACCCACTCAGCTTTTTATGATTACAGGTAGTGGACCCCGAGCATAGTCGGATGATGATGATGAGTGATTTTGGATTATAGGCCATTAGTTATAAATAACTGTTGTAAGGCTTATAATGTCTTGTTTATGCTTTTGATCTGTATCGGAACATGACATCCCGAGGTTTTGTTATGAAATAAAAATATATATTTCTTAAAGCAAGGTTTTGATAAATTTTTTATCATGTTTGACTTTGGGAACAAATTCCGCAACACTTTTAATGAAATACTCTGATTTTATTTTAAAAAGCATAAACGAAATCGGTCTTTTCTGGCCGTGAAATTGGGGATGTCACAGTTGGTATCAGAGCATTAGTTTAAGCGAACTAAGAAATTGTAGAATTTCTAGACTTAAACTTAGAATGCTAAGTGATGATTGTGAGATGAGTGTCTACCATATTTTAGACACGAGCACTAGTTTATTTTAGGGAAGATGCCTAAAATGCCCTTATGTGCTAAATGTTATGTGTTTGCCATGTGTGCCATTATTTGTACGGATCTATGGTCTGTTGCCGACCGGATCTGGAAACCTTATGTGTGTAGGATTCTAAACGTATGACTACGGTATTGGAACTAACATATAAACGTTTCGAAGACTTAACATCTAACAAAAATGAGGATCTAAATTCACCTAGGATTGGTGTATAGATCGAAATGCCGAGTACTCAAAGTGGGTTCGAAAGTGATAATCCACATCCTGAGCTAATCACGATGACTGGAGTGCAGGCAATGATACGTACGATGTTAGGTGAACAGATGAAAGAAGTCCTAGTAGAGTCTAGGAAAATTTTATGATTAATTGGACACATTTTCATGTGTTAAATTGTTTTGTGATTTTAGGACTTGGGGACTGCGAGACAGTACTTGGGACGAGTATGAGTAGGTGTGAATAGTAGTAGAGATCTATACTACTGGAAGCACAGGACTCACACTTGGATCAGGGAAAGTCACAAGGTTACCAAGAAGCTATTATTTGATTCCGTCTTGTTCTAGTCTGTCGTTACCATCGTTTCGGTAATGACTAAGAAGATCATTGTTATTCCGACCTTAGAGGTCATATCAAATTGAGTCCGACTACGATGAGTTTATTATGTGGTTCAGAGAACCAAGTTCGATGTAACATTTGACTTAAGCCAGAAGATTGAAATGAAAGATGATCAAAGCGATCAATAGAAGTATCGCACTCATTGTTAAAGAAGTTGGTAGTTAGAAATGATACATTTTGAATGGTGATTGTATCGCATTAGAACATGAAGGAAGGTATAATTTGTTCTGAAATTGTCCCTAGGAGATCTGAGTCTAAGTAGTGCAGTATACAATGAGAGATCATTAGAACATGACCCATCGGTCTGTTACAATACATACTTATTCCAAGAAGAAGGAGGAGTCCTCAATAAGGATTTATTTTGTAACTCAAAGGGTACAATTGAAAGTCCTATGGAGATCTGAAGCTTTTTAGGATTAGCTGGATATTATCGCTGATTTATCCAAGGCTTTTCTTCGATCGCGACTCCATTGACAGCTTTGACCCACAAAGGAGTTATCTATACTTGGAATGAGAAGCATTGGAAGCTTTGAGAAGTCAAAGAAGAAGTTGTGTGAAGCACCGATTCTTTCATTACCCAAAGGAGTTGATGACTTCACAGTTTATAGTGATGCCTCTGGAGTTGGGTTAGGATGTGTTCTGACCCAAATGGATAAGGTGATAGCATATTCATCGAGGCAATTGAAAGAGCATGAAAAGAACTACCCCACTCACGATTTGGAGTTGGCAGCGGTAGTATTTGCCCTAAAGATATGGAGGCATTATCTTTATGGCACAAAGTGTAAACTTTTCACTGATCATAAGAGTCTTCAATATCTCTTTAATCAGAAGGAATTGAACATGAGGCAACAATGCTGGCCAGAGTTACTCAAGGATTACGACTGCGAGATACTTTACCACCCTGGTAAAGCAAATGTGGTTGCTGATGCTCTCAGTCGGAAGGTAAACCTTGAAAAGTAAAGGCCAAGAGCGTTGAGAATTGAAGTTGTCTCGACAATTGTGGAAAGTATAAAGAAAGCTCAAGAGGAAGCTTTAGAGAAAAATGACCGAAAGGAAGCACGTTTGGGCAAAACGTTAGTATTCGGTACAAACAACCAAGAGTTGAAGGTATTCCAAGATAGGATTTGGGTACCTAAGACGGGCGGAGTAAGAGATCTTCTGATGGAAGAAGCTCACAAGACCATGTACTCGATTCATCCCAGCAGTAGAAAAATGTATAGGGATTTAAAACCCTATTATTGGTGGCTGACGATGAAGCTCGATGTTGCTAGGTATGTGGCCGAGTGTGTAACTTGTGCTAGGGTTAAGGCACAACATCAGGAACCGTATGGGAGTTTAGAACCTTTACCCGTACCCATGGGTAAATGGGAGGACGTCACCATAGATTTTGTGACTAAACTGCCCAGAACAAGGAACGGTCACGACATGATTTGGGTAGTCGTTGATCGCTTCACTAAGAGTGCGCATTTCATAGCAGCCATCGAGAAATGGTCTATGGATAAACTCGTGAATTCTTATGTGAAGGAAGGGTGAGGCTTCACGGTGTTTTGTTAACGATTGTATCCGATCGTGACAGCCGTTTTACCTCAATGTTTTGGAGGAGTCTATAAGAGGAAAAGCAGTTTATGGGACTTGAAATAGTCCATTAGATTGCTGAAAAGTTGTAAGTGATTAGGAAAAAAAAAGATATTAGCTGCTCAAAAGAGCTATGCTGACAAGAAAAGACAACCGATATCATTCGAAGTTGGAGATTCGGTTTCACTTAAAGTCTCGTCGTGGAAGGGACTTATAAGATTTGGTAGAAGGGGAAAGTTGAATCCAAGGTTTATTGGACCATTTAAAGTTCTTCAGAGAATCCGGAATCAAGCTTACAAGCTAGAATTACCGGAAGAACTAGAGAGTATTCATAACACCTTTCATGTGTGTTATTTGAAAAAAGTTCACGGGAGGTGTGCCCGACATAATTCCCATTTCTAAATTAAGGTTGGATGAGAATAAGAGGTTAATTGGAGAACCTAACGCAATCGTTAACCGTAAGACTAAGAAGTTGTAACGTAAGATAGTCGATTTAGTGCCTGTACGTTGGAAACTTATAAATGGGCCAAATCCCACCTGGGAAACGGAGAGTGACATAGTGAGTCGCTACCCGTAGTTGTTTGTCGTTGTGTGATTCCGAGGACGGAATCATCCTAAGGGGGAGAGAGTTGTAACGCCCGTGTTTCTAGGCTAGGCGTTAATATTGACATAATGGTCTAGGTTAACCTTTGTAACTCATTTAGAAGAAATGAAAAGGAATTATGTGAATTTTATGTGAATTATGTGTTTTATGCTTAATTATTAGGGTTTAATTAATTAAAAATAAAAATAAGCGTCAAAATTAAAGTGTGAGATAAGCCCGATATCTTTACATAAAGTTGTAGTGGTCGAAACAAGGATTTCGGGGATATAAGGAATGTCGAAATCCGAGTTATAACGAAGAAGTTATGACCTGTCGAAGTTTCGCGACAAAACCGGCACGGTGCTGAATGTCGTAAAAAGTGAGTTTTTGATAAACTACTTTTTAGCCTTAGTAATCTAAACGAAAGTCGTAGTATTCGTTAAACCGAGAAGTTCGATAAAAAGAACGCCCAAATCTGACTTCATATGAGGAAGTTATGATTTTTCGAAGTTTCAGCGTAGCAGTAGACAGCTAAAAACTCGAATTTTAGATCGAGCGATTTTTAGCCGACACAACCTAAACGAGAATTGAAGGTCTCGTCATTAGGAGCACAACGGTAAAAAGTCTGACGAAAACGGACGTCGGATGAAGAAGTTATGAATTTTTAACGGATTTCCTGTCCCGGTCTGTTAAAAATAATAATATAAAATTTAAAGTCAAAATTAGCCGACAAAGTCTAAACGGAAGTTGTAGATCGTAATTTTAGCTACGCATGCATATAAAGAACGTCAAAAACGGAGCTCGTATGCGAAAGTTATGGATTTTAGAAGTTTTGGCGCGAAAACCGAGAAATTTCGCATAGTCACACTTTGCCACGTCACCCTCGCCTCGCATGTGACACGTGTCCTGCTGAGTCACTGAAGCTGCTGAGTCACGAAGCTGATGAGTCATCCGAGCACATGTCCCTATCCGAAGTGGTCCAGTGAAGATCCGACGCGTGCCTTCTCCCTCGTGTCCGAGCCCTCGCAGAAGCCACGTGCTTCCCTCATCGGATCCGAACTTCGGTCCAATCACAGGCCGCCAGCAGCTCCTTCGCACGCGCAACCCTCATGCGAGCCTCCCCCTCTGCGAGCCCTCTCAGCCATCGGATCAGAAGACTCCTGACCGTCCGATCAGAAGGTCTTCCCTATAAATAGAAGGCTGCGAGCCTTCTCGGGTAACTTTGGAAATTTGCCATTTTTCACCCCTTTCTTCATATTTTCTTCACCTTAACATCCCGTAAAGCCCCGGTATCGATTGTAAAGCCCGGAATACTCCACGAAGTGCCCGAGAAGCCCGGAAAATTTATCTTTTCGGTTTCGAAGCCCGACCTTTCGCAGAGCCCGGTTTCTTAATAAAACTCCCGGTTTTATTAAAAACGATCGTTTTAGGAAACGAATTGCTGCCCGATTATCATCAAATCAAGTGAGTGTATATTCACTTTCAATTTACACATAGATATGAAGTATTTACCTTAAAATACGTGTTACGTGTAAATATGTTAATTGTTTATTTGAGGTGACTGTTGTGTTGATATTCTATACAAGTTTTAAACTGTATATATATTTTTATCTACAAATATGTTGGGTAGAACATGGGTAGTTAGTTGGTGTGTGATAAAATAAAGTGATGAGAGGTATCGATGTTTAAGATGATCTAGTCATCTAACAGAGTATAGACAACGGCCACAGACTATTTTATATAGTCTAGTGGAACGTTAGTAGACTCGTAATCGGTACATATGTTTGAACTATATGTTCATAAAGTGTTCTTGAACTATATGTTCCTTAGGTGTTTTTGAACTATGTGTTCATCCGTTAATTCTTCTTTTTGACACTATTACGTGTCGGGGTACGGGAGCGTACGGGAGTACTTTATTAGTATTTTCCCTATGCTTTTATTTTGAAGAGATTTGGAGTCTTCGTTTCTTTTGTGAAGTGATCGGACGAGCTTCATGAGTCAGTGTTTTCCTTTCCGATGCCGGATAGGGGTGAGTCTGGGGGTTCAGACCACAGCCTAGGCATTAGTTAGTGTTTTCATTTCCGATGCCGGATAGGGGTGAGTCTGGGGGTTATATACCTCACGATATTCAGACCACAGCCTAGGCAAAGTTCGATGCTGGATAGGGTGCGTCTGGGGGTTATATACCTCACGATATTCAGACCACAGCCTAGGCATTGATAACTACCCCTGACTTAATTGTCTTGTGGTTCTTTCTTTTACGAACAAAGGTTCGTAGTTAAACTTAGTCCATTCATTCAATATCTTTATCGATCCTTGTTTACTGCTAGAGGATTTCTGAAGCAGTTTAGTTAGTTAGTTGTTCATATCGATTCTTTAGGTTAGATCTAGTAAGATCACTGTATAAAGTTAGTATGTAGGGATCGATGTTGTTAGTTCCTGTTGAGTAAATCTTGGTGACGATGTGACGTCGTGCCGATTAGATAAATCTTGGCGACAATGTGACTTCGTGCCTATTTGACATAAATTGTTGAAGGAAAACAATGTTGTCACCCCGGTGTTTGTTTTATTTGACATAAATTGCTGAGAAAGCAATGTTGTCACCCCTAATGAAAATCCTTAGGCTAGGTTCCTTGTGATAGTTGTTTTAGGGACGTAACGTGAGGATAATGGGAATGGGTAATTGGGGTAATTTGGTTGACTGATTGATGTTTAAACATAATAAATTTATGTATTGTGGGTTGAAAACCCTATATGCTCACCAGGCTTCCAAGCCTGACCCACTCAGCTTTTTATGATTACAGGTAGTGGACCCCGAGCATAGTCGGATGATGATGATGAGTGATTTTGGATTATAGGCCATTAGTTATAAATAACTGTTGTAAGGCTTATAATGTCTTGTTTATGCTTTTGATCTGTATCGGAACATGACATCCCGAGGTTTTGTTATGAAATAAAAATATATATTTCTTAAAGCAAGGTTTTGATAAATTTTTTATCATGTTTGACTTTGGGAACAAATTCCGCAACACTTTTAATGAAATACTCTGATTTTATTTTAAAAAGCATAAACGAAATCGGTATTTTCTGGCCGTGAAATTGGGGATGTCACAGCTTTGGCTTCAGCTTTAATCTTTGATTTCTTCACAGCTTCAAGATGAACTTGATGAATCTTCATGAATGACTTCATCTCGAGCGGTTGGGCTTTTCTTCAAGATTTGACTCTGAACGCACATTGGGTGAGGAGGCTTGATGAAAAGATTCTTGAAAGATAGCACTTTCAGCTTGAGAATCTTCAGAGAGAACAACGGAGAGAAATAAACTTCTGGATCACTTCAGCAGGTTCATAGATAGCAGCAAATTGATTGAGGAGGCTTCAATGTAATCTGTCACATAATCTTCAAGAACGGCTTCACCATGCTTATGGGGTTGACAGATTGAATGTCGAAAGAATAATCTTCATTTCTTGCTCCTTCGAATGTGAATTCTTCGATGCTCACGGACGAGGCTTTGGCTCAGAAATCTTCAACACAAACTCTATGAGTCTTATCTATACCTGAAATCACTTTTCAAGACAAAACAAAACTAAAAGAAAACTTAGCACACAAATGAAAAACAAAAACAAAAAATATTTTTGGATTTTTGATTTTTCTGAACAAGAAATAAAACAGAAATAACACTATTTTTGGATTTTGAAATTTTTCTGATTTTTCTTTGATTTTTTTTATTTTTGAATTTTTCTAATTTTTTTTTTAATTTTTAATTCTCCCCTAATATTTAAATTAGAAGAAACTGTGACAAATTTAACAAAAATAAAAATGATATCTAACTTTAAAAGAGATTTGGGATCAAAGTTTTTAGACAGCCTTTATCCACTTATCGGTACCTTTCATATTCACATCTTTGTCTGGTCGATCTTCGGTATTGTTGTCCACTTAAACACGAAAAATTGTGACAAATTTAGGACATACTATTTGTTACAAGACAGGTGAACTTAAGTTCCTAAAAATTATATATGATCCTAATTTCTTAGATACTATATCTTAAGGACCATTCATATGACGAGGACCAGGGATATTGTTATCCGCCTAAATTGAGCAGCGAGATCTATAGACAATCTGTATGTGCTCAATTTTAAGTGTACTAGAACGTGTTTCCCGCTTCCTGATATGCCCCAGCCATCAAGAACTTCCAGAGTACTCCTTACACCGGGTGAGCAGACAACCATTCAGAGAGAAGATAGATTCAGAATTCTATTACTTATTACTTATTACTTCAGAGGGGTTGAGAAGTAGAAGGTTGCATATGCTGTGTACCAGGTCGGATTAGAAGTCGCGCAGAGGAGACAGCATATGGCTAACAGATAAGAAGCCTTTCACATATATAACCTGCAGAGAAATAGAGTTGCATACGTTGTGTACCAGGTCGGATTGGAAGTCACGCAAAGAAGACAACATATGACTAACAGACGGAAAGAAAGAAAATGATATTCTACAGACCTAATTTATCGAAATTTACCAGTCGCCCCATCCAACCGGAATTAAGGACAGAATCCGCACATCGAGGAAAAGTTAAGCCACGGTTCCAAGTACGGGTTCAATTATTGTGACGAGTAGATTCTCATATATATCTCCCTGCTCAACCTATCCGAGCATCGTATTGTCAGGCTGAACGGATCTAACTAGGTCAAGATTTGTCAAGTCTATAAATTTCCTAAGTTCAAGTCTCCCTAGTCAAGTCCATTTATAATCTTTCGTGCCTACCAACGCATCAAACCAGAGCATAGACCCTTCAACTTTGGGTACGTTACGCAGACTCAGGTTGCCTGTTATCACATAATCATATCACTTCCCAGAACATCTCCCTCAAGCAGCACATTTCATAACCAACAAATTTTTTTTTGAATATCTGATTTTCTAATGTTTTTGGATTTTTAAAATTTTCTAATTTTTGTTTTGTTTTTATTTCTCCCCCTAAATTTGTGCATAACAGAGAAACGAAAGTAAATGCGCAAATTTAAACTATCCTAAAACAAAAATTAGTCATTAAAGCGAATCAGGTTAAGAAAAACTCAGGAGTATAGAGAAGAAAACGCAAACCGTAAGTCACCGATTGAATTTGCATCCAAAAGGTCTGAGAACAGCATACGTAAACTCATAACAGATCCAAAAATTCTTCATGTCGTTAAGCACAAACCCCGTTTGTGATCTCTTCCTTTCTTCCTTTCCCGCCAAGGACACATACTCTCAAATAATGTCTGAATGTTGTACAGTTGAGAGATGCCTCCAATCATGTGCGTGGAACAGCTACTACCAACAAACCGAAGTCTGATGATATGCCTCCATAGCTGCTCCGACATAGAGCGGGATTAGTTGGTCTTTGGAACCCAGTCCATTTTGAAACTGGGTCGACCTTTGTCATCGACACACGATACTTTCTCCCATGACATGTCCAGTTTATCACAAACAGAAGACATAGAAATATTAGAATCGTTAGTTGATTTGGGAGATTGAGCCTTTGGAACCCATTTGTAGTTGGGTTTAACCCATTTCTTCTTCGATCCGATGGGTGGCTCAGTACTTGCTTTTGAACTTGATGTCGTCCGTTGAGATGATTTTGATTTTGGCTTCACGGGAGCATCTCTTGGATTGGGCTTCTTGGCCGACATTCCCTTCTTGCCCTTGGGATTTGATTTCTTGGCCTTGGGAGTTGACTCTTGCCCTTCGTGGCATTCCAGTCACCATGGTCTGAACGTGACCTTGAGGGGTTTCTTTTGGAGTATCTCCCTCTTGGCGCGTTCTGCCAACCTTGTGCATAATAAGGAACGTATGCGCGATTTGGACAATTTCCGGCAATATGACCAGGTATTCCACAGTGAAAACAAGTCTTTTTCTTCATTGGGAAATTGTTTCTTCCTGCCCCTGGTGGCGTGTCCTTGCCTCGTTTCTGATTGTTCCCACACGCACAGTTGCAACAGGTCGGCTGTTTCACTTGACTTGGTGGCCTGTACTTCTCAACAGCAGGTTGATCAGAATCAACTGAGTTCGAAGCAACAGATTCAGAGTTCAAGGAGTCATTGGTGTGTTCAATAGTTTTCTCCTTGTTCTCATCCTCTATTACTTTACCTGTACAATAAGTAGAATCATTAGTATCGTTCAGCTCAGCACCCTCAGTTGGCCCTGATTGTTCAGTCTTAACTGAATCTGGAGCAGGGGTTTGGCCATACTGAGCAGGCATTTCTTCCTCATTGGTCTCAAAGGGTGGGTTATAATTATGATTAAAAGGAGGTGGCACACTGTGATACCCTAGACCCTTGGTTTGATTACCTTTAAAACTCAATTGATTTTCTACTAAGGACTCGACTGTCTTACTTGATGCAGTATAATTTTTGAAACTAACATCTGTTTTTCCATACTTTATTTTCAAAGCATCAAGTTCTTCAGTCACAGCAGCAAGTTTGCGTTTAATGTGATCATAATTTTCACACTTGTTGCTGTACTCTTTTTGTAATTTCCTAAAGTCCTTAGTCTTGGCCTCTAATTGAGCTTTTAAAGGTTTCTGACATTTCCTTAGAGTATAGCCTTCATATTTGAGGTCCTCATTTTCTCTTTTTAGCAAATCAATTTGTTCGCGAAGAAATTTAATCGTAGCTTTACAAGATGGAGTACATGAAACTTCATTTACCGGAATTGATGTGGAACTCATTTTTTATTTTTTATTTTTTATTTTTTATATATTTTTTAATTTTTTAAATTTTTTTTATATTTTTTAATTGCCCTTTGACTTAAAGACCAAGAAAGTCAACCTTAAAAGTCAAATTTAAAAAGTCAAACTCAAAAGTCAAACTTGAAAAGGCAAACTTAAAAAGTCAAACTTAAAAGTCAAACCGAAAAGCTAAATTTGAAAAATTAAAAGTCAAACGAGAAAGTCAAAATTTAAAGTCAAATGTCAACTTTTAAAAGTCAAAGTCAAAATTTTAAGGTCAAAGATAAAAATAAAATAAAAAATTAAAAACAAAAAAATTTGGGTTGAAAATAGAACTTAGAAATAAAAAAAATTGATTTTTAGGGTTAAAAGTGCCAATTTTCGAAAATAATAACCGAGAAGGAGAAGTTATGTTTTAAACTTCGGAGGAGAATAACATCAACCAAGTTGGTCGAGATGGTAAGGCGTCGGTTGTGTAGGCGGAAAGACCTGGGTTCGAATCCTGGCATCTTCAATTTCCGTTTCTATTATTTTAATACAAGGCTGCTGTGCGAGGACTAGAGCTGCGAAGCGAGGAGAGCCAAATGCGAGCCGAACATGCTGCTGAGCCGTGAACCAGAGGCGAGACCGAGCCGTATACCGAGGCCGCACACGGAGCCGCACACCGAGGCGCACACACCGAGCCGCACACCGAGGCTGCTGAGCCGCACACCTTCAAGTGGCCGCACTCCTTCAACAGATTCGCGAAAAAACGACGTTTTTCACCCTTTTTTGCTCTAAAACTTAATCAAAAACTCGTTTTTATGAAAAATGCAAAGAAGTAACCCCCCTTATTTTTGCGAGATCTATCCAAAAATGTCATTCTCTTTTCAAAATCAGATCAAGTAAGCTCCAGATCTGACAAAATTGATTGATACAACCAAGCTCTGATACCAATAGTAAGTCCCAAAAATTGCTTGTGTATCAATCAGATCCAATTGATGGTGCGGAATCCCAATCAATTGGATGATGTCAAATCAATATAGAAGAGAAGGAGAAGAAGAATAACTTGAATCTAATGATGTATTGATGATATAAATTATGATCCTTACAATAGATTCTCTCACACACACTTCTTCTCTAGTTTCTCTCTCTTCTCTAGCCTTCTCTTTTTTTTTCAACCGTACACTCACATGCACTCCTCTATTTATATGGACCTCCAGCAATACACATGTGTACAGCCACACACCCTATGTACGGCCGTACACAGGGTGTGCGGTCGTACACACGTGTACGGCCGTACACACAAACCGCAAACACATACAACATTACATAAAAATATATTTTCCTAGAAAAGCAAAGTATAAACCCATAATTATGACCCAACACATACGTTGAAGGGCTCCAACACAATCTCATAAGTGTCTCACAGCTGGTAGTTGGTACCGCGTTGAAAGTATCTTTTGACGACGAAGGCTCAGAAATTGTTGAGAAGAAGTCGAGCAACGTTCTTTTAAGATCCAAGCGAAAAGGAGAAATGTATCCACTGAACCTCAATCCGATAAAGGGAAAACCAGCAATCTGTTTGCTCACAAAGGCTCACTCCGATGAAAGTTGGCTATGGCACAGGAGGCTATCTCACTTGAACTTCAAGGACATCAACAAATTAGTTTTGGGTGATCATGTTCGAGGGCTGCCAGTTCTGAAATTTGATAAAGAACATCTTTGTGCAGCATGTGAAATGGGAAAGCAGAGTCGGCAGAGCCATCCCTCTATTATCAACACTAAGGTAATAGAACCATTGGAATTACTACATATTGATTTATGTGGTCCATCGTCCATCGAAAGTATTGGTGGGAACAAATATGTTCTGGTTATTGTAGACGATTTCTCAAGATTCACGTGGACTTTCTTTCTCAAGCAAAAATCAGAAGCTGTAACAAATCTCAAGCTATTCATCAAACAGATAGAAACACAACTCAGGAAGATTGTTCGTAATATAAGAAGCGATAATGGCTTGGATTTCAAAAACAAAGATTTTGAAAGTTTTCTTGCTGAAAAGGGGATAACTCACAATTTCTCAGCCCCCTATACTCCACAACAAAATGGCATTGTTGAAAGGAGAAATCGTTCCTTGTGTGAAGCAGCTCGCACCATGTTATGCTTCGCATCCCTGCCATTATACTTCTGGGCTGATGCTATTGCGGCTGCATGCTATACTCAGAATCGATCTTACTTGAATAAACGATTCTCCATTACTCCTTACGAGATTCTGAACCACCGAAAACCAAACGTGAAATTCTTTCATGTGTTCGGTTCCAGGTGCTTCATTTTCAACTCCAAAGAGAATTGCAACAAGTTCGATGCTAAGGCGGATGAAGGAATTTTCTTAGGCTACTCCCTGAACTCCAAGGCATATAGAGTTCTAAATAAACGCTCGAAGAAAATTGAAGAAACATACTATGTCACTTTTGATGATAGTTATGTTAAGAAGTTAAGGGCAACCGAAGATGCATCACAAGACATATTTCCAATGAGCGGTCAGGTTACTGTCTCTATCTCAAATCTTTTTGACCAATTTATGCTCATGTTTGATGAACCACAGAAAGCACTCGACTCAGAGTCAACTGCTAAAGACAACAAAGTTGACAATATGAAACAAGTTATAGATGATGCTGCCAAGAAAATGGCTGATAAACAATCCAAAGGAACCGAAGATACAGCTGGAAGCCAACATTCTGATGACCATTCTACTGTCGAGGGGGAGGGTTCTTCTCCTCGTCATGATCACGGTTTTTCTTTCCAGGGGGAGGATTCTTCAACAAACACATCCACCTTCACTGAAACTCCAACAAATGAAGGAGGTACAAATGCTGGTCCTGAACAGGAATCATTCTTCGAGGGGGAGAAAACAGTTAGTGAAGATGACAACTTATCTGAATTCGATAAAGAAATCAATGCTGAATTGGATCCCAACTATGATCCAAAATTTCCTCCTCTTGTGAAATGGACCAAAGATCATCCCAGACTCAAATCATTGGGGAATCTTCTAAAAAGGTGTTGACACGATCTCAAATTAAAGCTAAGAAAGCTGCTCTATTTTCAAAAGTTGAGTTCTGCATGTTCAATTCTTTCGTGTCCAAAATCGAGCCAAAGACTGTTAATTCGGCTCTTGATCATTCAGATTGGGTTCAAGCCATGCAGGATGAGTTAAATGAGTTTGAAAGAAACAAGGTATGGCGTCTTATTCCAACACCAAAGTATGCTTCGGTTCTAGGTCTCAAATGGGTATTCCGAAACAAGATGGACAAAGAAGGAAATGTCATTCGTAATAAAGCAGGGCTGGTGGTCAAAGGATATTGTCAAGAAGAGGGAATCGATTATGAAGAAACCTTCGCACCAGTGGCTAGATTGGAGTCTGTTCGAATCTGTCTAGCGTACGCAGCTCACAAGAACTTTGAAGTCTATCAAATGGACGTCAAATGTGCCTTCCTTAATGGTGAACTTGAAGAAACCGTGTATGTTGAGCAATCGCCGGGATTTGTAAACGAGAAGTATCCAGATCACTGCTATATCCTTGACAAAGCTGTCTATGGCCTGAAACAAGCTCCTAGAGCATGGTATGAAACTCTTACTCGTTTCTTAAAGATGTCTAAATTCAAACAAGGTTCGGTTGACCCAACCTTCTTTCGTAAGCGAGAAGGTAACCACCTTATGATTGTCCAAATTTACGTTGATGACATCATCTTAGGCTCCATGAATCCTAGCTTAACAGCTGAATTCCGAAAGTTGATGGAAACTAAGTTTGAGATGAGCTCAATGGGTCCTACTAATTTCTTTCTTGGATTGAACATTAGACAGGGACCCGAAAGCATTTTTATTAATCAGGAAGCATATACCAAGACTTTGCTCACCAAGTTTGGAATGCCGGGAGACTCCAGGGTAAAAGTATCGATGGCTTTTGGGACGAAACTTACACCTTCATTGGAGAAACCAGCAGCTGATACAATGCTTTATCAACAGATGATCGGGTCTTTAATGTATCTTACAGCAAGTAGACCTGATATAATGTTCTCAGTTTATTATTGTGCTAGATTTCAAGCCAACCCTCGAGAACCTCATCTTCAAGCAGTAAAGAACATCTTTCACTATCTGAAGCGAACCTCCTCTCTCGGTCTATGGTATCCAGCCAATTCAGGATTTTTTGTGCAAGCCTTTTCAGATGCTGATCTAGGTGGTTGTGGATTAGATCGTAAAAGCACCACAGGAGGATGTCAATTTCTGGATGGAAAATTAGTAAGTTGGCAATCCAAGAAACAAACTTGTGTGTCGCTATCCACTGCGGAAGCCAAATACATTGCTGCAACATCTTGTACATCTCAAGTCGTATGGATACAGAGTCAACTCCGGGATTATGGCTTAAACATGAAGAAAATCCCCTTGTACTGTGACTCTGAAAGCGCAATCAGAATTTGCCACAATCCAGTGCAACACTTGAAGACTAAGCATATCGCACTGAGATATCATTTCATCATGGATCACGTCGAAGATGGCAACGTCGAAATTCAATTCGTTAGAACAACTGATCAACTGGCAGACATATTCACAGAGGCTTTACCTGAAGCAAGCTTCAATAAGATCTTACAAGGCCTAGGAATGATGCAAGCCGAGTCCGTACCGAAATTGCCTTCGCTCCCATAAAGGTAACAAGCGAAATAGAGTGAACCTATATGAACCGAAATGAACTGAGCGTTCGGTCTATTTCGGGTTCGGTCCATTTTGGGTTCGGTCTATTTCGGGTGAAGTTGGTCCATGAACCGAAATGAACCGAGCGTTCGGTCTATTTCGGGTTCGGTTCTTCTGACCTTCCTTATTTTTTAAGGCGTTTCAAATGTATTTTTTTTACTTCCTTTCTATTTCTAAAATCCCAAAATTATTTTTTTCTTTCGTTCATTTTTTTTCTTCACAATAAAATCCAAAAATATTTTCTGTGTTTTTACTATTTTCCATATCTCTAACGTTTTTTTTAAGTGTGATTCTCGATGACGCATCTCCGGCAGGTAAATCCTTTTTCCTTAGTTAGGTGTCCCTAGAAGCATGCTGATGTATGTTGACTCAAGCCTTAACTGATTCTGAGTGAAGCCTTAATAACATGATCTACACCAATCATGTTTTCCCAAACCAGGCTATCAAGTTCACTCTAATCATGAGCTACCTTACTGTACTCACACTGAGTTTAGAGTTGTCTGCTTCGACCATCTTTTATTTAATAAGTAGAGGTACATTCGCTTCTTATACCATCTCCATCATCTTTCTCCATTCTATTTTGTTTCATCACCACAACCCCTAAGACTCTCAGTTTTAACCACTGAGGTTTATGGTTATACAAAATCTGTGTTCATGATCTTAGTTTCATGCCACTATGTACTAAGTGAAACCCAAAATGCAACACCACTAATGTATTGACGGTGAATTCAAAAATTCAAGATCTTACTTGTTACCAAATGGAATCTCTTTTTCTTATTAAGTGATCTTTATGAGATTGCTTTTCACCAAGCTTTCTCTAACCCTAAAAGATCCAGTTTATTTTTTTTTGAGATTTCTTAAACTCTCTCGTCACTATAAAATTATTTCTCACCTACTTGTTCAACAGATCTCATCGATCTCACAAGTACTTCATTCTCTTTTTGATCTTATGTTAAGTATCAAAATTATGAATTGAAGCGAAAGCCACCCTCTTTAACCTTTAAAAGATGCCTTTCAAAACTTCTCAACAAGTTTTTGATCGTTATTTCATGGGAAACCAAGCAAGCACTTCAATGTCTCTATTGACGATTGAAGGAAGTGATTTTTGCCCAGAATCAATTGGTTTGTCTAAAAACGACATCACAGATAATCCCAAAATATTTGTTTTATTTCTTTATCTTTTACACCCTTTGCACGAAAATTTTTAATTTTCCAAAGCTCTAAGTTTTACACAGATTATCAAGGCACAAAAACTCAAGCGTCGTCAGGTGAAACGATAAGGATGAAAAGGTAGCTGACTCAGCAGAAATTCAAACAATTTGGCGATTTGAAAAAGGTGATTTTATGAAAAGGCGTGAAAAAGGGGAAACGTTTTTCTCTCTCCTGCGTCATCTTCGGCATGACAACTGTTCACACATTAATTCAGGCGCGATTTTAGAGATAATCCAAGATTTCAGCCGGATTCTTCTCTCTCTTCCTTGTACGTATAAAAGGAATTGGAACGGGACTTTATCAACCTTTATCACTTTCAAAATCCTCTCCAAGAAACCCACCTATTTTCTGCAACTGTTCATCATCACTCTCAAGCTCCTACAATGGCAGATTCTTCATCTGTTCATGATACCTCAGTTCGTCAACCCCTACTCACAATAAAACCCCAACAAAACCTAATCATAGAGCTCACTCCCTTCGTTTATGAGCCATACATGCTGTATGTGGTTGAGTGTCTCAAATACTCTCCACTTGTCGATACACTAACAAAGGTTGAAATTGTGCCAATGTCATTCCTATCCCATGTCTACTCTACGGCGTTCTACGACAAGGCCAATGAACGAGTTCACTTTGAGCTTCACGATGAGAAAGTCTCCATCTCCAAGAGTCGATTATGTGCCCTAATCGGTCTCTCACAAGATCCGTCTCTGGTAAACCCTGACTCCATTACTATTGGTCAACTGTTTACTATGTTCTATTGGATGGGGTGTACTGAAACCCTAACTACCGTCACGAAGTTCAAGAAGTCTTGCCTTCCTCCTCAATGGAATGGACTGTTCACTCTTCTATTCAAGGGTTTATCTGAGCGGAGTGCTGGTTCTGACGGTGCTAGCAAAGCCTTTATGACGGTGCTATATGGGTTGTACAGCGGGCTCAATCTTGACTATGGGACTATAATTTGGCAACATCTAGTTCAAAGTCTGCTTTCTTCATCAAAGCACTCAGAAATTTCATGTGGGCTTTTCTGGACCATTATCACCAAGTGGGAAATGGATCGCAATCGTGTCCCCATTATGGTGGATTCCTTGCTTTCCTCCATCGCCACCTTTCATACGACGAAGATCATCGTCACTAACCCCACAAAGTTTTCGTACATCGGCTCCATTCCAGAAACCATGTTTGGTTGTATCTCTGCAGCCAGTAACGTACTTCAGCAGTACAGGAAACGTAAAGCTGTTGGTTCACGTGAACTTACGCCGGCGATGTTGCGCTCAATTGGAGACGCTGATAAACCAGCTAAAAGGGGCAAGAAACCTGAATCACAGAAGGAGGGTCCTGTAACAAAACCATCCAAGGGGAAAACCCCCAAGAAGAGGAAATCTGATAAAGCTGCTCCTTCTCAACCTCAACCTAAAAAGCAGAAGAAGCCTGCTAGGAAACTTATTCTTCAATCCTCAAGCAGTTCGGATTTAGAATATGTTCCTCCTAGGCAGAAGAACGTTCCATCTTCAGACTCTGAGAACGACAGTTTTGATGAAGAGGAGGCTTTGGGTCGAGGGGATACTCCACCTCGCTCCCCTACTCCAGAAATTCTGGTTCGTTCTTTGCCTCCTTCACCTCCACCTGTTACAATTCCTGCTTCTATCCCTCCTATCTCTCAAACAACCACTTCTCAACCCTTCACTTCAATACCTATTCCCACTCCTATCTTCACAGATACAACCTCTACCACAACTACAAAACCTACCTTCACCATTCCCAAACCACCAGTAACCAAACCTATCTTTACAACCGAACCTCCTTTAACAACCGAAACTCTTGTAACAACCAAACCTCCACCTTCTTCTAAACCCTTATCTCCTACACCTTCTACAGAAACAACACCAATTTTGGACGGTGAGGACTTGGATTTCGACTCTACATACTTCAGTCCTTATCGAGTCCAGAGTGAGGATGATGATGATGAACCTATCACCAAATGTCATCTCAAAGCAGTAAACGACAAGCTAGATCAACTGCTTTCCTCCTCTTCCTCCGGGGCTTATTCAGATGCAGCATTAAAGGCTCTATTCTCATCAGTTGTTGCAGAACATTCAGCCTCCTTAACTGCTGCAGCCAAGGCTATTGAAGCCTCCACTTCTCAGTGTCAACAGGCCTCTCGTGCTATTGATGCCTCTACAAAGGAGTGCAAGGATGCGACCGCAAAAGTCGATAAACTAGCTTCCTAGGCTCACATCTTTTTAGACTCTTTGCAGGCTGTTGCTGCCAAGAATGCTGCTACAGTTACTTCTTCTGTAGAAACTCTTCGACAGACTCTTCAGTCTGAATGCTCAAAGGTTGAAGCAGCGCGCCTTGCTATTCAACAGGAAAATGAAGCGTTTCATGCTAATGTCAACGAACGTTTATCTCAACTTCAAGCGGACTTAGCTATGGAAAATGGTGTTATGGATGAGCTTGCTAGACGCACAAATCAGCTCAAATTGCAAACTCAAAAGCTGCGATATGCTCATGCTGAGGTTGATGACCTCAAGTCAGAGAGGGAGGTAATAAGGAGTTCCGCTGCAGACATTCACTCCATCCTCCTTCATCTTATTGAAGGTCATGATCCCCTTGTCACTATCACCACCCGAAGGCATTTGGCAAAAAAGCTCCGACCGGCACTAGACGTCCTCAGTCATATCGAGGGTGTTCTGGTGACTGTTGTCCAACCGCAACAATGGGGAGAGAAAGAGTTAAAGCAAGAAAAGCAAGAAACAAATCAACCTCCTCCTTCTACCTCTAAGCCAACTGCTGAACCGAAGGGTAATGAAGCTTCGGTCAGTAATAAGGAAAAGAAAAAGAAGAAAATCGGTGAAGATGATACCGACAATGAAGAAGATGATGTCTACGTTGAAATTCCCAGGAAGCCTGTTCCAAAGGTTGATTCTTCAGATAAACGAACTGGGGAAATGTCCATGAAGGAAAAGGTTGAGCTAGATTAGAAGAGAAAGGAGGCAGAGCTCCTTGAAAAGAAAAAGGCCATGTTCCCGGAATGGACTAAAGAATCGCTTCTAAGGTGTGCGATTGACGAGCCAGCTGCTCTATGGCTCGAACCGATAATGTCATTCAGCCTTGACAACTCCAGGGATGCTCAATTCGATATGTCAATCACTAGAAAGGCATTCGTCTTTCATTGTTTCAACTCCACTGTTGACATTCCATCTCCAGACCAGAAGGTAGATAGGGATCTGTTAGAGTTTTATTTGGAGTTTGCTCAGCCACAATATCAGACATGGAGTTCAAAGAAGATAACCACCGTCAAGGTGATGAAACCATATTCAGCAGGGAAATTCATAAATGTCAAGTTCAGGGTGACTAGAGGAACCGAAGGCACTGTTCACCACTTTTCCCTTGCTGATCTACCGAACCTCAACCCCCATGACTGGATTCTCCTCAACAACATCCTTTTGTCAAATCCGGAGGAGTATCAGCCAATTATTGATCATGTCAAGCGTATGCTTGTTTTCTACATACATGAGGTAGCAAAGATGGACCAGGAAATTGCATCTGCCATACACAAGCGACCAACGATCAAACCGATGGGCAGAGCTGGCAATGTTAATTCCATGATCAAGGGGAAGATTGATTCCAAGTATCACACAATAATGTTTCTCAGGGGCGAAGGTCAAAAGTGCATGTTCGCTCTTTTTGACAAACACCTTTTCTCGACGTCCTGTCTCGAGCATATATTGGAGATTATACAAAGGTGCGATCAGAACACTGCTGCTGATAAAAAGTTGTTCGTCGACATGCTGAGGTGGTACATTCTATTCTGACAGACTCTTCTTGCCATTATTCCTAAACTATTCAAAGTAATAAAGACGGTGAGACCTGCTCAGAAGAAATAATCTCTCGCCTCATTTGACACAAAGGGGGAGATTGTTGAGTCTAGAGGATTGAGTCATGGGCTCGGTCCATAGCCTAGTTTAGTCGTCGGTATTGGGCCTGTCCAGCCGTGCATTATTTTTGTATTAGGGTTTCGTATATAAGCTGCATGCATGCAGACTTAGATGGTAGCACTTTCATTGTTTTAGTATTCACTGTTTTGCAAACCCGAGCTCGCCTCCACAGCTGAAGTTCTTCATCGAGCTCTACTGAGGCGTGACTCAGTTTTGAATCATAAGCTCTTATTTGATTCTGTTCTGTGTTAGTTCTTAATTTGTTCTTAAACTGTTAGAATTCTTTTGTCGTACTTGTGAAAGATCTAAACGATCTAAGAGTTTTGAACTCATCAGGGCATACTCTCGGGTGTGTCTGAACTCAAACTGAGGACTTGGTATGAAAATTTTCAAAAGAAAACCATTTTTTATATAAAAAGAACTTTGAAAAGGGGAAAAGAATTTTGAAAAGAGAAAAGAATTTTGAAAGGAGAAAAGGGTGTGGTGCATGTAATCAGTCGAGCTCAAGTAAGTACTCCCAAATTACCCATACAAGTTATGTTATGATATGTTTTTGAGAACTGCATGTTAGATTAGGGCTAAGGATCTAGGAAGGATACCTTATATGTCTATTATATGTGTATGATTTTATGAGTTTGTAGATTTGTATGTTAGAATTGATCAGCCAGTGGTAGGATAGCATGTTTAGGTTATGCCTGATTGAATGAGTCTTTGAATTTCATGCTAGTACAGATTCCTGATTAGAGGACACAGTGGTTTGATTGTATTATGTTGGTTAGATTTTTCCAATGTCTGAATGTTGCTTGCTTTGTGCTTTATGGGATTCTTGTCAATGTGAGTTAGCTACTAAGTGAATATGCCAAGTCACATGGGGCACAGGCCGGATAATCTCAGAATGACGGATTTGACCATATTGCGCAACTCTCATCTGAGTCAAACCGGATAATCTCAGAGTGACGGTTCTAGAGCATTTTTCCTCAACTATCAATAAATAGTCAAACAACACATGCACTTTAAATTAATCTAATTAATCCCAAAATTAATTCTAATTAATTCTTAATTGAGTAAATTACACGAATGGTCCTTATGGTTTATAGTAATTTGCGTGTTTGGTCATTGACTTATTTTTTAACTCAAGGTCCTTATTATTTGTTTTTGTTACGCACTTAGTCCCTATCTTACGTAAAAATACTATTTTCCTTTGATTTTTTAATTTATTTAAATAAACATACCCCCAACCCCACCCCCTCACCTTACCTTACCCACGCCACTATTTTTTTCTATTTAAATAATAGTCTTTTTAGGTATGACATGGACCAAATGCGTAATAAAAACAAATAGTAGGGACCAAGCACGTAACAAAAACAAATAATAGCGACCTTCTTAGTTAAAAAAATAAGTTAGAGACCAAACGTGCAAATTACCCCAAACCATATGGATCATTCGTGTAATTTACTCTTATTAATTAAATATCATAATTCTAATTAATATATTATTCTCTTAATATATTAATAAATTATATATACCAATTTATTAATCAAATAATAAATCATTCTCTCTCTCTCTCTCTCTCTCTCTCTCTCTCTCTCTCTCTCTCTCTCTCTCTCTCTCTCTCTCTCTCTCTCTCTCTCTCTCTCTCTCTCTCTCTCGAAAATAATCATATCCAATTTCTAAGTTTGAGAACAACTCAAAATGAATGTGCTACCATCATTTCAAGATTATACCATTTATAATTATGGGCTTAAACACCTAATTCAACAAAATTTTTATCTAAACCAAGATAAATGTAAAAACGTTAAAGCTAATGCTCAAGCGATATAAATGTTTCTTTTTCCTTTTATGCTTTTGTAAGAAATTATTGTTGGATTTGTACCTAAAAAGATTGTATGATGTTGATTTTAATTTAAGATTTCTAGCATTATTGTTTAATCAATTTCTTGTGAGGATAGAAAAGAGTTAAAAAAGACAAAGAGTAATATTTAAAAAACAATAAAAATTAAAACAATAGTTGAAAATATTAAAAAGGTTAAAAATAAATGTTGTTTTGGTGAATATTAAAACAATAGCTGATTTTTTTTAAAAGTTAAAAATATTGTTTTAGTAAATATTTTGACTACAATATTCTTTTAGTAAATATGTTTAAAATACATCTATTTGATAAATATTTTTTTTTCAAACATATCTATTTTTCTTTCAAACACATCTATTTGGTAAAAAAAATTCCCATGTGTTTTGTATATTAATGTAAGTTATTGATTTTTAAAAATTAGGAAAAGAATGATTTTGTAATCACATAAGCAGACCATACATATGATATGGGTTCGATGACATCATTGACATGAAGCCCCACTCCACAGCCATGGTTATGCTAAAAAAAACATGATAAGGCGTGGGTTTGGGTGCACCAAGGCAACCGGTCCGCATACATGAAACAGATCGGGACCTTGATGGCTATGGGTCCAGTCAACATCATCAATCTCCAACCCTACTCACATGTGCACTAATCAATGCTATTTGTAAAATTAATTATTTCATTTTTTTTAACGGTAAACAAATATAAATGGGGTGTTAACCCCATATAAATTTCCATTACGTGAACCCACGACCTCCTAAGTCTTCAAGGAGGTTAGTCCCACTTTGTAATTATTTCATAAATCCATTTTCAATAGCATGGTTATTTTCGATTAATGATATATTATATTTGACATATGAGAATCAATATATAATACTTAGAGTTAATAAAAGAAAAAACTATGCGACATAGTAGCAAAGTTAGGAGGTTTGGTATTTGGGTGTGCACGGCCCCCTTCAACTTTAACAATTAATGTATGTGGTATTATAATGAGTCCATTAATTTAATATTTAAAATAGAAATTTTTTTTAACAACCATAGATTTTATAACAAAGCATTAGCAAGATGCTAGACAAGAGTATATTTAAAATAAAATAAATTAAAATAAATTAAAAAAATGAAAGTAAGAAGTCATCTTTAAAAAACTCTCGATCAACCTCTAAAATTCTTTTAGGACGGTAAATAAACAATTTAGGGCTATCAAAACTTTTTTTGTTGCATTTTGAGGACAAGTGTTAAAATTCCTATAATTAAGTTAGGATATAGAACCCAACTACTTTTAATCGTTACATCATTGATTCTATACCTCTTTTTATTATTGTTGATGTTAGAATTGGGGTATAGAAAAAACTTGGAAATTCTGAGAATTGTGGCTTTCACTTTCAGATTAAAGTATTTGAGTGGTACTCCCAATCTTTAATCGGATAAGACTAAGAATTGAGAGAAAACAGAAGAGATAATGTTTTGATTTATGAAGAAGAAGTGTACCAACCACAGATTCGGATATGATCATATAACATAAAACTTCATGTCTTAAAACTGTCACATGATAGTTTTATGTCCTAAAACTATCCACAAACGGTCATAAACAACCTTAAATTCGGGTCTAGAATATGGATCACAAAACCGGGTACATTTATCAAAAATCAGGATTTCTGATGCAATTTTAATATAGTAACATAATCTATCTCAGCCAGGGGCTCTGCCCCTTGGACCCCGTCAGGGGCTGCCGCCCCTTGGACCTCCCTCCCAGGGGTGCTGCCCCCGGACCCCCGTCGGTTTAGGGGTTTCGCCCCTAAATAGCAGTATACTTTCAACAAAGACAAAATTAAACAAATGTGCACTCCACACCATACCGATTTGTTCAATAATTGTCAAAGTGACATTGTAACGCCCGTGTTTCTGGGCTTGCCATTTTTAGCAATGTAATAGTCTAGGTTAACCTTTGTAACCCCAATTTGAAATAATAAAATGTATAATTTGTGAATTTGTGAATTATGTGAGTTATGTGTTTATTTGCTTAATTATGTGATATAATTAAATTAAGAATAAAATAAGCGTCAAAATTAAAGTATTAGATATGTCCGATATCTTTGCATAAAGTTGTAGTGGTTGAAACAGGGATTCCGGAGATATAAGGAATGCCAAAATCCGAGTTATAATGAAGAAGTTATGACCTGTCGAAGTTTCGCGACGAAACCGGCACGACGCCGAGTGACGTAAAATATGAATTTAAGTTAGAGCGATATTTAGCCTTAGCGATCTAAACGAAAGTCGTAGATTTCGTTAAACCGAGAGCGTGCGTAAAAGGAACGCCCAAATCTGACTTCGTATGAGGAAGTTATGATTTTCTGAAGTTTCGACGTGGTAGTATGCAGCCCGAATACTCGATTTGAGATTGAGCGGTTTTTAGCCGAAACAATCTAAAGGAGAATCGAAGATCTCGTTGTTAGTAGCGAAACGATGAAAAGATAGGCGAGAACGGACGTCGGACGAAGGAATTATGATTTTATAACGAAGTTTCCCTGTCCGGGCCTTCTAAAAATAATTAATAAAAATAAAAGTCAAAATGAGCCGACGGAGTCTAAACGAAAGTTGTAGAGCGTAGTCTCACCTTCGCGTGGATATAAAGAACGTCGAAAACGGAGTTCGTATGAAGGAGATATGAATTTTTGAAGTTTAATAAATATTTAATATTTATTTTTTTATTACAACTCCGATATTATCCGAAGAAGGGTTAGGTGGTCTATCCGAAGTACGCACCGCGAGGAGCCGGTTTTTGTGAAGATCTTCCAGATCTACGGAGAGACGCTACTTCTATAAGCCGTAGCGCTGTCGGATCATCTTCTGATCAAGTGAGTGTGTAGTTATTTTCTTTCCAACGCAATATTATGAAGTATTTAATATAAAATATGTGCTACGTGTATATATTTTGTGGTTATATATGTGAATGTATATTCTCTATGAAATACGTGTTATGTGTGTGTGCCTCATCTGTTATGTGGAATATGTTTTGATTAAAGCATGCTATACAGGTTTTTAAACAATGTATAAAAATGTATATTTTTATCTACTAATATGTTGGGTAGAACATGGGTAGATAATTGGTGTGAAATAAACATATGAGAGGCCTCGGTGTTATTGGTGTTATTCTAGTCATTCAGCAGAGTATGGATGACGACCACGGACTACTCTAGACTGTCCTGTGGAACACTAGCAGGCTCATTACCTGTAAGTGTTGTGAACGACGTGTTCACCGGTGTACTCTATCCCCCATATGGTTGCCTTTAGGACACTTATTGTTGAGGAAGCCCCTCTGCAGCAATGTCCGTCCCGATGAAAATCATAAAATAAGTTCCTTATAATAGACGTTATTTTTAGGAACGTAAGGTGAGGATAATGGGAATGGGTAATCGGGTTTATTGTTGATTGTTGTAATTAAATATAATTATTGTAGGTTTGAAAACCCTATATGCTCACCAGGCTCCCAAGCCTGACCCACTCAGTTTAATTGTATTACAGGAAGTGGCGCAAGAGCTTAAGATGGGCGAATCATCAAGTTGTTTTTTTTACAAGTCTGCATATGTATATATTTGTTGAATGACTTGTAATGTAATCGTTTATGCTTTATGATCTATATCGGAACATGACATCCCGACTTTTGATTATGAAATGAAATCATATTTCTATATGAAATGTTTTGATAAATATCTATTTTATCATGTTTTGTTTTTGGGAACAAATTTCGCATCTCTTTTAAAAATCAAACGGATTTACTCTGAAAATGTTTTAAAAAGCATAAATGAAATCGGTCTTTTCTGGCCGAGATTTTGGGGATGTCACAGTTGGTATCAGAGCATTAGTTTAAGCGAACTAGGAATTTGTTGGATTTCTAGACTTAAACTTAGTATGCTAAGTGGAGATTGTGAGAAGTGTGTCTGATAAATTTTAGACACGAGCACTAGTTTATTTTAGGAAAGTTGCCTAAAATGCTTTTATGTGCTAAATGTTATATGTTGCCATATATGATATTGTTTGTTCGGATCTACGGTTTGTTGCCAACCGGATCTGAAGGTTTATGTGTTTAGGATTCTAAGCGTATGTATACGATATTAGAACTAGCATGTAATCGTTTGGAGTAATAAGGTGAAATTATTCGGTGTGTAGATCAAAAATGGTGAGAACAAGAAGCGGAGTTGGAAATGCTGATGAAAACAGGAATCAACCGCCTGTAATTCAACAAGTACCTGTCGTAGCTGATTGATGCACCTGAGCCGATAACAATGGCTGGTGTACAAATGATGATTCAAATGATGTTGGATCGTCAGATGGAAGAAACAAGACGCCTGCTTAGGCATAATCGTGAAGAACCGTCAATTCAAGCGGAAGAGCCCGAGGAGAATGGAGGGCAGTCTGGAGGAGAAAACTTTAGTGGGATTATTGGTCAAGACGAACAACCGGTGGTTAGACGCAATAACCAGTATGGAGGAAATGATGGTCGTGGGTGCAAGTATAAGGATTTCATGGCATCCAAACCACCATGTCTATCCGGAAGCCCGACGCCGGTGCAAGTTATGGACTGGGTCTCCGAAATGGAGACTATATTTGAAAGTTGCGAATGCAGCAACAGGCAGAAAACCGATCTTGCGATCCCTCTGCTAAAATCTGGTGTGTTGAGTTGGTGGAAGCTGTTAGCTGACTCTATGCCCAAGGGAGAAGCAAGCAAAATGTCTTGGGAAAACTTTGTGGAACAACTAAAACTGCAATGCTGCTCCGAGCAGGACCTTCTAGAAATCAGTAATGAGTTTCAGAATCTGAAGAAAGGGAAATTGAGCGTTACTGAATATGCTACAAGTTTCACAGAAAAGATGAAGTTTATCCCATATTTGGTGCCTACAGAACTCTCTAAGGTTAACAAGTTTGCCCTTGGACTACCAGCGGACTATGGTCCAATGGTTAAGCAAGCAACCACATTGAAAGCCGCCATCTGGGCTGCTAGAAATGTTGAGACCCAGATCAGGGAAAAAGGTCTGGAAAGGTCAGAGGTTGGTGAAAAGAGGAAAATCGATGGATTTTCAGGGTCCAGCAAGAAAAGTAAATTCTCAAAATCTGGTTCGAGAGGAAGTGGAGGAAAGGTAGAGGCAAAATGGTGCGACAAGTGCAAAAAGAAGCATCATGGGAAGTGTGGCAGGGAAACCACATGCTTCAAATGTGGAAAGCTAAGGCATTATGCCAATGACTGCACCTTCACCAAGAATGTTTGTTATGGTTGTGGTGAGGAGGGGCACATCTCAAGGGATTGTCCGAAAAAGAAGGAAGCAGCAAGACCCAACATTCCGCCAAAGCCAAAGGCGAGAGCATTCCAGATGACACTGGAAGCTGCTAAAGATGAAGCTGATGTCGTTTCAGGTACCTTTCTCGTTAACAAATTTCCTGCCCAAATTTTATTTGATTCTGGAGCCAACTACTCCTTTATATCGCATGAATTTGGTAGAAAACTAGCTTTGCCTGTTGATAGACTAGATAATGCCTTATTAGTCGAAGTTGCTAGTGGCAAGTTTGTACCTGTTAGCCATCGGATGAAAAACATCTTAATTGACTTGAATGGGAATAAGTTCCACGAGGAATTATTGCCTATCGAACTTAACGGTTTCGACATCGTTTTGGGAATGGATTGGCTTAGCGCCAATGATGCCGAAATTTTATGCAAGAAGAAAATAGTGAAAGTGAACCCGCCTGGAAAGGAATCGTTTATGGTGTACGGAGATAAACGCAGAGTAAACTCTGGAATCATTTCTCTAATGAAAGCCAGAAAATGTTTGACCAAGGGGTGTACATCATACTTAGCATTCGTGATCGATGCTAAAAAGGAAAAGAAGGTGATGCAAAATATTCCTGTTGTGTGTGATTATCCGGAAGTATTTCCCGAAGATCTTCCTGGATTACCGCCCGATCGACAAGTAGAATTTCGTATCGACTTGTTGCCCGGAACAACGCCAATTGCAAAAGCACCTTATCGATTAGCACCAACGGAGATGAAGGAGCTGATGATGCAACTTCAGGAGTTATTGGACAAAGGTTTCATTAAACCTAGTTCATCACCCTGGGGAGCTCCGATGTTATTCATAAAAAAAAGAAAGATGGAAGCATGAGGATGTGCATTGATTACCGAGAGTTGAATAAGGCAACAATAAAGAATAGATATCTGTTGCCAAGGATTGATGACCTATTCGATCCACTACAAGGTTCAAGTTATTTTTCAAAGATCGACCTACGGTCAAGATATCATCAGCTAAAAGTAAGAGAGCAGGATATAGAGAAGACTGCATTCAGAACGCGATATGGACACTATGAGTTATTGGTTATGTCGTTTGGACTGACCAATGCTCCAGCAGCATTCATGGATTTAATGAACAGAGTTTGTAATCCGTTCCTTGATAAATCTGTGATAGTGTTCATAGATGACATTCTGATTTATTCGAAAAGCCAAGAGGAGCATGGCAGACACTTGTGGGAAGTGTTGGAAGTCTTGAAGAAGGAGAAGTTGTATGCAAAGTTCTCCAAATGTGATTTCTGGATTCGTGAAGTCCAATTTTTGGGTCACGTGGTCAACCAAGAAGGGATAATGGTTGATCCAGCGAAGATCGAAGCTCTGATGAAGTGGGAACAACCGAAAAGTCCCACGGAGATCCGAAGCTTTTTGGGATTAGACGGATATTACCGAAGGTTTATCCAAGACTTTTCTTCGATCGCTAGTCCATTAACAGCTTTGACCCACAAAGGAGCTACTTATGCTTGGAGTGATAAGCATAAAGAAGCATTCGAGAAGCTAAAGAAGAAACTATGCGAGGCACCGATACTTTCTATACCCGATGGGGTTGAAGAATTCGTTGTTTATAGCGATGCGTCTGGAGTTGGATTGGGTTGCGTTTTGACCCGAAGGGATAAGGTGATCGCATATGCGTCTCGACAGCTGAAAGAGCATGAAAAGAACTACCCGACTCATGATTTGGAGTTGGCAGCGGTAGTTTTCGCACTGAAAATATGGAGGCATAACCTCTATGGCACGAAGTGCAAACTTTTCACTGATCATAAGAGTCTCCAATATATCTTTGGTTAGAAAGAATTAAATATGAGGCAACGACGCTGGCTGGAATTACTTAAAGACTACGACTGTGAGATACTTTACCACCCCGGTAAAGCCATTGTGTAACACCGTGAATTTTCAAAATAATTTTTCGCAAATATAAAAACATTTCTCATTTAACTTCATAAAAATATTAAGTTTAAAATTCCAATCTACATCATACAAATCCCAAGATCACACAAAAATATCAAAAGTCCCCTGCGTGTGTACAGATCAAGCCGGCGCCTTCCCACGGTCCTCGCTAGTACCTGAAACAACAACACTAACACTGTAAGCACAAAGCTTAGTGAGTTCCCCAAAATACCACACATAAACACATATTAGCCACTCGAGGCTATAACTCTATGGGTCCGTGCACCCAAGCTCTGTGAACCCTCAGGTTCTAACTCTAGGAACCTTTCGGTTCCAACTCTGTAAACATACACAACATAAATCACATAGAAATAATGCAGCACTACACATAGCATACACATAACATACATACACTAACACACAGCTCTGATTACCTACTCAAGGTAAAGTATAGTGAGAAGACTCACCTCGCGTATCTCGGTATCTCACGAATCCTGGAAATCCCTCGTGCTCGATCCTCCGAGCTCTAATCCTCCTATAACATCACATGACTCTAATTAACACTTTATATCTCTAAGGTTGACTATCCCTAAGAAGTCAACACAGGTCAACGGTCAACGGTCAACTTTGACCGGACTCGGCGAGTGCACAAGGCAACTCGGCGAGTCTAGACGTTCTCCGCCAACTCTCTAGGATTCCCTTTCTACACGTCGAGTACTCCCCCTGACTCGACGAGTTTCTCCTGGCAGAATCGCGGGGCCACCCCGACTCAACTCGCCGAGTCTCAAGAACGACTCGGCGAGTCCCAGCTCGACTCGGTCCACTTGACAACCTTCTCTAACTCGCCCTGACTCACTGAGTCAACCCATGACTCGACTGGACCACTCACTGGCCGGTCCAAGGCAATCTTCAAACTACTCGCCGAGTCTGCTCATCGGACTCGGCGAGTCCATGCCATGCAATCACTCAAACTTGCTTCTAAGGTCAGATCTATTCCAACAATTCATAGATCTGGCCTTCCTATACTGATTCACCACGTAAAGCCCCAGACTTGGTGCATAAACAACCTCTATATGACCATATGTGAAGAATTATCAACAATTATCACTACTCAAGGTCATAACCTCCATGGTTCTCTATAAAGCTTGATGAATGAGGCTCTCTGGACCTCTATGGATCCAGATCCAAAGCCTCATCACTAGCAAGGGACAATTTGGCCATCCAATCAACTCAACAAGGTCACAAGAAACCCTAAAATCAATTATACTTCACCAAAACAGAAGATGAGCCGAAATCATACCTCTAGATCGAAGATCTAAGCTTCAAATCCACATAATAGCAATCTCCTTTGCCTCCTCTTGGCTAGAACCTCCTTCTTCTTTGCTAAACAACACACAAAGGTCAAGAAATGCCTCCCTTCTCTCTCAAATCGCTAAAGCACTCTAGGGTTTCTCTCTATGGACTGATGGGTGCAAATGACGGCCATAAGGCCCTTTAAATAGGTCCCAAACCCGAGAAATTAGGGTTTCATTAAACAGCGCGGACTCGCCGAGTCCATATCCTGGACTCGTTGAGTCCAGACGAATCCCGCGTCCAGAATCGCGACCCTACTCGGCGAGTCTGAGCTCCAACTTGCCGAGTCCCCTCTCAAAACACAAAAGAATCAAAACAATAAAGATACCTGGAATTCCGGGCTGTTACAATTCTCCCCCACTAGAACTAGACTTCGCCCTCGAAGTCTCGCTCTGAAAATAGCTCCGGATGCTGCTCCCGCATCTCGCGCTCCGGCTCCCAGGTCATCTCCGATCCCTTCCGGTGTTGCCACTGAACCAACACCAGAGGTACCTCCTTGTTCCTCAGAACCTTGATCTTCCGATCTCTGATGGCTACTGGTCTCTCGGCATAATTCAGGCTCGCATCCACCTGAATATCCTCTAATGGAACTACTGCCGACTCATCGGCTATACACTTCCTCAATTGCGACACATGAAAAGTGTCATGGATTTGCCCCAACTCTGCTGGCAATTCCAAACGATAGGCTACCCGGCCTACCCTCGCAATCACACGGAATGGCCCAATATACCGGGGCCCCAACTTGCCCCTCTTCCTGAATCGAATCACTCCTTTCCAAGGGGAGACCTTCAGGAGAACGAAGTCGCCGACCTGAAACTCAAGCTCGGACCTGCGTCTGTCTGCATAACTCTTCTGTCGGCTATGGGCGGTCAATAACCTCTGTCTGACCTGCTGAATCTGCTCTGTCGTCTGAAGCACGATCTCTGTACTGCCCATCACTCTCTGCCCAACCTCTCCCCAGCAAATGGGGGTCCGACACCTCCTACCATACAACAGCTCAAAGGGTGGCATACCAATGCTCGAATGATGGCTGTTGTTGTAGGAAAACTTTGCCAAGGGTAAATACGCATCCCAGCTACCCCCGAAATCCAACACACATGCTCGAAGCATGTCCTCAAGCGTCTGAATCGTCCGCTCACTCTGACCGTCTGTCTGGGGATGATATGCGGTACTAAAATGCAATCTAGTACCCAACTCCTCATGAAATTTCTTCCAGAATCTGGAAGTGAAACGCACATCACGGTCCGAAACAATCGAGATCGGCACCCCATGTCGAGATACCACTTCTCTCACATATAACTCCGCCAACTTCTCCGCTGAAGAACTCTCACTGATGGCAAGGAAGTGAGCGCTCTTCGTCAACCTATCCACAATCACCCAAATTGCATCAACTCCTCTGGCAGTCCTCGGCAATTTGGTGATGAAATCCATAGTGATCTGTTCCCACTTCCACTCGGGAACCTCCAATGGCTGCAACTTGCCATGCGGTCTCTGGTGCTCGGCCTTAACCCTGCGGCAGGTCAAGCACCTCTCAACAAACCAGGCGACGTCCCTCTTCATACAGGGCCACCAATACGCTTTCCTCAAATCCAAATACATCTTCGTAGCCCCCGGATGGATCGAAAATTTTGACCGATGAGCCTCTTCCATCAAAGAAGTGCGCGTACCACCCACAAACGGTACCCAAATCCGACCCTGAAAAGTCATAAGCCCTCGTCCATCCGTAACGAACTCTGAAACCAAACCAACGACCCGTTCCCTCTTTTGCATCTCCGGCTGCACAACCTCGGCCTGTGCCCCACGAATGGCATCCAATACCGAAGCTATCATGGTCAATCTCAAACATACATCTCGCAATGGAGTGCTCTCCGCCCTGCGGCTCAACGCATCGGCCACCACATTGGCCTTGCCCGGGTGGTACAGGATCTCACAATCATAATCCTTGACCACATCTAACCACCTCCTCTGACGCATATTTAGGTTGGGCTGATCCATCAAGTACTTCAAACTCTTATGGTCCGTGTATATCGTACACCGAACCCCATATAAGTAGTGACGCCAAATCTTGAGGGCGAACACTACTGCCCCCAACTCTAGATCATGCGTGGGATATCTCATCTCATGAGGCTTCAGCTGCCTTGATGCATATGCTATCACATGTCCCCTCTGCATCAACACCGCACCCAGCCCCAAAATCAATGCATCACAATATACTACAAAATCCTCCATCCCTTACGGGAGAGCTAATACCGGGGCTTCGCACAACCTTTGGCGAAGTGTCTCAAAGGAGGTCTGCTGCTCGGGACCCCATGATAATGCAACACCCTTACGGGTCAATCTGGTGAGTGGCACTGCGATCTTGGAGAAATCCTTGATAAATCTCCGATAATACCCTGCTAATCCAAGGAAACTCCTAATCTCAGAGGGTGACTTTGGCACCTCCCAACTCGTCACCGCCTCAACCTTGGCCGGATCGACCAATATCCCTTCCTGATTAACGAGATGTCCAAGGAACTGGACCTCCCGCAACCAGAAATCGCACTTGGAGAACTTTGCATAAAGCTTCTCCGATCTCAAAACCCCAAGGACCTCCCTCAAATGCTCCTCATGCTGCTCTCTAGATCTCGAATATACCAGAATATCATCGATAAATACAATCACCGACCGATCCAACATCGGCCTGCATACCCTGTTCATGAGATCCATGAACACAGCCGGGGAATTGGTGAGCCCAAAAGGCATCACCACAAACTCATAATGCCCATATCGCGTCCTGAAGGCTGTCTTCTGGACATCCTCATCCCGCACTCTCACCTGATGGTATCCCGACCTCAAATCGATCTTGGAGAACCAAGATGCTCCCTGCAACTGATCAAATAAATCGTCGATCCTCGGCAAGGGGTAACGGTTCTTGACCGTCAGCTTGTTCAACTCCCGGTAGTCAATGCACATCCGGTGTGAACCATCCTTCTTCTTGACGAACTGAATAGGTGCTCCCCACGGCGAGCTGCTCGGCCGAATAAATCCCTTCCCCAGCAACTCCTAAAGCTGCGAGGATAACTCTTGCATCTCTGGAGGTGCAAGACGATAAGGCACCTTAGCGATTGGCGCGGTCCCCGGAACCAAATCAATGCCAAACTCCACTTGTCTCACAGGAGGTACACCCGGTAACTCCTCGGGAAAAACATCTGGAAACTCACGCACCACCGGTACCTCCTCAACTGAACTCGGTCTCTCGGAAGTCGCTCGTGTATCCATCACATACGCCACAAAACCCTTACAGCCCTGCTGTAGACACTGTCTCGCCCTAGCGGCCGAACAAAAAGCTGATCCTGAACGTGTACCCTCGCCGTACACCGAAAGAACTCCCCCACTAGGGTCTCGTATGGTCACCAGCTGACACTCACAGTCGATAACCGCGCCGAATCGGCTCAACCAGTCCATGCCCACAATGACACAGACATCACCCATCGCAATAGGAATCAGATCAATCGGAAACTCAACCCCGAAAATCTCTGACACACATCCCCGGAAAACCTCCGTGGCACAAATCACTCTATCATCAGCTATGGAAACCCTCAGAGGCCGACTCAAAGCCTCACGACTAACACTGATATGCTGACTAAAGGCCGAAGACACAAAAGACCGACTCGCACCCGAGTCAAATAACACTAAAGCAGGTACAGAGTTCACAAGAAAGGTACCTACGCATAATATAATATAAGCATAATATCTCAACATCAAAATAAATACATGAAAGGAAACATACCAGCCACAACATCGGGCGCAGCGCGGACCTCCTCCGCAGTCAGCTGGAAAGCTCTCCCTCGAGCTCTCAGCGCCTCGGCCTTCACAGGCCGACTCTCTGTAGCTCTGATGGCGGCAGGAGCAGACCCCTGAGATGCTCCGCGCAACTGCGGACACTCGGCCTTCCGGTGTCTGGTCTGGTTGCAGTGAAAACACACTGCAAACCCCTTGGGGCAGTCCTTGGCCATGTGCCCCTCCTTGCCACATTTGTAGCAAGACCCCGCTCAACAAACTCCGTCATGACCCTTGCCGCACTTTCCGCAAGTACGGCCCTTCTGGCTCCCTGGTCTGGGATCAGCAGGCTTGGCCCGCTTGGCGGCCGGCTGCGACTGTACCGGTCGTCGATCCCTCCCCTGAGACTCCGCCTCCTCCCTGGCCTGAGTCTCAAGCTCAATCTCCCTCTTCCGGGCATTTGCCTGAAGCTCGACAAATGTCCGGTACGAGGAGTTCGCAGCGAACTCCCGAATATCCCGCCTCAAGATGCTCAAGTAACGGATCATACGTGCCTGCTCAGTGGACACGTGCTCAGGGCAGAACATCACCCTCTCATGGAACATCCTCGTGATCGCTGTAACAGACTCAGTACCCTGCTTGAGGGTCAGAAACTCATGTGCTAAACGCTCTCTCTCCACCTGGGGAACGTACTCATCCCGAAACATGGTGGTGAACCTCTCCCAGGTCACCGCAGAAAGCTCAGCAGGCATATAATGCGCCGTCACAAACTTCCACCAGTCCTTCGCTCCCAAGCGAAGCTGGTTCAACGCGAACCGGACCTTCAAATGCTCAGGAGACGAGCAAGTGAAGAAACACCCCTCAATATCAGATATCCACCTCATAGCTGCCACCGGATCCTGAGTACCATCAAACTCTGGTGGTTTTGTGTTGCTGAACTCACGGAACAGCAACGCATCCCCACCCTGCGGCCTTGCAGCAGCAATCGCTGCGGTAGCCGCTGCAACAGCAGCCTCAGAAAGAGCGGCATAACGCTCATCAAATGTCTCAATCAACGTGGTCTTTATAGACCCAAACATCTCCGGTATCTCTGCCCTGATGGCCACAGCCACCTCCTCCTGAATGATCCGACGGATCTCCTCCTCACTGGTACCACTGCTCTCGGGCATCAAATGTGTCCTCACCATGATCTACCTCTGAAATACAACATACGATAAATTAGAATCCACACGAGTATGCTCACACTCGTCAACTCTTTCCTCCTTGGTTCTTGGCATTCCAACGATTCTTACTTGGGCTGCACACCGCTCCGGTGCTTTCAGTAGTACGGGCCCAATACTACTGTCCGCACCGCACCAGAATACACTCCAAGTCCTCCTCTTCGGATCCTAAGTCTCAAGTACTCTATCATGCGTAGACCACTCTCTAATAGATCTCTCATAAGCCCCTCGCTGCTACCTACTCACTCTCAAGCATCTCATAGCAGCTCACCTCTCCCTAGGCTAAGGCATCACAAATCAGGCCACTCTAGTCCTAATAGCAATACCTAGCCTACTCTAGCATGCGGATACATCATATCAATATCAATATCACATAATATAAAGGTATTTTGGGAAATCACCGTTCGGGCGCTGACTGATCGTACACACATCTCTTGCTCTGCGTTTTTCAAAAATCTTTTACTCTTTTTGAAAATACATCTCAAATCCTCAGTTTGAGTTCAAATACGCCCGAAGGTGTACTCGAATCCCTCAAACCAAGGCTCTGATACCAACTTGTAACACCGTGAATTTTCAAAATAATTTTTCGCAAATATAAAAACATTTCTCATTTAACTTCATAAAAATATTAAGTTTAAAATTCCAATCTGCATCATACAAATCCCAAGATCACACAAAAATATCAAAAGTCCCCTACGTGTGTACAGATCAAGCCGGCGTCTTCCCACGGTCCTCGCTAGTACCTGAAACAACAACACTAACACTGTAAGCACGAAGCTTAGTGAGTTCCCCAAAATACCACACATAAACACATATTAGCCACTCGAGGCTATAACTCTATGGGTCCGTGCACCCAAGCTCTGTGAACCCTCAGGTTCTAACTCTAGGAACCTTTCGGTTCCAACTCTGTAAACATGCACAGCATAAATCACATAGAAATAATGCAGCACTACACATAGCATACACATAACATACATACACTAACACACAGCTCTGATTACCTACTCAAGGTAAAGTATAGTGAGAAGACTCACCTCGCGTATCTCGGTATCTCACGAATCCTGGAAATCCCTCGTGCTCGATCCTCCGAGCTCTAATCCTCCTATAACATCACATGACTCTAATTAACACTTTATATCTCTAAGGTTGACTATCCCTAAGAAGTCAACACAGGTCAACGGTCAACGGTCAACTTTGACCGGACTCGGCGAGTGCACAAGGCAACTCGGCGAGTCTAGACGTTCTCCGCCAACTCTCTAGGATTCCCTTTCTACACGTCGAGTACTCCCCTTGACTCGACGAGTTTCTCCTGGCAAAATCGGGGGGCCACCCCGACTCAACTCGCCGAGTCTCAAGAACGACTCGGCGAGTCCCAGCTCGACTCGGTCCACTTGACAACCTTCTCTAACTCGCCCTGACTCACTGAGTTAACCCATGACTCGACTGGACCACTCACTGGCCGGTCCAAGGAAATCTTCAAACTACTCGCCGAGTCTGCTCATCGGACTCGGCGAGTCCATGCCATGCAATCACTCAAACTTGCTTCTAAGGTCAGATCTATTCCAACAATTCATAGATCTGGCCTTCCTATACTGATTCACCACGTAAAGCCCCAGACTTGGTGTATAAACAACCTCTATATGACCATATGTGAAGAATTATCAACAATTATCACTACTCAAGGTCATAACCTCCATGGTTCTCTATAAAGCTTGATGAATGAGGCTCTCTGGACCTCTATGGATCCAGATCCAAAGCCTCATCACTAGCAAGGGACAATTTGGCCATCCAATCAACTCAACAAGGTCACAAGAAACCCTAAAATCAATTATACTTCACCAAAACAGAAGATGAGCCGAAATCATACCTCTAGATCGAAGATCTAAGCTTCAAATCCACATAATAGCAATCTCCTTTGCCTCCTCTTGGCTAGAACCTCCTTCTTCTTTGCTAAACAACACACAAAGGTCAAGAAATGCCTCCCTTCTCTCTCAAATCGCTAAAGCACTCTAGGGTTTCTCTCTATGGACTGATGGGTGCAAATGACGGCCATAAGGCCCTTTAAATAGGTCCCAAACCCGAGAAATTAGGGTTTCATTAAACAGCGCGGACTCGCCAAGTCCATATCCTGGACTCGCCGAGTCCAGACGAATCCCGCGTCCAGAATCGCGACCCTACTCGGTGAGTCTGAGCTCCAACTCGCCGAGTCCCCTCTCAAAACACAAAAGAATCAAAACAATAAAGATACCTGGAATTCCGGGCTGTTACACAATGTTGTTGCTGATGCTCTCAGTCGGAAGGTCAATCTTGAAAAGAAAAGGCCAAGAGCGTTGAGAATTGAATTTGTCTCGACTATTTTGGAAAGTATAAAGAAAGCTCAAAGCGAAGCTTCTGAGAAGAATGACCGGAAGGAGGAACATTTGGGCAAAACGTTGGTGTTCGGTGTAAACAGTCACGAACTGAGGGTGTTCCAAGATCGGATTTGGATACCTAAGACAGGAGGAGTCAGAGATCTTCTGATGGAAGAAGCTCACAAAACCATGTACTCGATTCATCCCGGTAGCACAAAAATGTATAGGGACCTGAAACCCTATTATTGGTGGCCGACGATGAAGCTCGACATCGCGAAGTATGTGGCCGAGTGTGTGACTTGTGCAAGAGTCAAGGCACAACATCAGAAACTATACGGGAGTCTAGAACCATTACCTGTGCCTATAGGTAAGTGGGAAGACATTGCTATGGATTTTGTCACTAAACTACCCAGAACAAAAAGTGGTCACGACATGATTTGGGTGGTCGTTGATCGATTCACTAAGAGTGCGCATTTCATAGCAGCCAGCGAGAAATGGTCTATGGAAAAGCTTGCGAATTCTTACGTGAAGGAAATTGTGAGGCTTCACGGTGTTCCGCTAACGATTGTGTCGGATCGTGATAGTCGTTTCACCTCACGATTTTGGAAAAGTCTACAAGAGGAATTGGGAACCAAGTTGTGTTTAAGTACAGCTTACCATCCGCAGACTGATGGTCAGAGCGAAAGAACGATACAAACACTTGAAGATATGTTGAGAGCGTGTACCTTGGAATTCCTAGGTAATTGGGATGAACATTTACCTTTGGTAGAATTTTCCTATAATAATAGTTTTCACTCGAGCATAAAGATGGCACCTTATCAAGCATTGTATGGACAGAAGTGTCGTACGCCGTCTTGTTGGCTTGAGGCTGGGGAAAAGCAGTTTATGGGACCGCAGATAGTCCATCAAACGGCTGAAAAGTTGAGAATAATTAGGGAAAGAATGTTAGCAGCTCAGGACCGTCAAAAGAGCTATGCTGACAAAAAGCAAAGACCGATGACTTTTGAAGTTGGAGATTCGGTTTTGCTTAAAGTCTCGTCGTGGAAGGGACTTATAAGATTTGGTAAAAAGAGAAAGTTAAGTCCAAGGTTTATTGGACCGTTTAAAGTTCTTCAGAGGATTGGGAACCAAGCTTACAAGCTCGAACTACCAGAAGAACTGAATGGAATTCATAACACTTTCCATGTGTGTTACTTGAGGAAGTTCACGGGAGAAGTTCCCGACATAATTCCACTTTCGGAGTTGAGGATCGATGAGAACAAAAGGTTGATTGAGGAACCGGAGACAATCGTTGACCGAAAGACTAAGAAATTGTGACGTAAGATGGTTGAGTTAGTGCTTGTCCGATGGAAACACGCGAATGGGCCGAATCTCACCTGGGAGACGGAGAGTGACATGATGAGTCGCTATCCGCATTTGTTTGCTGATGTGTGATTCCGGGGACGGAATCATTCTAAGGTGGGGAGAATTGTAACGCCCGTGTTTCTGGGCTTGCCATTTTTAGCAATGTAATAGTCTAGGTTAACCTTTGTAACCCCAATTTGAAATAATAAAATGTATTATTTGTGAATTTGTGAATTATGTGAGTAATGTGTTTATTTGCTTAATTATGTGATATAATTAAATTAAGAATAAAATAAGCATCAAAATTAAAGTATTAGATATGCCCGATATCTTTGCATAAAGTTGTAGTGGTTGAAACAAGGATTCCGGAGATATAAGGAATGCCAAAATCCGAGTTATAACGAAGAAGTTATGACCTGTCGAAGTTTCGCGACAGAACCGGCACGACGCCGAGTTACGTAAAATATGAATTTAAGTTAGAGCGATATTTAGCCTTAGCGATCTAAACGAAAGTCGTAGATTTCGTTAAACCGAGAGCGTGCATAAAAGGAACGCCCAAATCTGACTTCGTATGAGGAAGTTATGATTTTCTAAAGTTTTGATGTGGCAGTATGCAGCCCGAATACTCGATTTGAGATCGAGCGGTTTTTAGCCGAAACAATCTAAATGAGAATCGAAGATCTCGTTGTTAGTAGCGAAACGATGAAAAGATAGGCGAGAACGGACGTCGGACGAAGGAGTTATGATTTTATAACGAAGTTTCCCTGTCCGGGCCTTCTAAAAATAATTAATAAAAATAAAAGTCAAAATGAGCCGACAGAGTCTAAACGAAAGTTGTAGAGCATAGTCTCACCTTCGCGTGGATATAAAGAACGTCGAAAACGGAGTTCGTATGAAGGAGATATGAATTTTTGAAGTTTAATAAATATTTAATATTTATTTTTTTATTACAACTCCGATATTATCCGAAGAAGGGTTAGGCGGTCTATCCGAAGTACGCACCGCGTACAGCGAAGGGCACTCGAGTACTCCGAAGTCGTGTGCACTGACGTATGAGGGCCGATGACGTAAGCGCTGACGACCCCCGAGGCGTACGCCCCGCGTACGTGCGAGGGTTCAGCACTATAAAAGGGGATCCGAAGGCAGCTCTTTTCTCATTCACAATTTCTTCCTTCTCTCTAGTCCTTTTCCTCGTTTTGCGTGCCGTTTGTACCCCGAAGCCCCGGTATTATTCTCGAGCCCCGAAGCGAGATCCGAAGCCCCGAGAATCCCGTAGAGCGTTATTCCCGAGCCGAAGCCCTGCCCGCGAGGAGCCGGTTTTTGTGAAGATCTTCCAGATCTACGGAGAGACGCTACTTCTATAAGCCGTAGCGCTGTCGGATCATCTTCTGATCAAGTGAGTGTGTAGTTATTTTCTTTCCAACGCAATATTATGAAGTATTTAATATAAAATATGTGCTACGTGTATATATTTTGTGGTTATATATGTGAATGTATATTCTCTATGAAATACGTGTTATGTGTGTGTGCCTCATCTGTTATGTGGAATATGTTTTGATTAAAGCATGCTATACAGGTTTTTAAACAATGTATAAAAATGTATATTTTTATCTACTAATATGTTGGGTAGAACATGGGTAGATAATTGGTGTGAAATAAACAGATGAGAGGCCTCGGTGTTATTGGTGTTATTCTAGTCATTCAGCAGAGTATGGATGACGACCACGTACTACTCTAGACTGTCCTGTGGAACACTAGCAGGCTCATTACCTGTAAGTGTTGTGAACGACGTGTTCACCGGTGTACTCTATCCCCCATATGGTTGCCTTTAGGACACTTATTGTTGAGGAAGCCCCTCTGCAGCAATGTCCGTCCCGATGAAAATCCTAAAATAAGTTCCTTATAATAGACGTTATTTTTAGGAACGTAAGGTGAGGATAATGGGAATGGGTAATCGGATTTATTGTTGATTGTTGTAATTAAATATAATTATTGTAGGTTTGAAAACCCTATATGCTCACCAGGCTCCCAAGCCTGACCCACTCAGTTTAATTGTATTACAGGAAGTGGCGCAAGAGCTTAAGATGGGCAAATCATCAAGTTGTTTTTTTACAAGTCTGCATATGTATATATTTGTTGAATGACTTGTAATGTAATCGTTTATGCTTTATGATCTATATCGGAACATGACATCCCGACTTTTGATTATGAAATGAAATCATATTTCTATATGAAATGTTTTGATAAATATCTATTTTATCATGTTTTGTTTTTGGGAACAAATTCCGCATCTCTTTTAAAAATCAAACGGATTTACTCTGAAAATGTTTTAAAAAGCATAAATGAAATCGGTCTTTTCTGGCCGAGATTTTGGGGATGTCACAGACATTGATCAACAAATCAAACTCATTACACTTAAATAACATTTGTGATATAAAATCACCAACAGTTGATGATGTCATCGAAAAACTATGTGTTTCATCACCTTTAATGTCTTATTAAGTATTTATTTTTGTTTGAAGATAATTCTATTCAATGATCTATTTAATAATCCAATTCTTTCATTCCCAATTGGTCAGAGTTTTAGAGTTATTTTTTTTAATAACGACGAATATTATTAAAAACAAAAATTATGCAACTAGCAGTGTGTTAGAGCAAATTATAAAATATTAGTACAAGCATTACAAGCACTAAGAAGACAACAATACCAAATATTCCAATTAAGACTATTAAGATTGGCATGATGCTTGAACAATTGAAGGAGATAAATTGAATTTAATCTGTTGTCCTTATAGAAAAATATATTTTCTTATCGAAGATAAGGGCATTACGACTTACGAGTCTTCAAAATTATCCAAATGGTAGAATATATCAGCCTCAATTTCATATTTTTAAGATTCTTGCTAAGCCCATTGCAACATAACTTCTATGTTAATAACATATCATAAGTATTCATAAGCACAGATGGTAAGAAACTCGACCAACTGTAGAACCAACTCCAAACTTCCAGAGAGAATAGCAATTAAAAAAAAAAATGATATGTGTCCTCAATTATATTCAAACATAAAGGACAAGAAAAATATAACAAATTTACCCCTTTCAGCATGAGGTTCATGATAACTGAAATTTTGTTTAGTAACATACGCCACATGAAGCAATTTGCCTTTGATGGAGACCTATGCAATCTAATGAAACTGTAACCGATCATCACTTGTTATCTAGCTATACATTAATGCACACAACGATCTCACATTGGAATCACTATTATTGTCAACCTTCCATATCCAAGAATCATAAACTTTCAAAAGCTGTACATAAGCCACCAAGCTATTTAAGGCTGTTAAATGTCTTGACTCCTCACCATTTCGTGGTTCTTTCTTCCAGCACCATGTTCCAATAAAGCAAGAAGCATTAATTCTATTAGTAATTTTGCAATGTTTTGAAACCTAATACCATATTATCGAACTACACATCCTTCAAAATATGAGTTTTATCACATGCTCATAGTTTTCTTTTCAAAAATGTTATTAATAGAAATGTTCCAATCATCTAACTCTAAACCAGTTTTAACAATTGATAACAAGGAAACCTTATTTTTCCAATGGATTGCAATCACTTCCATATGTGATGTAAAGCGGTAATACACGAAGTCAAAAGACCATTAGATTCACATTTTAGACGTCATAATCATTTAGTAAAAAGAGCAACATTCATCATTTTAAGGCAACCAATACCAAGTCTGCATTTACGTTTAGGACGTACTAAGGCACTCTAAGTAACCCACCGAGTCTTTCGAATACAGTGAAAAGTAAAAAAAAAGAGAGACTACCAAGTACAGTCTTGACAAGAGTATGTCTTCCCCCAAATAACAAGGTGTTTGCCATCCAACTTGATAACTTCAAATTAAATTTATCAACCATTAGTTTCCAACTTGGAGCAAGTTTCATATTAGCTCCAATGGGAAACCCAAGATAAATAGAAAGGAAGCTTGCACGCTTACACCAAAGGGGACTGGATATCACCTACAAAAAAGAGATCGATTTTGTTAGACATTATTTAAAGAGATAATTTTGTATATAATTAATATTTATATATATATTTTCTACTAGTATTATTTATTTTTATATGCATAGATGATAAAGCGATATTTTGTTAGGAATTAGGAAGATATTGGGTTAATCTATACTGCACATTTTTATTGAAAACAATTGTTGTAATTTGTAAACAAATTATTCTAAACTTGTTTAATTTTAGACAAAACTGCAAAAATGGTCCATGTGGTATGCATTTTTTTGGGGGTTTTAGTCTAAACCACGACTTTTTTTTGGCTTCGTGGTCCTTTTGGACTAGTTTGTATGTGAAAATAGTCCATTCGAAAATTGAAATGACTATAATACCCTTGGGGTATTAATTTTTCATTTAACTTTCATTATTTTTAAATTTTAATATTTATTTATTTATTTTAACAATTAAAATATAATAGAATACCTCTTTCTCTCTCTCTCTCTCTCTCACACACTTGCAGTTCTTGATAATCCTAATATTAAATCCTTGTAATATGCAGTTTAAGAAAACATGATAGAAAAAGAAACCGAGATTGATCCATACCGCAGGAGAGAAAAGGGGAAAAGAAGGGTTCATTTTATTATGATTATCTTACAAATCGTATTCATTTCTATACCCAAATTGAACCGATTCCATGTGAGAATCGATTGATTCCTGAAAATTGCTGATTCATTACAATCGATTGAATTGCTAAGTAAACATAATCTATTGTAATTGATATTGATTTTTGAAAATCAAATTTTTGTTGAAAATCGATGACTGATTCCAGATGGAATTCGAGGTTAAACCTTGAAACCACCGAGCTCCGGTCATGGAGAAAGAGAGAGAAACGGATAGTCCGATCAGATCTATATTCTCCTTTACTTGAAAGAGCAAAATCACGAATTAATTTCAGAGTCTCCGATTCACCACCCAAAAAAGAATCGAGAATGAAAAGGGTCAGTTTCCGGCAAATAGGGCGCCACCGAAGAAGAAGGCGATGTCACCGTCGTGGCTAAGTTTCAAGTAAAGATTCACAGTTAACAACTTTCTGTATCTCTGACCAAACCCAAAACGATCATCGCGAAGAAGAAGACGATGTCACCGCCTAAGAACATGTCCACGTTAGCAAAGTTACGACTGTTATTTTCACCATCGAGGGTTGAACAAAATCAGATTAAGCAATCAGAAATTGATCTAGGAGAAGAGCATGGGGGAGTTAAACCCTAGCCCTTATTATTGCTACTGTTATTCTTCTGTTGAAGAAGTTCATGAAAGCTAATGAACATGGTTCAGTATTTTGGTGTTGGGTTCGGCTAGGGTTGTGTGGTTGGATCAGTAAATCTATGACCGGATCGACTGTGAATGCAGAAGCATGTGTGTGAGAGAGAAAGAGAGGGGGAGATGGAGCAGGAGGAGGGACGATGGTGAGGACCTAATGGGTAATGGATGAGTTGGGTTTTGATTTTTGAAGAATATGAAGGTATTGAAGAAGATGATGACGGTTCAATCAATTCTTGGCAGCTAATCGATTCTATATACCAACAATGAGAGAGAGAGAGAGCCCTTTCATTTTTTAATTATTAAAATGAATAAATAATTATTAAAACTTAAAAAAATGAATTTAGAAATAAAAAATAAATACCTAATGATATTAAAGTCATTTCAGTTTACCAAGGTAACAAATACGCAATGAAACTACATATAAGACCCAAAAAAATTTTGTTTTAATAATACAAAAAATCACATCATCGATAGCATACCAACAAAAAAAATGTGGAACAAGTATCCCAAAAGATCATAACAAATGTAACACAACAACTGTATCAAAACATATCACAATTTCTAATGAAAACTCTCAGGATAAGAAAAATTGAAGCTATGGTGTGTGCGATGCTATCTTCCCGAGCTCTTCCCCTTACTAGCGGAAGTACCTGAAACCAAAAATTGAAACTGTAAGCACGAAGCTTAGTGGGCTCCCAAAACTACCACATATCATACCATAATATAGATAAGGGAAAATGACTCTTGAGGGTAATTAACTTTTGCGTTTGTACTCATTTGGTCCCTTTTCTTTTTTTGTATTCAATATACCATCGAACTTGTTGTTGGTGTTTACCATAGCCCTTTTGACCGACTTTTGACTTGTGATAGCCGGTCAAAGGGTTATGGTGAACACAAACAACAAGTTCGATGGTATATTGAGTACAAAAAAAGGAAAGAGACCAAATGAGAACAAACGCAACAGTTGGTTACCCTCCTGATTCATTTTCCCTTTACTCATTTACAACAAATCCCACATCATCTCCTACTGATATTAATGACTTTATGAGATTCATTCTTGATTCTCTTCAAAACATAACTCACGAAAGGACATTATTCATGCATGTACAACTTTGTAATGCACTTGAATATTTATTAGGGGAATCTTCACTAAGCAGGCGCATTTCATGACTACATTTACATTTCCAATCAAATGATTTATGGTATCATGGATTCTAGACAAGTCTACAAACGAGTGGAATCACAAGTGTTGTGATTTTTGAGTTTACTTAGCTTTAAGATCGAACTCATGGGATAAGATACAACATCAATATGTACAATATTATGGTGATGTGTCTACAAAACCAACATGATATTGCACGTATTGATGTTGTATCTTATCCCATGAGTTCGATCTTAAAGCTAAGTAAACTAAAAAATCACATCACTTGTGATTCCACTCGTTTGTAGACTTGTCTAGAATCCATGATACGATAAATCATTTGATTGGAAATGTAAATGTAGCCATGAAATGCGCCTGCTTAGTCAAGATTCCCCTAATAAATATTCAAGTGCATTACAAAGTTGTACATGCATGAATAATGTCATTTCGTGAGTTATGTTTTGAAGAGAAGCAAGAATGAATCTCATAAAGTCATTAATATCAGTAGGAGATTATGTGAGATTTGTTGTAAATGAGTAAAGGGAAAATGAATCAGGAGGGTAACCACCTGTTGCGTTTGTTCTCATTTGGTCCCTTTCCTTTTTTTTGTACTCAATATACCATCGAACTTGTTGTTTGTGTTCACCATAACCCTTTGACCGGCTATCACATGTCAAAAGCCGGTCAAAAGGGCTATGGTAAACACCAACAACAAGTTCGATGGTATATTGAATACAAAAAAGAAGGACCAAATGAGTACAAACGCAAAAGTTAATTATCCTCAAGAGTCATTTTCCCTATAGATAACACATATTGGACCCCGCCCGACATTAGACCGAAGTCCGGAATAACTTGGGCCCGCCCACTACATCGGGCCCCGCCCCGCCCCGCATCAAACCAAAGTCCGGAATAACTTGGGCCCCGCCCGGCATCAGACCGAAGTCCGGAATAAGTTGGGCCCAAGGACCACAACCATAAAAGTAAGCATTCGGTTAAAACCCAAAAAAAAAAAAATACGTACATAGGGACATTTTTGCAATTTTGTTTTAGTTTTATTACATACTATATTCTAAAATATTAGACATGAACCCAAATTAGACATGAACCCAATAGGTGAGTATTTAATTAATTTGGCAAATTGCAAGAGAAGCTACAAAGTGACATTCGAAGGGGGTTGTTTGTAGTACCGATGCAAAAGAGGTGGCTACTCACTACTCACTAGACTTCCTTTTGCCACTTTCCATCGATCAATCCACCGCTGCCGGTACTACTCGCCGGCGACGCATCGGACCCATCACCTTTATAACAGGGGCACACGTTTCTTCTCTTCCATTTCATCACCTCTCTCTCTCTCTCTCTCTCTCTCTCTCTCTCTCTCTCTCTCTCTCTCTCTTACAGATTAATGCGTATCATTACTGATCACAACCCTTTTTCATAATAACCTGTCACACCATCTCCCCAAAATTTCTGCCGACTGTGCGTGCTACTGTGTGTTCATATTCACGCATATTAGTCGGCGGCAAACGTGCGTTTCGCCGTCTGTGTTTGCTTTTGTTTACAACAACAGATTCTCTGTCTGAAACTATTTGTACACATATATATGCCCTAGAATCACGCCATTAATGGTCGTGTAACGAGTGTTTATTTTTCCTCTTTACGCACGAAACTCACTTCGGTATTTATATGAAAACGCTTGTAACTCTGTTTTCGTGTTCATTTCGCGTTTCTAGCTCGTCTAGTGAATCGAAATTGAGCTATTCTACAGTGAATTGGAGTCGTTTAAGTACCCAATTTTATAGGAAAAATCTGTGATCGTGAACACACATTTGAAAATGTTGACGTGTATTGCTTGTACGAAGCAGCTAAATGGTGGATCTCTACACGAACAGGAAGAAGGAGACTCCGTTTCTACACCTAGAACCAAGCAAGCCGTTAAAACCCTCACATCTCAAGTAAGAATTACGATTGTTCTGTTTCTCATTTCCTGACAAATGCTGTCATTCGATCGTTTAATGCAAGTAGTTCTGATCATAAAATGAAACACATCGATTACAGATCAAGGATATTGCGTTAAAGGCTTCAGGAGCATACAAAAACTGCAAGCCTTGCTCCGGATCATCTAACAACAACCCGACTCGTCGGGGTTATGCGGACTCCGAAGCCGGTTTATCGTCCGGTAGGTTTTTTTGCGGGTACCAAAGAACCGGCACCGGTACCGGCAATTCGACACCCAAGGTTTGGGGAAAGGAAATGGAAGCGAGATTAAAGGGGCTTTCGAGTGGTTCGAGTACTCCGGCGTCGGTGAGTGGCCGGACTGAGTCGGTTGTGTTTATGGAGGAAGATGAGGTTAAAGAATGGGTTGCTCAGGTGGAACCAGGTGTTCTCATCACTTTCGTTTCCTTGCCTCATGGTGGCAACGATCTGAAACGTATTCGCTTCAGGTTTGCATTCTAAATTTTAATCCGATTTACCGATTTATGCAAATTGTTGTGCTTTATTTTACCAAATTTCACATTGTTACACAAATGAACACAAAAAGTTAAATTCCTACTTCCTTGCGATTTTCATGGGACACAGTGAGTAGTTGCTAACAAATAGATTGTATAAAAATCTAAAAATAGTCAATGACATATTTCCAGATGCTTTGTGGACTTGTGGGTCCGATATGCTCATAAATAACCGCAAATTTTTGGAATCAAATTGAATTATATTATATCTCTCAACTAATCTATTAAATGGATCATTGCCAAGAAGCTCTTGAATGGGGTCCGGGTATTTGAAATTCGATCCACCATTTCAATGTTCTTGATTGATTCTTTACTTATACTTATTACCCATAAACTAATGGTCCACATGATTTCATTCCACCCAAAAATATATTGTATGTTGTTTTCCTTTCTGCATCACATGTTATGCCCTTTGCTTTATTATACATAAAGAGTATAAATATAATTTTTAATGCTCTATTATAATTACCATTTTCCAACGTCACTATCAATCGTATTTTATTGTGTATTATTGTTATTATTAGTCGTGAAATGTTCAACAAATGGCAAGCACAAAGATGGTGGTCCGAAAACTGTGAGAAAATTATGGAGTTGTACAATGTACAGCGCTTTAATCAACAAGGAGTACCACTACCGTCTCCCCCAAGATCTGAAGACGAGGTTAATTACCTTTCTTATTATTTTTGTTAGTATATAATATTATCTGACATGGTATCAGCGCAAGCCTGAATTTGATGTTTTCAGAGTTCAAGAACCGAGTCTATTGAGAACAGTCCGGTTACGCCGCCACTTAGCAAGGAGCATCCACCTCGAAACCTGTTTCACGGCTCAAAAACCGAGACATCGTCAGTGGATGTTTCTGCTAAAACTAGTTCAACACGAGACGTGGATCAATCTGAAGAGATTTCTTTGAGCAATGTGAGCGATTTGGAAACTGAATGGGTTGAGCAAGATGAGCCGGGTGTTTATATTACAATTAGAACACTTCCAAGTGGGACCCGGGAGCTTAGGCGGGTTCGATTCAGGTAGGAATCAGCATTTTTTTTCTTTCAAATTTGTAAATTATTATTAATTACATTTTGATGTATAACAGTCGTGAACGGTTTGGGGAAGTACATGCGAGAATGTGGTGGGAAAAGAATAGAGCAAGGATACAACAACAGTATCTGTGAGTTTGAATGTTGGGAATAGTTTCTATATATCTATCTATTTTGTTATGCAAAAGTGGTGAAAGGCCAGAAGGCCATTTTGCAGTTGAATATGAAGACCTTTGTATGTCTATATAAGCTTCATATTTTATTCTATCTTTTTTATTTCTAAAAGGTAATTGAGTAGGGAAGGGTTGTCATATATAGAAATGTATATGAGCCATCGAGCGGTTTGTGTTCGAGCTCAAGCAATTTGAAGCTTACTATAACATGTGAGTTCAAGTTTATTCATATAACATGCTAGACTTGAATTCTTATTGAGAAGTCTTTTGTATTCCTTATAATTCTCGGTTGAGTTCGAAACTTCGAATCGAATTTGTTTTATTGAAGATAGTTTTTTTTATAAATGACTTAACAAAATGGATGAATTAGGGTCAGATTAAATGGATAATTACATAAAAAGACCTATAAAAAACAACTCTAAAATTTAGCAATATTTTCTATTTGGCTCATTTATCTTGGTTGTTATCTACAAGCATTTTTTTAAAACTAGTGTATTCATCAAAATAATTTTTTAAATGTTACAATATATATTTATAGTACTAATTAAGCTCGTGTTTTGGCATGTGTTTTTACATGTTTTTTTTGTGTATTATAAGGGATAAACATGAAAGTTTAAAAAATGGAAGTTGTAAAAATGATATTTTATAAAGTTGATGGGGATCAAAGTAACATTTAAAAAATAGAGATAGAAAGTGTACATTTTTATAAAGTAGAAGAGGAAAAATTATATATATATATATATATATATATATATATATATATATATATAATAAACACAAAAGTTAAGAAAATAAATTGATGAAAATAATATTATACAAAGTTCAAATTGAGGGGAATTAAAGTAACATTTAAAAAAGGGTGAAAAATATATTTTATAAAGTAGAAGAGAGAAAATCATATTATATATAAACCACCATAACATAGAATAAACACAAAAATTTACAAAAATTTAGAAAATAAATGGATGGAAGTTATATTTTACAAAGTTGAAAGAGATAAATACAAAAATTTAGAAAATAAATTGATAAAAATGATATTTTACAAAGTTAAAAGTGGAGGAGGTCAAGATGGTATTTTGAAAAGTAAAGGTATGAACAAAATAGAATGGTTACAAGTGATGAATCATACGAATTTGAAGATTTTAAAAGTAAGAAGATTTTAAAAGTAAATGTATGAAAAATATCATTTTACAAAATAGAAGGGTTATAAATGACTAATCATATAAAGTTGAGGACTGATGGATTAAACTTCAACTTCATGCATTAACATACCTGTATATTGTGAGTAAGAAGTTGTACTTTTAGCTACAATGTTTACACTCACAAATGGAAAGTTACATTTTGTAAATATTTATAATATCTATATTTAAACATATACAAAGCCACACAAATCGAAGGTAGATGTGCATCATGAAAGTAATAGCTAATGCATTTAACATTTAATTATTAAATTTTAATTTTTTTAACCTTGTATTCAGAAATTGAACCAATTTAATTTTCAATATTCTAAGAATTGTAAATTTTTGGTTCCATTTAATTTGATTGGATACTAACTCCTATGTATGACATTTTAAAGTTGTCACATACCCCTCTGGTACTATTTATTAAGACACACAACCAACACCATTGATCTCTTGGTACCAAACAAATAGACTTCTCAACGCGGTGAGTTTGGAGCGAATCGCCCTTAATCCAATGTAACATCCTATTTCCTGTCATTTCTTATTTCAGGGTCATGGGCCGGAAGTCAATTGTGTAAAGGATCTGGGCCTTAAGGATGTAATGTTTAAACCTTTTGGAAGGAGGCAATCATGGTTGCGAGATCTTAACCTATGAATTATGTTTTGGGTCGAAGGGTAGAAAAGGGAAAGTCATATGTCGGGGTCTTGTATGAAATATTGATTTTTGTTTGAGAAATTTTTAATATAAGATATCTAGATAATATTGTGGGTCTCTTCAATACCTTTACGTGGATATAAAGATCGTCGAAAACGGAGTTAGAACGAGGAAGTTATGATCGTTAGAAGTTAGGAAGGTTTTGCGTTTAACCTAGTACGTTGGGCGTACCGGGTGTACACTAGGCGTACTAGGCATGGATGATCGCAAAGATTCAACCTAGTACGTTGGGTGTACGCAAGCCTAATGCAAACCCTAATATTTTGGTTTTGGGCCTTATTTAAAGACCTTAACTCATTCCAGACCCTTATTACCTTCAACCTCCATCCTCTTTAACCCTAATTTCAAAGGCTTTGGGCATTAAGGATGTAATGTTTAGACCTTTTGGAAGGAGGCAATGATGGTTGTGAGATCTTAACCTTTGAATTATGTTTTGGGTCGAAGGGTAGAAAAGGGAAAGTCATAGGTCAGGGTCTTGCATGAAATATTGTTTTTTGTTCGAGAAATTTTTAGTACAAGATATCTAGATAATGTTGTGGGTCTCTTCAATGCCTTTCAGTGGATATAAAGATCGTCGAAAAAGGAGTTGGAACGAAGAAGTTATGACCGTTAGAAGTTACGAAGGTTTTGGGTTTAGCCTAGTACGTTGGGCGTATCGAGTGTACACTGGAAGTTTGTGACCTTGTTATGAATAAAGTTGGAAATTTTATCCGTCCAATCATCATATTGATTCAGATATGAAGGTTAGAGACTTGGACTTAATGGATTAAGTTGAGAAAGATGCTATTTTGGTCCCTTTGAGATTTAAAGACTAGATCTTGGTTGTTTGGACCATCCTAATGGATAAAGTTGGAAACTTTATCCATTATGGAGCTATTAGGAACCATAAAAATGTTATCTTGGTCCTTCTATCCCTTCCATGCAAGAGCTATGATGTCTTAATGGATTAATAAGTTAGGGTTTTAGATTTTGGATCTTTTCTAGCCATGGAAAGTCATAAATGTGAAAACTATATGACTTAAGTCGATGTTTTGAGTCTAGATCTAAGCTGTAGACAAAAGACCTTAATGGATCATGTGCTTAATGGAGGAGTGAGAACAGGCTGCATACGCTGGGCGTACTCAACAACCTTGGACTTTGACTTTCATTGACTTTTGTTGACCGTTGACTTTTTGACCAAGAAAACTGAGTGGGTCAGGCTTGGGAGCCTGGTGAGCATATAGGGTTTTCATCCCACAATGTTATATCATATATTTATGTATATAGAACATTCAAACTTGTACAATTCACCATATAAAGGCAACTCTTATCCCACCCCATCGATCCTCACAACGATACGATCTAAACTCTCGTATCTAAAATTTTCCTCTTTACCTGATCCCTACTCACAGATCTAAAACTATCCTCTTCACCCGACCCATACTCACGGATCTAAAACTAACATTTTCACCTGATCCATACTCATGGATCTAAAACTAACCTTTTCCCCTGATCCATACTCAGGGATCTAAAACTACCTGATCCATACTCACGGATCTAAAACTAACCTCCTGATCTGATGCATACTCCAGGATCAATAATTATACCCAATCCATACTCTTGGAATAGGGACAATTAACTATACCTTAATCCTGATTTGATCCATACTCCCGGATCAATAACTGTGCCCAATCCATACTCTCGGACTAGGGACAATTAACTTAGTCTTAATCCATAGTCCCGAACTAATAACAAGTTTTATCTCTTTACCTGATCCATAATCTCGGATCTAAAACTAACCTCTTGGTCTAATCCATACTCACAGATCTAAAACTAGCCTCCTGATCTGATCCCTACTCACAGATCTAAAACTAACCTCTTGATCTGATCCATACTCACGGATCTCATCTACCGATGTCCTACCTAACATATTTGTAGTTACAAAATAAATATACAGTTTAACTCATTAAAACCTATATAGTTCATCCATTCCACCAACATCTCAAATAAACAACAATATATAAACACATAGCACGTATTTCGTAGCAAATACTTCATACTTATGTGTTAGAAGAAAGTAACTATACACTCACTTGATCAGAAGATGATCGGACAGCACTGTAACACCCCAAAAATACCGGTTAAAAATTTCATTTTTAATTTAGGTCAAAACATAAAAACATCATTACAAAACATTCATAATAATAATTCATGTCTGAAAACCGGTAATGTCATAGTAATAATTCAGAGTACATCCCAGAGATCCATAGTGTGGAAAACAAGAGTGTGTGTGATATGTCGCTACCGCGCCGGCTCCTTTCCCTTAGCTGAAGAGGTACCTAAAATCAAAACTGAAAACTGTAAGCACGAAGCTTAGTGAGCTCCCCCATAATACCTCATACCATACAAGCATAGAACATACAACATGAAGCTAGGAGTTACGGGCCTCGCCCACACTCTACTATCTGGGAGATACGGGCCTAGCCCACACTCCACTCTAGGAGAGATACGGGCCTTGCCCACACTCAACCGCTAACCCATAATATACAAGTATCACACAGACAACAAGTATAGACAACTCTATCATACTGGCACATATCATAATCAGCTCAACCAAGAGATACGGGCTCGGCCCACACTATAATACTAACGTTTCGTCTATACGGGCAGGCCTTGGTGCCTTAGACCCGTTCCTACTGGAAGGAAACTCACCTCGAAATAGCTGCTGGCCTGTGTGGGAATTGACTGTCTGCTGCTGCTGCTGCTGCTCCGGAAATCCTCTGGCTATAATTCCCACAAAACACTCAATCAAACACCGCTAACTGACCCTTGGGTAAAATGACCATTTTACCCTTGATCAAGTCAAAAGTCAAAGCCAGAGTCAACTTTCAGTTGACCCGACTCGCCGAGTTGGCTCTCCAACTCGCCGAGTCCCTATCCAATCGATTGTCCTGCAACCCGTCTCTACTCGTCGAGTTGGGCGTTGACTCGACGAGTTCTCCTTCTAAACTAATGTTCAAGTCCTTCATCCTACTCGCCGAGTTGTATGAACAACTCGCCAAATTCATCTTCATCCGATGAACACTTTATGCTGTGACTCGCCGAGTTGTATGAACAACTCGCCGAGTCTGTTCTTGATCTAAGAAGATTGCCTTGAACTCGCCGAGTTAGGGCATTGACTCGCCGAGTTCCTTCATGGGTGAGTTCGGCTTCCAACTCACCGAGTCCACCCAGGACTCACTACTCTACTCGACACAACGAAAGGGGACAAACTCGGAGACTCGCGATTCGACTCGTCAAGTCAGATGAGCGACTCGCCGAGTCTGCTTCATGCAAAAGCCATATACGCGATTTTGCTTGAATCCAGTCCATGTCATTCATAGATCTGGGCTCCTAGGGCTTGTTTTACACGTAAAGTTTCCAACTTTATGTGTAGATCATCACCAATGAAGGTTTTAAGGCTCAAAGTGCACCAAAAGGGGTAGATCTAGGACTTGTGTGCAACATGACTCCATAAAGACAGTAGATCCAAGCTCCAGGGACTGAATAGTGCCTAGATCTAAAGGCTAACAACTTAATACGACCCACAAAGCACAAACAAGCTTGGGAAATGGCTCAAGAAGGACCTTCATGAAGCTATTAGGGACTACAAGCTCAAAACAGAGGGGAAATGAGCTATACCTCAGGGAAAACGTTGGGATGACACAGAGATGCTTGGCCTCCTTCTCCTATTCTTGATCTTCTTTCCTTGCTCCTCAACAACTTCAAAAACACACCCAAATATTTCAATCTCTCAAGGAAAAAGGGCAAGGACAATGTTGGGGGCTCTGAGGGTGAATGGGGGCGAGTTTGGGGCGGAATGAGGGATTAAATAGGGTGCAAACCCCTGAAACTTAGGGTTTCATCAAACAGCGGTGACTCGCCGAGTCCAGGATACGGACTCGCCGAGTCGCCAACTTAAAACATGTCCCGGGTCCCGTCCCTACTCGGCGAGTCGGACCTACAACTCGCCGAGTCCAAGGCTAAAATGAAAATACTCAAATGTAATTTACGTACCAGGAACCAGGTGCTACAAGCACTACGGCTTGTATAAGTAGTATTTCTTCGGTAGATCTGGAAGATCTTCACAAAAATTGACTTCTCGCGGGCAGAGCTTCAGCTCGGGAATTGTACTTCTCGGGATCTTCGGGGCTTGCTTCGGGGCTCGGGAATGATACCGTGGCTTCGAGATATTTCTTGCATGAAAAACGAGGTAAAACGGGAGAGAGATAAGAAGAATTGAGCAAGGAACTCGGCTGCCATCGCATCCCTTTTATAGGGGATGAACCTACGCACTATGCTAGGTGTAGTTCCCCAGTTACGCTGGGCGTAACCCGAATAAGTCCGGTGACTCCCCCCTTCGGATAATATCGGATATTTATATTTAAATTTAATATTTTAATTATTTAATAAATTTCAAAAATTCATATCTTCCTCATACGAACTCCGTTTTCGGCGTTCTTTATTTCCACGCGTAGGTGAGACTACACTCTAAAACTTTCGTTTAGATTCCGTCGGCTAATTTTGAATTTATTTTTATTATTTATTTTTAGTAGGCCGGGACAGGAAAACTCCGTTATAAATTCATAACTTCTTCATCTGACGTCCGTTTTCGTCTGTCTTTTTACCGTTGGACTACTATCAACGAGATCTTCGATTCTCGTTTAGATTGTTTCGGCTAGAAATCACTCGATCTCGAATTCGAGTTTCGGGCTGCATACTACTAAGCTGAAACTTAGAAAAATCATAACTTCCTCATACGAAGTCAGATTTGGGCATTCTTTTTATGCACGCTCTCGGTTTAACGAAATCTATGAATTTCTTTTAGATCACTAAGGCTAAATATTGCTCTAACGTAAATTCACTTTTTACGTCATTCAACGTCGTGCCGCTTCTTTCGCGAAACTTTGACAGGTCATAACTTCTTCGTTATAACTCGGATTTAAGCGTTCTTTATATGTACGAAATCCTTGTAACATATATTAAAACTTAGTTAATATTATTCATTCTAAATAATCTTCTATCAAAAAGTCATTTTTGATGCTTAACCTCTCTAAATTTACTAGCCCGGATCTACGAGCGTTACAGTTATCTCCCCCTTAGGATGATTACGTCCCGGAATCATCAACGAAATAGAGCTTGTATCATGATTCCATATGTTACCTCTTCATCCTAGGTAGTGTAACTTCTATGTTTCTTCGAAAGAGTATTTAATTCTAGGGCTTATTGACTGTAGACGATGCTTAATCTTGCATCTGCTTATCGTACTATGTTGTACTTTCAATCGTAACCTTCGAGTTACCAAATAATTCCTTATTGTTGAATCCTTCTTCCTCTTAGGATAAATACTTTCCTTTATCTATTGTAGCAGACCGATGGGTCGTGCTCTATGACCTCTCATCGCATGATGCAATTCTTAGACTCAGGTCTTTTAGAGTTAAATTCCAGAATGGAATATACCTTTCTTCATATTCTAATGTGATATAATCACATTTCAGTATGTAGCATTTCTAGCTACAAACTTTATGAACAACGAGCGCGATACCAGTGATCACATTGTTTTCAATCTTCTGACTTCAATCAAATGCTACATCGAACTCAGTTCTCGAAATCACGTAACAACTCATTGTAGTTGGACTCAATTTGGATATGAAAACTAGGGTCGGAATAACAACCTAGTCATTACCGAAACAATGGTAATGATATACCGGAATAAAACGGAATCAATCACTAGCTTCTTGGTAACCTTGTGACTTTCTTCGATCCAAGTGCGAGTCCTGTGCTTACGGTAGTATATGCATCTACTACCTTTCACACCTACTCATACTCGTCCCAAGTATTGTCCCGCAGTCGATCAAGTCACCATAAAAGAAAATCACACAATCATTCAACACATCAGTTAGCAAAACTAGGGTCTATATTATTCCTTGAAACGATTACACAAAGGTTCAAGTTCATCCTATACTACGCCTCTAGTAGGCTACACTTCCTGATACAGACTTTATACATATATAAAGTCTTCATCCTTGAATCCTCGCGTTGTTTTCTGCTTCATCGAGGATCATGTTAAATGCCATTGGCTTTGGTGGTACATTTAGCCTTGTAGCCTCTTCTCTTCTTGGGCAGTTTTTCTTGAAGTGCCCTTCTTAGCCACACTTAAAGCAGGCTTCTCTTTTAGTTGGGCATTTTCCGGCGTAATGACCAGTCTTCCCGCATTTGAAGCAAGTCATTTCTTTAGAGCATTCCCCAATGTGCTTCCTTTTGCACTTGTCACACCATTGTGCTCCTTCTTCGAGCTTCTTCGAATCAGACTTCGAAATTTTTCTCTTCTCATCGGACCTTGAGGATCCTTCAATCTTTCTTTTCTCGTTCACCTTGATTCTCTCTAGACCCCTTTCCTTTAACTGGGTCTCCACATTTTTAGCTTCTTGGACTGCTGTCTTCAAAGTAGTTGCCATCTTTACCGTTGGAACAAAGTCGGCAGACAGTCCATTTGCGAACATCTCAATTTTTGAGAGTTCAGTTGGCACTAAGTATGGAAATAACTTCATCTTTTCGGTAAATGCAGTAGCATAATCATGAATGCTCAATTTACCTTTCTTCAGGTTCTGGAATTCATTGTTCAGATCAATCAGATCTATCTCTGAGCAGTACTGAATCTTTAATTGCTCTAGGAATGATTCCTAAGACATCCTTAGTGCTTCCCTTCGGGGCATCGTATCTACCAGTAACTTCCACCAGCTCAAGACTCCAACCATCAGTTGTCTAACTGCAAAGACAGTCTTCTGTTTGTTGCTATAGTTGCAACTATCAAACACCATCTCCATTTTGGAGATCCAATCCATAATCTCTACAGGCTTTGGGCTCCCAGAAAGACTTGGCGGTTTGGCGCATAAGAAATTCTTATACATACGCCCATCCCTGTTTATTTTCCTTTCCGGGTCATTCCTTTTTGCCACTGGGGGTTCCGCATGTCCAACAGTCCCACTATAGTTACCTCCCTCTGAATGCCCTCCATTCACTTCGGGCTCTTCCACTTGAAGTGACACTTCCTCACGATTTTGTTGGAGTAATCACCTTCTCTCCTCCATTTGGAGATCCAACATCATCTGCATCATCTCTTGCACCCCATCCATTTTCATTGGTTCTGGTGCTGCTACTACAACAGGTGCTTGCTCAATCACTGGTGGTTGAGGTTGTTTATTCGTGTTTTCATTTGTAACGCTCGTAGATCCGGACTAGTCAATTTTGAGGCAATAAGTGTCGAAAATGACTTTTCGGCAAAAGATTATTTATAATAAATAGTCTTAAACAATTTTTAGAATATGTCTCAAGGTTTCCGTACATATAAAGAACGCCGAAATCCGAGTTATAACGAAGAAGTTATGGCCCGTCGAAGTTTTACGGCAAAACCGACACAACATCGGGAAGCGTAAATAGTAAATTTACGATGGAGCAAGTTTTAGCCTTATAAATCTAAACAAAAGTTGTATTATATATTAAACCGAGAACATACAAAAAAAGAACGCCCAAATCCGACTTCGTATGAGGAAGTTATGAATTTTCTAAGATTTGGCTTAGCAGTGCACGACCCGAAACTCGATTTTTAGTTCGAGCGGTTTTTGGCTTACGCGACCTAAATGAGAGTTGAAGATCTCATTAATAGGAACTCAACGGTAAAAAGATAGACGAAAACGGAGTCCGTATGAAGGAGTTACGAATTCTTCGCGGTCATTTAACAGTCTAAACGCCTCCTACTATTAAATTTGAGATCGGTCGACAATTAGCCGACGGAGTCTAAATGAAAGTTGTAGATCTTTATTTTACCTACGTTTTGAAAAAAAGAACGTCAAAAATGGAGCTCGTATGCGAGAGTTATGATTTTTCTAAGTTTGAAGGCTGATATGCGATAGGGGGTGACGTGGCACCACCTGAATTGGACACATGGCACCACCAGAAGGCTGCCACATGCCCCAAATCATCGAGTAGGTCCTCCTACACAGCGAGTCCATCAGTCAGCACCCCTATAAATAGAGGTGCCGGGTTCCCTCATTCTTCACACCTTCCCAAACTATTCTTTCTCTCTCTAGACTCTTTCTCTAGCCCCTAACCCCCCTAAAAGCCTAGGTAAACCCCCTAGCACCCGAAGGAAGCCCCGAGGCTCCCGGATTCCTGAGAAAAGAGCCTTTCGGCTCGGGAACACTGCTCCAGCGAATCCCGGGTTTTGCGAAAAACCAGCTGTAAGTGAGCTATGCCTACCATATCTTTAGTATAGCTTATGTTTCAATATAGTAATGTTATTAGGAGCTTATAAGGAGTATTTGGGCTATTATTATGGGTTATATAAGTATTGTTTAATGCTTATATAATAGTAATAATAGCTAGAGTATTAAATTAATCTCGTCAAACGTTAGACTAAACTCTAGTGGTAATGATACTAGGTTTCGTCAAGGGATAATTGTTTTAAGAGTAACGAAGTGCTGTCCGAGTGTCGACTCACCACCTTACCAGGTGAGTGCATAGTCCCTTTCATCTTACACATAGATATGAAGTATTTTAATATAAATTACGTGCTATGTGTGCATATTGTCTGAATACTTGTTGTCTATGCTGATGAAAGATTTTTATACATGTTTTAAATAATGTAAGCTGTATAAAGTATTTTATATCTAGAAAATATGTTGGGTAAAACATGGGTAGATGAATGACGAGGGATAAAAGCTGAAATAAAGGAACATTAGTAGTGCGGACCAGTGCCCTATAGGTATAAATTGGCAACAATGGACCTAGTACCCTATAGATGAGCACTGGCAGCTGCGCCACAACCCGTAGATGATTTAGATCTACGGTAAACGTCCTAGCAGTTGCGCTATAAGGACAGTATCGGCAGCTGCGCTTAATAGGGAGCCATATGACCATGGCAGTAGCGTTTAAAGGTCAATACCGGCAGAAGCGCCTCATAGAAAATGTCTCGATTCTGGCAGCTGCGCCTAAGTGATAATATTAGCAGCTGCGCTTGACCAATGTGTCATTGACAACAATGGACTTCATGTTGTTTCCTTAGGATGATCCTTAGTAATGAATGAATGAGAAATAGCTGATTCTTAGGGTAGATCCTTAAGAATAAATAAGATAATGGGGATGGGTAATTGGGTTGATTGTTTGATTGTTTAAACATAATAATTATATTATTATGGGTTGAAAACCCTATGTACTCACCAGGTTTCCCAACCTGACCACTCAGTTTATTTATATCACATGTGTTGATATGAAGTCACATTACATTGAGAGATTTAAAAGAGATGTAGATCACTAGTGTAAATGAATGTAAGTTCTGTTTATGCTTATGTTTCTATATTGACGATGACATCCCAAATGTTTTAAAAGTGAATAAAAGTATATTTCTTTAGAAATGATTTGATAACGTGATTATCATGTTTTTATGGGAACAAATTCCGCAACATTTTTATTAAAAGAGATACTGTGATTTTTATAAAACATAAACAAAATCGGTCTTTTCTGGTCGTGAAAATGGGGATGTCACAGTTGGTATCAGAGCATTAGTTTAAGCGAACTAAGAATTTGTAGGATTTCTAGACTTAAACTTAGAATGCTAAGCGATGATTGTGAGGTGTGAGCACTAGTTTATTTTAGGAAAGATGCCTAAAATGTTTTATGTGCTAAATGTTTTATGTTATAGCTATAAAGATGCCTTATATGCTATTATTTGTTCGGATCTATGGTCTGTTGCCGACCGGATCTAGAAATTTTATGTGTTCAGATTTCTAAACGTTTGATTACAGTATTAGAACTGGCATATAACTTTTCGGTGTGACAAGGAAATCTATACGTCTATCGTAAATAAAATCTTTCATATCTTAAAATTCTCGCCTCGGTACACCGAACGTCTGTTTCGGTGTACAAAACATCATGGTGAAGACAGACTAGGAAATATCCGAGGAAGATGACAACTTGAGCCTAAGAATGTGACGGGTCATGCATCGGTCGTTGTGCCTGCACCTGAACCTATCATAATGGCAGAAGTTCAGGAACTGATGCGAACCATGATAGACACACATCTCACAATCTCCACTTAGCATTCTAAGTTTAAGTCTAGAAATCCTACAAATTCCTAGTTCGCTTAAACTAATGCTCTGATACCAACTGTGACATCCCCAATTTCACAGCCAGAAAAGACCGATTTGTTTATGCTTTGTTTTTAAAATCAGAGTAATATTTTAAAGAAAACAGTTGTGGAATTTATTCCCAAAACAAAATATGATAAGAATTTATCAAATCATTTCTTAAAGAAATGTATTTTCATTATATAACAAAATCTCGGGTGTCATGTTCCGATACAGACAAATAAGCATAAACAGAACATACATTTTATTCACACTAGTGATTTACATCTCCTTTAATCTCTCAGTGAAATATGTCTTCGTATTGATACCTGTGATACAAAGAAAACTGAGTGGGTCAGGCTTGGGAGCCTGGTGAGCATATATGGTTTTCATCCCACAATGTTATATCATATATTTATATATATAGAACATTCAAACTTGTACAATTTCACCATATAAAGGCAACTCTTATCCCACCCCATCGACCCTCACAACGACACGATCTAAATTCTCGTATCTAAAATTTTCCTCTTTACCTAATCCCTACTCATGGATCTAAAACTATCCTCTTCACCCGACCCATACTCACGGATCTAAAACTAACATTTTCACCTGATCCATACTCACGAATCTAAAACTAACCTTTTCCCCTGATCCATACTCACGGATCTAAAACTAACCTCCTGATCTGATCCATACTCCTGGATCAATAATTATACCCAATCCATACTCCCGGAATAGGGACAATTAACTATACCTTAATCCTGATTTGATCCATACTTCCAGATCAATAACTGTGCCCAATCCATACTCTCGGACTAGGGACAATTAACTTAGTCTTAATCCATACTCCCAGACTAATAACAAGTTTTATCTCTTTACCTGATCCATAATCCCGGATCTAAAACTAACCGCTTTGTCTAATCCATACTCACGGATCTAAAACTAGACTCTTGATCTGATCCCTACTCACGGATCTAAAACTAACCTCTTGATCTGATCCATACTCATGGATCTCATCTACCGATGTCCTACCCAACATATTTGTAGTTACAAAATACATATACAGTTTAACTCATTAAAACCTATATAGTTCATCCATTCCACCAACATCTCAAATAAACAACAATATATAAACACATAGCACGTATTTCGTAGCAAAGACTTCATACTTATGTGTTAGAAGAAAGTAACTATACACTCACTTGATCAGAAGATGATCGGACAACACTACGGCTTATAGAACTAGTATTTCTTCGGTAGATCTTCACAAAAATTGGCTTCTAGCAGGCAGAGCTTCGGCTCGGGAATTGTACTTCTCGGGATCTTCGGGGCTTGCTTCGGGGCTCGGGAATACTGGGGCTTCGGGATATTTCTTGCACGAAAAACGAGATAAAACGGGAGAGAGAGAGAAGAGGAATTGAGCAAGGAACTCGGCTGCCCTCGCATACCTTTTATAGGGGCTGAACCTACGCACTACGATGGGCATAGTTCCCCATTTATGCTAGGCATAACCCGAATAAGTCTGGTGACTCCCCCCTTCGGATATTATAGGATATTTATATTTAAATTTAATATTTTAATTATTTAATAAACTTCAAAAATACATATCTTCCTCATACTAACTCCGTTTTCGACGTTCTTTATATCCACACGCAGGTGAGACTACGCTCTACAACTTTCATTTAGACTCTGTCGGCTAATTTTGAATTTATTTTTAGTAGGCCGGGACAGGAAAACTCCGTTATAAATTCATAACTTCTTCATCTGACGTCCGTTTTCGTCTGTCTTTTTACTGTTGGACTAGTATCAACGAGATCTTCGATTCTCATTTAGATTGTTTCGCTAGAAATCACTCGATCTCGAATTCGAGTTTCGGGCTGCATACTGCTAAGCTGAAACTTATTAAAATCATAACTTCCTCATACGAAGTCAGATTTGGGCATTCTTTTTATGCACACTCTCGGTTTATCGAACTCTATGACTTTCTTTTAGATCACCAAGGCTAAATATTGCTCTAACGTAAATTCACTTTTTACGTCATTCAACGTCGTGCCGCTTCTTTCGCAAAATTTGATAGGTCATAACTTCTTCGTTATAACTCGGATTTCAGCGTTCTTTATATGTACAGAATCCTTGTAACATATATTAAAACTTAGTTAAGATTATTCATTCTAAATAATCTTTTATCATAAAGTCATTTTTGACGCTTAACCTCTATAAATTGACTAGCCCGGATCTACGGGCGTTACATGGAGTGCCCTAGGGGTTGTATGTAGTCATGTAGCATAACCTGAGAAATCTTGATCTAGGTTTTTTTTGCCGTTTCCTTCTTTGGTTGTGGCTCTAGAGTAGGATCACCTGTTTGGGTGGCTATCTCACCTCTGGTTACTTATGGTTACACATTTCATGGAGGATAGCTGGTAGCCGGACAGTGTGCTGTGTGAGGACTAGTAGGCGGTAGTGAGTTGTATGATTGATATTTGCCTGTTTTATGTGTCTACTTGATCCTTGATTGTTTATATGTCGACATATGGTGGTAGTGGGTTGAGGCGGTCCTGCTTTGTGCTGTATGCCAAGATACCTGGTGCGGGCCGGATGTAAGCCATAGGCACGAAGGCTCGGGAAGAATGGTTGGGTTGAGGCGGTAGGCTAACAAAACCTGGGTATTCCAGCCCGATGGCTGATTGGACCCGTTGGATGTTGGCATTCCAATCCAAGGATTGATTGGGCCTGGGCATTCCAATCCAATGATTATGGTTCGTTATGCATGCTTGTATGTTTATCATATGAGGTATTTTGGGGGAAACTTACTAATGTTTGTGCTTACACAATTGTTTATGTTCTTCAGGTTTTATCAGTGATCGTGGGAAAACGAATGCGAGACTGTACACACTCATCAATAACATTGAGGATTCCGTGTTTCTTATATTACTCTGATTTTTCAATAGATGTATTTTAGAATAAATAGTTTTATTAATAATGAATTTATAATTGGGAAGCTTTACTTAAAAAAAATGAAAATTTTGGTTGTGAAAATGGGACGTTACACCCAAACTCTTTAAAAATTTAAAAACAGGACCCATCCCGCTCCAATAACCCTCAGAGTTTTGAATAATCAAATCCATATGTGTATCTACCGAATCAAAGAATACTCGGCCTATTAGCCCGACCACTTTTCAATATTACAAATTCACAATTTGATGTGTGCTACAAAGTAATATTATAAAAAAAAAATAAATGTCTACTTAAACAATATATACATTACCTAATACTCAAAATCAAATACAATAAGAATTACATTTTACTTAGACATATAGTTAAAAACTTTGGTGATATATATATATATATATATATATATATATATATATATATATATATATATATATATATATATATATATATATATATATATATATATATATATATATATGAGACAGATTATAAATGGTGCGAATCGACAATGATACATACCCAACCCGTTTAATAAAATGGTAAATGGGTATGGGTCGTAAATGGGTAAACACATCGAAAATTAAAATCCAAACCCATAAAATTCTTACGGGTTTGAAACGAATCAGGATCAAAACCCACTTCATTGACAAATGAAAAGTCTACAACCAACTCATTTGGTCATCTAAGATGCATGGAATGGAATGCTTTCTTCATAGAAAATTATATAACCTCTAATTTTTCTTTTATATTCACATTCCTATCTATTTAAAATTATGATAAATGTACAAAAATATTATTAGAAAACTAAATTATGCATTATACTTATGCCTCTTAGTTTGAGCGGAAGTTTGTCGAACGTTCAAACTGTTTCTAAAATCTAGAGATAATTATTTAGAAAAACCTTATATATATATATATATATATATATATATATATATATATATATATATATATATATATATATATATATATATATATATATGAAACTGATGAGCTGATGAACATGTAAGATTCATATATGTCCAATCGCAACATGGGCCTTAACAAAATGTAAATATATTTTCATACGTTTGGTTTTTCGATGTTGAACTAGGGTTAGAAGTTAAATACATGACATTGACATTGTCAAAAAAAACAACCATGGTACGAGTGAGAGGAGGAGATAACTCGAGTAGGAGATTTTGAAGCCATACAACTTCAGTTACAGCATTGGCTACTCCAGTAATCGACTTTAATGTCGGAGTGAGAGACCACATGTTAGCATTTGGAATACCAAGAGATAAGATTGTCTCAAAGATACCAGTAAAAGTCCATAGGTAGACTGTTGTATTTCGGTACAACCAACCCAATCTGCATATCCAGTAATCGACTTTAATGTCGGAGTGAGAGACCACATGTTAGCATTTGGAATACCAAGAGATAAGATTGTCTCAAAGATACCAGTAAAATCCCATAGGTAGACTGTTGTATTTCGGTACAACCAACCCAATCTGCATCTTAATAAGAGACCAAAAGATCAACAAAAGATGGACGAAGATGGAGACCACGAGTGAGACAAATCTATTGAATTGTGTAAGATATATTTGGAGGGGTGAAAGTCAGATACCACATGGCTCCATCAAGTCTCTTAAACAAGGTTGGGACAGCTACAAGCTTTCATTCAAAGTAAAGTTTAGGCTTTGTGTCTGTGGGTCACCTTCAGGGGTTGTAGTTTGCAATATCATCTCAATTAAGTATCTCTTAGGAAAACAAGGATTAAGACATGCAAATCCCATTAACAAATCGAGTAGCAACAATGCCGAGGAAAAAGAAGAAAAGACTTAAGTTGGTCATAGAGAACTCGAAAGAAAGACAAGCTGTAACCTTAGTGATTAGGGATGGGGAAGAAGTAGCGAACATTATGTCATCGACATAAGAAAAAGATTGTTAGGCATGATGATTGGTGAATAAAGAACTATAGGAGTGATTGTTGTAAAAGTCTATGGATGTGATATATACATCAAACCATTGACACCAATATACAAAGCATGAGAGCTCTGTTGAGTCCATACAGAGATTTTCATAGGTGATATATTTATTCTCGAAGTTTGGATGAACATACCTTTATGATCGTTTCATGTAAACTTCCTCGGCAGTCACCATGAAACATTTTTTACATCTAATCAATGGTAATGTATGAGAGAAGTTCTAAAGACACAAATGTTAAGAAAAGTACTTATGGTGGTTGATATGACCAATATTATCTCTGACATATATTCTTTTTAAAGTAATTTTGTATATATTAAATTAAGTAGTAAAAATTAATAAAAGTTTTAATTTTAAATCATGTTAAAAAAGGTGAAATGAGAATTGCATTAAACGAAACTGGATTAAAAAAAAAAAGATAAAGCTAAAACCACAAATTATTATTTTTTTGAGTTTGTTGAAATTTAATGTTATATTTTTGAGCTTATGGAAATTTAATATTTGATAAAATTATTAAAATGGTTTAAAAAATAGTTTTTCGATAAAAAATGTTTAAAATACCTTATTAAAAGCTAGTTTATAAGCTAAAAACTATTTCTTTTTCCAAATAATATGCCAAATAAAGAATTAAATACTTAAAAAAAAAATCTTTGGTCAGTTATCTAATACAAATATGACTTTAACGAATCGTAACAACTAACTGGCTTTCTAAGACCAGATGGAGTGGTGCAGTATAGGTGCGACTGAGGCTGCAGTGCGGCTGTGGAAAGGAGCGGTCCATGGAGAGATTTGATTGGCTGGAACTTTTGAACCATTGGCAAACCGTCAATTCTTCAAAATTTTAATTTTTTATATCAACACTATAAATAACACCCTTTTAACCCAAAAAACTCACAAATATTTCATATTTTTACCATCTTCTTTATTTTAAAACCCATAAAAATGTCATCCTCCAAAAATCTCACCAACCAAAAAACACTCACTAGAAAAACTGCAACTCCAATACCTTCACTCGATCAAACGTTTTTTTTCGCATCCTTTCTATCACTATCGGGGTATGCTTCACTATTTTCCGCAACATATCCAACAACAACAATGCCCTACACAACCATTTCCATAAACACAACCACAATTTGACCCGAATTTTGATCATTTTGATTTTGATTCTCAACCAGAGTTTGTTCCACAAACAAAATCACAACCACAAACACACATTTCTGAATCCGAACCATAATTTATTCCACAAACTCAACCCTTTCAACTAGGAAATAAAAGAAAAAAGAAGGCGTAATCTAAAATGTGGGAACCTCAAGAAGTGTTAGTATTATCACAATCATTGATTGATGCTTTAGAGGACGCAAAAACGGGAGGGGACCAAAAAACATGATCATTTTTTGGATGCGCGTTAGAGCTAGATTCCATAAAGGAATGAACCTACAACCATATCGTACTAAACATCAAGTGTACTCAAAATGGGGAAAGATGAACAAAGACGTCATGTTATTTAACGATTTATATAAAAACATGAAACGACAATGGAAAAACGACGAAAGTGACGATATGATTTTGGAGAAAGTTTTTAACATTTATCAAAAAAAGCAGGCGAAGACTTTCAAGTTTTTTGAAGTTTGGAATCTACTCAAAGGCAACAAAAAATGGCAAAATCTAAAAACAAGTGATGAGAAATTTGATAGTGGATCAAAACGGTCAAGAACTTTCGAATCTGAACACACTTCATCGGATGCTCGTGTTGGTTTCGACCTCAACAAGGATGAGCCCGTTTAAGTGTCACCACCCCCCGACCAATGGGAAGGGACAAAACAAAAAACGAAGGCAAGGGCAAAACTTCAAAATCAGATGACTTGAAAGAAATTGGCGAGAATGTGCAAGGCATAAAAGATAGAATGGATAAATTTTGCAACTTTCTTCGGATAGAGAGAGTCGGAAACAAAGGGACAACGACCTGAGAGTGCTAGCGATGGACACATCAAATATGATTGGGGATACACTTCAATTTGTTTTGGTAATGAAGGAAGATGTGAAAAAACGTTACGCTAATCGTGGTTAATTTCTAGTTGTTTTCCAAGTTTTTAATCATTTGATATATATATATATATATATATATATATATATATATATATATATATATATATATATAGGCTTAGGTTATTCTATTCTAACTAATTATTGTGCGGATATCGTATGCTATGAGAATTATTAAGAGAATAAGTTGTTTAGCAATATGAATACGTTCAATCTTACATAACTATTGTCATTAACACACATTCTTACTAATTAAATCGTCTAGAAGGTTATTATACACTTATTATTATTCTCATTTTTGTCAGAATGTTTATTGGGTCGTATTCTGTCAGAATGAAAATGAGTGAAAAACGATGTGTGAGAACAAAAATAAATAATAATTAGCGAGAATAAATGAAAATGACGATATTTTTGTAAGGTTGAACGTATTCGCATTGCTAAATAACTTAGTTTCTTAGTAATTCTCGTAGCATACGATATCCGCACAATAATTAGTTAGAATACTTGAACCTAGTTCAAGTTTTTAATTATTTGATATATATATATATATATATATATATATATATATATATATATATATATATATATATATATATATATATATATATATAATTTTTATTTTTTTAAGTTGTAGGTTTAAGCTTTCAAGTTTTTTATTTTCTAATTCCTAGGATTTTTTTAATGTTATGTTTTTTAAAATAATGTAATGGTTTTTATTTTTAATTAATGAAATCTTTTGTTTTTAATTAAAACTAAAAAAATTATTTATTTAAAAATAAAAATAATTAAAGGAGTGCGACACTACTCCTTGGGTGTGGCATAAGGTTGACAATTTATGACACGACACGACAAAAATAAACGACCCGAAACGAAATTGGGACGAAACTGAAATTTGAATTCGTGTTCGTGTTGTGTTTGTGTTAACTGTAAAAAACACGATGTCGTGTCGTGTCGTTTTCGTGTTCAGAATTTGACACGAATTTGACACGATTTAGCAGTTCTTTATCGTGTTCGTCGTGTTATATTGATAAAGTATTCATTAAAATAAACTAGTATCTAGTATATGTTATATTTGTCATGTCGTGTCGTGTTTGTCGTTTTTTAATTCGTTCGTTTTCGTGTTAGTTAAAAAAAACACGACATCATGTCGTGTCGTGTTCATGTTACATAAAACTTTGTCGTGTCGTGTCGTGTCAGACAGAAACACGAAACGATAGCACGATTTGCCACCCCTAGACTATGGCATGAAACCACACTTTTGTGGTAGTCGCTGACGTGTCGCTTAGGTCGAAGTGAAGGGGGTGCAACTTTTGTAACATCACTCATTCCAGCCTAAAGTGTCATCTTACGGTGCCCCTGGCTAATATTGAGACAGTTAAAATTTTAAAATTTAATCCCTATAATAAAAAACTGACCTATATAAGCCTAAATAAGTAAATAAAATGGAAAGCCCAACTTACGATTCCTTTTCCTTGTGATTAAAAAGACCAAAGAGTTACAATTTACTGAGCCCAGACCAGTGGCTAAACCCTCTTGCCAACGGCCAACCCAACCCAATACTAGTTTTCTTATTTCCCTCAAGGTTTCTACTCCAAGTTCACGGTTCACCTGTACTTGTTCATAATTTACACGATACATGTCGCCTATGCTTCGAAAACTAAATGCTGGTGTTCCTAAATCCGATTCAATCCCTTAAAGGAATCGTTGGTAATCGTTACTGATATTTTACATGCTTCTTGAAGAGTGAAGACAGCAACATGGATCCTAACGCGACTGCTCAGGAATTTTTGGATCAAGGTCTAATCACGAAACCCCTTTCTGTTTTTTGTGAGTTTTATTTACCTTTCGAATTTAATCTATCTCCCAAGTAATGTTATAGCTGTTCAGATGGTTTTGTGTAGTGTTTTGGTTTCGAATTTATTGTTAATGTTGGAACCTGAGTAATTTATATGGTGGGGGATTAGAAGTAAGAACAAGGCGGTGTTTGAAGAATTAGAATTATACAATCTTATGATTCAACTAATCAACTTTTAAAGTTACGGATAGTTAAGCAATTTACATTTATCTGAATAATAAGTTTTCATTTCACCTGATAATATTCCATGATTTGATGGGTGTTTTCAAATCTTTTTTAGTTCTCTATTGCTTTTAATCTTCCTTGATGATTTGATGCTTGTTTCCTGTATACCAAAAACTGAGATTTTGTTGCAACTCTTTGATTCTTTAACTGCAGAATCGCCAAGTTCCTCATTGATGGAAACAACTGGTAGTGCAGAGAATCTTTCGAAACAAGATCAACATTTTTGCAATGTTCTTTCGTGGGAAAGAGATGTAAAAGAAGAAATTTGAAGATGCGCATACGAATGTGGGATTCCTTTTCATGCTTTTGAAAACGAAAATTTCAAATTGTTTTTGGAGTCATGTAGCCAAATTGGGCCCAGATCTCAACCTCCTACTAGATATGAGATGAGTAAAACATATTTAACAAAAGAAGTTGATAGAACCAAAAATTTATTGAAAACACAAGAAAATGCGCGGAAAAAATATGGATGCTCGATTATGATAAATTCATGGTTTGATAGAAATACAATGACCATTATGAATCGACAAAATTATAAATTTGGTTGTTGTGGTTTGTAAAAAATTTGAACAAATATTTTGGAGTTGCATCACTAGTCCAAAATGTTTGATTTGTTGTAAAATTGCTCTAATTTATTTTGATTTTTTTAAAAGAACAATTATGACATTACTTTTTTTTTTTTCTTTTTCATTTCTATATTTATAAGAAAAATAAAAACAAAATCCTACCCACATTACATACACTCAAACCCATACCTGCAAACACAAATATTCGTCATCGCCAGACCTCCGGCTCCAACGAAGGCTAACGTCACCACTAGTTGGAACTTATGATCGCTACCGCCACCATCGCCGGTGTATACCACCACCACATGCCAGAATACCTACCACCATAGTTCAACACCACAACGTATATCCGAAAACCAACGACAACAACCAGTGGCGGACCTATGTGGAGAATTGGGGGTCTCGGGCCACTACTCAATTTCCGGCTCGTAGTGTAATTTTTTTTTTTTTTTAATTTTTTCTATTAGGTGCACCCGCTTGAAGTATGAGAGACACCCCTACTAAAATAGTCTGCGTCCGCCACTGACAACAACGTAGATATGAAAATCAAAGAAGACAGTGACTTTGCATGTGCAGTTGGAGTTGTTCGTCATCGGCGATAAGGGTTTAGTTAGGGTCGTTGCAGCGCCGCCGAAGTCTGTGGTCGAGTTTCCAACGTCTTCGTCGAGGTTTCAACGCCACCACCTGATGAGGGTTTGTAGATCAAAGATAGGGTTTGTAGAGGTGTTTGGGTTTGAAGATCCGACAATGACCAACTGGTCTTTGTCGTCTGTGGTCGAGTTTCTAACTCTGATATTCGTCTGGTATATTAGGGTTTCATGGCTGCAACGAGTGGATTAGGGTTTTCTGGAGACAAGGTTGTAAGTCGAGTACGTAGGGCTACTCGATTAAGGGATTCCAGATCTAGATATGAAACTAATCATACCGGAGAAGACGAACTGAGAAAGAGGGTGACGACTCCGACGGGCAAAAGAGAGAGAAAGGTGGTGACAACTCTGAAGAGAAGAAGAGAAAGAAAGAGGTCTACGATGAGCATCGTCGGAAAAGGAACAAGACGAAGCCGACATTGTAGAACTCCAAATTTCCAGCGACTTACTCTGGTGGTCGTTTGCTAGTGATGTGAAGAGATAAAGTGGAAGGGAGTATATGGTGTTAGATAAGGGGTGAGTATGTGGGGGTATATGTGGAGTTTTTCTTTTTGTCTTTTTTTTAATTAGAAAAATGCTAAAATAATTTAAAAAGTGGAAAAAGCGAAATACGAAGGGCAAATCCATCATTATAAAATGTTTTAAATTTTTTTGACTAAACTTGCAACAAAATAAACTTTTTGGACTGGTGGTGTAACTCCAGAACATTTTGGACAAAAGTCCCAATTTTTGACATACCAAAGGGACTAAATTTGCAATTTTGTCTTATGAATTTGTGTGTTAATCCAAGGTTTAGTATTTTTTTATTTTTATTTTTTTTAATCTTCAAAAGAATCTTTTGATGTAATACACACAACCAACACATATATGAGTATGTGTAATGTTGCATTCAAGAAGTTGGCCCAATAAATTTTGTTCAAATTATAACTAATAACGACTCTAATAAAGTGGGAGCTGCAAAGTTATTAAAGGAGAAAAGAGCAACAATCTTTTGGACAACATGTGCGACTCATACCATTAATCTTATGCTTGAAGGTTATTATATAAAATTTGAATTTACCCTTATGCACAAGTTGGTGTATAAGGGGCAATTAGGAATGCTAGTTCAAGTAGGTTATTAGGAATTATAGTAAGGGTCGAGTTTCCTCACTGAGCAAGGATTAGGATCTATAAATAAGGGCTATTATGGTATTCGTGTAGATTGATTAAGAGAGATCATTTGCATTGTTTGTAAACCAAGTTTTGAGTTATTTTCTTGAGTTATAATAAGAAACATTTGATTTCTTTATCAACCGTGTTCAACAATTGGTATCAAAGCGACAATGATAGATGGCTGGAGAGGACAATAACTCAAGTAGAGATGACAAAAAGGGAAAAAGCGAGGTGACAACCAAGGAGGGTTCATCTATATCGTTCCAAGTTTTCATGCTCAACTCAACGAACTACACAGTATAGGAGATACACATGAGAGTGATCCTAAATGTACACCAAGTCTGGGATGTCATTGATCTAGGTGCGACGAAGCCTAAGAAGAACAATATCATAATAGCAGTATTGTTTCAAGCAATTCCTGAAGATCTCATATTACAAGTTGGTGCGATGGAAACAGCGAAGGAAATATGGGAAGTGATCAAAACATGACACGTTAGGGCAGACAGGGTGAAAGAAGCTTGACTCCAAACTCTAATGAATGATTTTGATAATATGAAGATGAAAGAAACCAGTACCATAAATGATTTTGCAAGCCAGTTGTCTAATATATCATCAAAATAAGCTTCTCTTAGAGAAACAATAAGTGAAACTAAACTTGTTAATAAGTTTCTCACAATACTACCAAGGTGATTCATATACATTGTAGCATTGATTGAACAAGTCCTTGATCTCAAGACTGTTGGATTTGAGGACGTGGTGGGACAATTAAATACATACGAAGAACGAATTAGGGAAACATAAACAATCAGTGAACAAAGTACACTCATGTTTAACAAGGCCGGACCATCCTGTTGCAATGCAGATTCGAACAGAGGAGGAAGATGAGGTTGTAGAGGTGAATGAGGACGTCACAACACCTCATACCAGCAGCAACAAAAGAACAATTCTTCAAGTAACGAGGAATCATCCGATAAATCGAAGGGTAAGCCCAAGGATCTATCTAAAGTTCAATGTTACAGATGTGACAAATTTGGATACTTTTCTTCTCAATTCCCTAAACAAAAAAATAAGCTAATCTTTCCGAGTTAGATGATCATGACCCACACTTGTTCATGACCAAAATCGTATATGAAACAGTGATTTTGAATAAAAGAGGTATAATCCCAAGTCGTTATGAGTTAAGAGATGATGATAAGAACATATGGTATTTAGATAATAGTGCAAGCAATCATATGACATGTAATCTCTCATTCTTTACTGAGATTAACAAGAGAATAAGAGGATGAGTAAGATTTGGAGATGATTCATGTGTCGAGATTATGGGTAAGGGGTCTATACTTTTTGAAGGAGTTAGTGGCAAACAAAAACTACTAACTAACATGTTTTACATCCCAATTGTCAAGGCAAACATCATTAGTTTGGGAAAAGCAACGGAGATAGGATGTGAAGTCTAAATGAAAGGAGACTACCTGCTATTATTTGATAGCCGAAACACTATTCTTTTCAAAGTAAAACGATCGCTAAACAGACTTCACAAAAACAAAATTGCAATTGGTAATCCTATATGTTTACACAGTCAACTTAAAAATAGGGATTGGTTGTGGCATGCAAGACTTGTGAATGCTCACTTTGATAAATTTCAATTATGAAAAAAGGAGTTAGTCACTGGTTTACCACTCGTCAAAGTCCTTTGAAAGGGCTAGGGTTTCCTTCACCCAACCTCCATCACCTCTTAACGACCCTTTGGCCAAACCATAGTACTTTGAAGCTTGTGTGCTCATTTTTCAAGCTTTTGGTGGTTTTGAAGGAAATAGAAGAAGAGCCGGTGCTTGGTTTTAGCAAAGCAACCTTTCCCTCACTTGTGTGCATATTTTGGAATCTTTGTAAGTCCTTAAGTTTCCATCTTTTTAACGCCTTCCTATTTAGATCTAGGTTTTATGTCATGATTTGGTCCGTTTAATGTGGTTGGTATGATTTGAAGAGATAAAGTTTGCAGGGGATGAGGAGATGTGGAAGACCCGCTATCATGACATGTTGAGAGCTGACATTCAGAAGCATGTTAGCTACTCGCCATGCCCCACATTGGAGGACATGATTGCGAGGGAGAGGGATAGGGAGATTGATATCGAGCACCTCAGGAAGAGGAAGGCAGGGGATGGGCATGTTACTGGGGTTTCGGGGAAGAAACCTAAGGGATCCAACACTAGGTCGAAGGGCCAGCTGGGCTAGAGCCGCTGCAGGAAATGCATCAGGCCGCATGATGGGGTTTGTAGATTGGGATCATCGGGCTGCTACAAGTGTGACAAGACGGGGCACTTTAGCAAGGATTATACTGCCCCTACCCCCACATTACAGACTTCAGACCTGATTTGCTTCCATTGCAATCAGAAGGGCCATAAAAATGCCGACTTCCAGAGATTGACAACAACAACAGTAGAGCCAGTGGCAGCACCAGCTACAGTGACCCTGCAGATTACAGATGGCCGACAGGGCAAGACAGAGGCTCCGATGGTGAGGAGTTGAGCCTTCCAGTTGACCGCACCCAATGTGGTGACGGGTATGTTTTCTTCTCCCTAACTCTTGTTATATGTCATTTATGTTATTTATGTATATGTTTTATGTGTTGTTTAGGATCGTTCCATGTGAACGGTATCCCAGTCCAAGTGTTATTTGATTCAGGAGTTACCCGATCATTTGTCTCTCTTGCACTTAGCAAGAGGTTCCTTGAGTCTTCGGGTATGTTGGATTACCCTTTAGAGGTCGAGATTGCTGATGACCGATCAGTACGGGCATCAGAGGTTTTCAGAGGTTGTGTTTTGACTTTTGAGACTGTATGAGGAGCGTTACCTAATAGACTTGGTTCCCATTCCGTTGTGTGGGAACAAGGTTATCATAGGCGTGGACTGGTTGAGCCCTAATGGGGCAGTGATCGATTGTGCGCAACATTTGGTACAGTTCAGGACCTCAAGTGGGGGAGAGCTAGTGATACAGGGCGAGAGGCCACAACATGGACCAACTTTACGCTCAGCAACGAGGGCTAGGCGCTACCTTTAACATGGTTGTGCAGGGTATGCCGCCTACGTTATGGATACCCAGGAGGCGGGTAAGGCGACTGTGAGTGATGTACCAGTGGTGCGAGAGTACTCAGACGTATTCCCAAATGAGCTTCCTAGGATACCTCCGGAGAGATAGGTAGAGTTCAGGATCGACCTAGTCCTTGGTGCGGCTCAGATAGCCAAGGCACCATATCGGTTGGCTCCTCCAGAGATGCAGGAGTTGTCTACACAGTTGCAGTAGCTGTTAGACAAGGGATTCATTAGACTGAGCAGTTCGCCTTGGGAGCCCCGATCCTGTTTGTGAAGAAGAATGACGGGTCGCATATGATGTGTATAGATTACTGGGAGCTGAACAAGGTCATGGTGAAGAACTGTTACCCACTCCCGAGGATTGATGATCTCTTTGACCAGCTGCAAGGGGGCATCTTGGTTTTCCAAGATTGACTTGCGTTCAGGTTACCATCAGATGACAGTCAGAGACAATGATGTACAAAAGACTGCTTCTCGAACTCGCTATGGCCACTATGAGTTCGTGGTGATGCCCTTCGGGCTCACCAATGCTCCTGCCGTGTTCATGGACTTCATGAACCGCGTATGCAAACCGATGTTGGATCCGTCTGTGATTGTCCCCATTGATGATATCTTGATTTACTCTAAGACGCAGGAGCAGCATGAGGAGCACTTGCGAGAGGTTTTGGATACCCTGAGGAGGGAGAGCTTTTACGCTGAGTTCTGGTTGCGCAAGTTCTGGTTACGCGAGTTGCAGTTTCTTGGGCACCTTGTCAACTAGAACGATATTTTGGTCGACCTGGACAAAGTGGAGGCCGTGATGAGATGGGAGGTTCCGAAGTCTCCATCTAAGATTCAGAGTTTCCTGGGATTGGCAGGCTATTACCGGAGATTCATTAAGGACTTCTCCAAGATAGCGGTACTCTTGACTCGATTGACAAAGAAAGCTGTGGTCTTTCGCTGGGGGCCTGTGCAACAAGCAACATTTGAGACTTTGAGACAGAGACTGTGCGAGGCGCCGATCCTAGCCCTGCCAATGGGCAAGGAGGATTTTGTAGTGTGCTGCGATGCATCCATTTCAGTTTTGGGCGCAGTATTGATGTGGAGAGGGCATGTTATCGCCTACACCTCGAGGTAGCTGAAGCCTCACGAGGTGAACAACCCTTCGCATGATTTGGAGTTGGGGGTGGTTGTCTTCTCCCTCAAGATTTGGCGACACTACCTCTATGGGGTCTAATGTACCATTTACATGGACCAAAAGAGTTTGAGGTACCTCATGGATCATCCAAATCTGAACATGAGGCAACGTTGGTGGCTAGATGTGGTAAAGGATTACGATTATCAGATCCTTTACCACCCGGGGAAGGCCAACGTTGTGGCCGATGCGCTTAGTCGCAAAGCATCCTCGATCAAAGATATTTGCTTGAGGATGACAGTGGTGACTCCACTTTTTGAGTGGATCTGAAAGGCACAAGTTGAGGGTATGAAGGAGGTGCACTAGAAGTGCGAGTGGATGATATGCCAGGTGACCTCGTTTGACTATGACATCCGCGGGTTGCTAACCCTGTATGGGAGGGTCTAGGTTCCATATTGGGGTGGAGTACGACATATTTTGATGGATGAGGTCCATAAATCCAGGTTTTCTATCCATCCTAGGGCAACGAAGATGTACAAAGATCTTTGTCCTGATTACTGGTGGCCTTGCATGAAGCGGGATGTAGCCTGGTACGTCGAGAGATGCCTGACCTACTGGAATGTCAAGGTCGAGAACCAGAGGCCTCACGGCAAGACTCAGCCATTGGATATCCCTATGTGGAAATGAGAAGATTTTACTATGGATTCCATTACGAAGCTTCCCAGGACCGCATGGGGAGTGGATTCGATTTGGGTCATCGTGGATCGGTTGACCACGAGTGCCCATTTCATACCGATCTAGGAGAGCATCTCGGGTGAGAAGCTGGCCGACATCTACATTCGAGAGGTAGTAGCACGACACGGAGTGCCAGTCTCCGTGATTTCCAACAGAGACGTACGGTTTACTTCCAGAATTTGGAAGAAATTTCATGACGAGTTGGGTACTCATCTGCACTTTAACACCACTTTTCACCCGCAGATGGAGGGTCAGAGCGAGCGGACCATCCAGAATTTGGAGGATATGTTGCGGGCATGCGTTTTGGACTTCGGTAGTAGCCGGGATACCTACCTTCCATTGGCAGAGTTTTTCTACAATAATAGCTACCACGCGAGTATTGACCGTCCTCCCTTCGAGATGTTATACAGGAGGAAGTGTAGGACCCCGATATGCTGGGGTGAGGTTGGACAGAGGGTCATGGGGAGTACCGAAGTGGTACTCAAGACGATAGAGAGGATCCAGCAGGTACCGAGTAGGCTTCAGAATGCTCAGAGTCGGCAGAAAAGTTATGCCGACAAGCGCCGTTCGGACTTGGAGTTCCAGGTCGGGGATATGGTCCTCTTGAAGTTCTCACCTTGGAAAGGTGTCATCCGGTTCAGGAAGCGAGGCAGGTTGGGCCCCAGGTACATTGGACCTTTCAGGGTTGCAGCCTGGGTGGGAAAGGTGGCTTATAGGCTGGATCTGTCAACCGAGCTTTTCTAGATTCACAACACCTTTCACGTCTCCCAGCTACGGAAGTGCCTGGTAGATGATTTTGTAGTAGTGCCTCTAGAGGATATTCAGGTGGATGACAGCCTGAACTACATCGAGCGAACAGTAACTATCCTCGACCGGAAGTCGAAGGATTTGAGGAACAAAAGGGTCGAGTTGGTGAAAGTGGAATGGCAGCACCGCAAGGGCTCAGAATGGACTTGGGAGCCAGAGGACGAGATGAGGGAGCACTACCCCAAGCTTTTTCCAGATGCAGCAGCAGACTTCGAGGACGAAGTCTAAAATAAGCAGGGGAGATTTGTAGCACCCGGTTCCTGGTACGTATTTTAAATAAAGAATGTTTGCATTTTATACTGAGACTCGACGAGTTGGAGGCTCAACTCGTCGAGTAGGGGTGGAGTTTGGGCGCGGATGGAAGAGCCTACTTGCCAAGTCGGAAGCCTCGACTCGACGAGTAGACCTGTCCGATGAAACCCAAAATTTTAGGGTTTGCACCCTATTTAAACACACTAACTCGCTTCCCATCCAGCCCCCATCATCTCTCTTAGTCTAGAACGCCCTAACTTGTGTCCCTTGAGCTTTGTTAGGTGTGTGAGTCATTTGTAAGAGTGTTTGTGTGATTTTGAAGCTAGAGGAAGAAGAAGAAAGAGCTAGGAGGTTCAAGGAAGCAGTAGATCCGAGGTTCAAGCTACATTTCCAGTCCCTTAAAGGTATAAAGTTGCTTCCTTGACTTTCCTATTGATAGATCTCTCCATGTTTGATTTAGGACCATCTTTAAGCAAATTTGTGAACCTTTTTAAGTATGAAGTGTGATGTGAAGTTGTAACTTTAGATCCAGATCCCTTTCAGCCCCTATAGCCATAAAGTTCATGAATTTGTTATGCTTTAACCCTTCCCTTTTGCCTAGACTTCATTTTAGACTTGGAAATGGTGTTTTTGGCTCATAACACCTTGCATGCACGTAAAGTTTGTAACTTTACATGTAATATGGACCCTAGGAGGCCAGATTTACATTTTAGATGTGCTAAGACCGACTGAAATTGGTTGTATGGATTTGGTCATTGAGGGACTCAACGAGTCGCTCATACGACTCGACGAGTTCAAGACAAAGTCCTAACTAAATGAAGAAGAACTCGACGAGTTTAAGGAAGAAATCAGTGAGTCAAGGACTAAACACTTCAACTTATATGAAGCAGGACTCGACGAGTTCAAGGGTGAGCTCGACGAGTGATAAGCAAAGGGTCCCGATTCTATAGGAAGGAGAACTCGAGGAGTTCTTGAAAGACTTGACGAGTAGGATCGAAGTTCCAGGATTTTGTGGGTTATGGAACTCGATGAGTTGGTGGACCAACTCGGCGAGTTGAGTCTACCAGACACTGACTTTGACCAGGGTGTTGACCTTGACTTTGATTTTGACCTGAGTTGACCCTTGAAAGGGTTAGGAGTATGAAATGGTAATTAAGGGAGGTTATTATGTGTAGGAGTTTGAGAGGAGTTGACCCTAGTGCCAAGGATAGTTCAAACACTTCACGTCATTGAGGTGAGTTACCTTCCAGTAGAAGTGGGTCGAAGGCACCAAGTCCGACCCACTAGTAAGAGTTATAGTGTAGAAAATTGTCTTCATGGTAATTATCTGGTATCTTGTTATCTGTTATGATTGCGTGCTAGCCTGATATGATGTTATGTGATAGTAAGTAGTAAGGGGAATAGTCCCCATGTTACAGTCATATGGACGAAAGGGCAGGTCGGCACCCCAAAATTGCTAGACAGGGTTAGGTTGGCACCCCAGAAATGCCAGATAGGGTAGGTCGGCACCACAGAATTGCCGGATAGGGTAGGTTGGGTACCCTAGAATTGCCCGGTAGTATGTTAGTTATGTGTTATGTGGTATGATGGGGGAACTCGCTAAGCTTTGTGCTTACAGTTTAAAATTTTGTTTTCAGGTACCTCTTCGCCGAAGGGGAAGGAGCCGGCACGGTAGCAGCGCATCACGCACACACATAGGATTTCTGCATTATGAGACTCTTGGGATTGTACTATGACATTATTACTATTTTCATGATATGGTTGAAACATGTGACTATGGTTTTTATGAAATGATGTAACTCGATGATGTTTTCCTATGAATGTTTTTCTAAATCGTTATATCAAAAATGAAATTTTTGGTCTTGAAAATTGGGATGTTACACATGACGTGATGATGGTTTAAATAGGAATTGAGTTGAGCCGAGATCGGCTGGAATCGTGACTGAGTTGGGACCAGTTCGAGTCCGTTTCCTAGGACGTGACCATGAGTTGGTCACAACATGAGGGTTAACTAATGGAAGAGTCGACCGTTGACTTGACCTTGACCATTGACTTGTTTAACTGGTTTGACTTTTGGTTAAATGGTTTATTTTAGAAGTTAGACTAAGGTGAAACCTTCTTTGATTCGATAGGTGGGTCATATAATCGTTCGCGTGGCAGCGAGCTGTGTTCTTAGCTGATTTCGTGAGATAGGTGAGTCATCTCACTATACTATGTATGATAGTAGTTGTTTTTGTGACTTTTAAATTTTTATATTGGGCTGAGCCCATTTCCATGTATTGTGGGTTGGGCTTATTTGTATATTTGGTTGGGCCCATTTTGATATATGTTGGGGTAGACCCATTTACATGTTGGGTTGGGTTGGGTCTATTTGTATGTATGTTAGGCTGGGCCCATTTGTATGGTATGTGGTATTTTGGGGAACTCACTAAGCTTTGTGCTTACGGTTTTTTGGTTTGAATATTTTTAGGTACTTCTAGTTCTAAAAGGAAGTCCCCGACTTGACTGCACATCATTGCCCCCTGATGATTTTTATGCATTGATGATTGTTATTGTACTATGATGATTATGATACATTTGTTACTATGATGAGTTTTTGAACAAATATTATGTGATTTGATGAATTAAAAATGAAAAATTTTATGTCTGTTTTGGGACATTACATATGTGATTCATGCCTAGTTGGAAAACAAACTCACAATGCATTCCATAAGAAATCACATTTCAAGCAAGATAACAACTAGAACTTGTTCATGGTGATTCGTGTAGACCCATATCACCGCCAACCCCCAATGGAAACCGATATATTTTCATACTAATTGACGATTACTCAAGGCACATGTGGTTTTTTTTTGATGAAGGAAAATAGCGATTCAATTCAATATTTCAAAATATTCAAAGTAAGGGCAGAGACTGAAAGTGTAAACACGATACTAGTACTTCGAACAGATAGAGGCGGAAAGTTCACTTCTCATGAATTTAACAACCTGTGTGAAGACCATGAATGATAAGTCACCTCACAAAAACTTACAAACCATAGCAAAATGGTGTGGTGGAAATAAGAAATCATACCCTTTTGAGATGACTAGAAGTATATTGAAAGCAAAGCAAGTTCCTAACAAAATTTTTGGTGAACCTATACTTCATGCAACCTACATTATAAACAGACTTCCAAGGAGGTAAAGATGATAACTCCATATGAATCTTACTACAAACAAAGGCCAAAAATGCCGTATCTATGAGTATTTGGTTGTTTAGCTTATTCGAAGATTGTAGGTCCACATGTGAAGAAACTTGATGATCGTCGATAATCCAGAAAAACAGAATATTATAGTATCAACAGGCGTTGTCTTTGATGAACAATCCAGCTGGAAGTGGACAAAAAAGACAATCTCATGCTTAAACCCGGAATGTTTTGGGTTCACTATAATGCATGTCGTTGTAGTATTCCCGCCTGTCACGCGGGTGACTCGGGTTCGATCTTTGGGAACGACGCCAAAAACTTGATGTACACAAATATGTCTATCAGTCTTAAATTTATAACCTAAAAAAAATTTACTAACTGTGCACTTATAGGCAACATAACTAATCAAATTATAGAATAGTTCAAGTAAGTCGGATGTCGAACATAGGGAACAAAATTCAATTAAATAAAATAACTACTTCCAGTTAAACTAAGAAACAAACTATGATTAGGGGTTTTTACTGATTTTTCAAGATCATAAGAACTTAGACTATCAACTAACAATTAAGAAAGCAAAGAAAACAAATTAACTTCAAGAATTAAAAGAATACTTCTGCTTAGATCCGATTTCACCTTCTCATATGGTTGATTTCTAATGGATGTATTATATTGATTACCAATTTTTTAACTAGTTATTATGATAAAAAATCTAGGCTTACCAATTTATGAATTACCAAGCAATGATTATGCACAAGTTAAATACCAAATCAATAATAAGCACATATTGGACTATAAATGATATTAGTTACTTTCCTATGATCAAGTTAAGCAACCAAGCACAAATTAAGATTAATTATGCTCTCTAATATAGTAAAGTTACTAGATTTAGTTAGTTAATCTAAGATGTGATTAATCCTAGCTCTAATTATTTAATGATCATAAACAATTAGGAGACAAATTCATGCAATTAGAATGATCAACTAACATACAAAATCTGATTAATAAGCAATATAAACTAGAACTAAAACATGCTAGGGTTTATATATCAAACACAAGTAAAATCAAATACAAGCCTACCAATAATCAAATATAAAATGGATTTTAGCCTCTCATTGTAACAGAAAAACACATAATCCATGTAAATTAAGCTAGAACTAAGTAATGATTAGCAAACCAAATGTATATATGTAGAAATATTCTGATCTTATTTAGTTCTTGAGCTCCTCTTGATTCTCGATCTTCTTCTGAGTTTCCAAGAGTTTTCAATCATAACTCTCCTTAGAAAACTAGTTGAAAGCCTCCAGATTCGACCTGATGTTTAGGATTTTATAGTTATTGAATTCTGATCACCACGTTGTGGTTAATCGCCACGACGACGTGGTCCTCGAGTAAATCTAGTATTCTCCAAGTCAACTTTGATGGTTTTGAACCTTCCATTCACCACGTCATGGTGAAGATCACTATGTAGTGGTCTTTTGATTTCAAGTCTTATTTTGTCCTTTTTTTTTGCTTAGCTCCCGTTTTCTTGCTTCCAGCTCCTCGTATGCTTCCTTTTCATCCCAAGAAAGTATTCACTGCTACAAAACATATTTCAAACATAATATGTATCTTTTGTTCCAAAATAAACATAATTTTAGCTAAAAGTATTAGAAATATGCATTAAATACATAGTTAAATATACAAATATCAGAAGACGAGCCATCAACTTATCATGAAGCCAAAGACAATCCATGATGGGTAAATGCTATGGAGGAAGAAATGGATACAATTAAAAAGAATGGAGTTTGGAAACTATTCCCAAGACCAAGTAACACAACCATAATTGGTTTAAAATTGGTCGTTAAGGTCAAACGAGATATAAATGGGTCCGTCAGCAAGTACAAAGCAAGGATTGTAGCAAAAGGTTACCTACAAAAAAAGGGGTTGAATTTGAAGAAGTATTTGCTCCAGTAGCTCAGATAGAGACAATTCGAGTACTTATATCTCTCGCAAAACTTAAAGGATGGGAGTTACATCATCTTGATATCACATCTGCATTTTTACATGGTGAGCTACAAGAAGAAGTGTATGTTCATCAGCCAAAACGGTTTGCAAAATTGGGGTAAGAAAACTTGGTTTATATGCTCGGGAAGACGTTATATGGCTTAAAGCAAACACCTCGAATATGGAATACGAAACTTGATAAAATCTTAAAAGACATGAAATTTCGAAGGCGTGTACAAGAACATGCAATATACACGAGACAAATAGAGACAAACTTAATCATCGTTGGAGTGTCCGATGATGATCTTGTTATTACAAGATCAAACGCCAGAATCATATCAAAATTCAAGTAAGCATTGGCTATGAGATTTGATATGAATGATTTAGGCTTGCTTACTTATTACCTTGGAATTGAAGTACACCAAATAGAGAAGGATATTACAATCAAACAAGAGGGATATGCGAAAAAAGTACTTAAAGACGCAGGGATGTTTGATTGTAACCCTACTCAAATATCAATGGACTCAAATGTGTAGTTTTCCAAAGGATAAGGTGAAGAAGAAGTAGATGCCACCGAATATCGAAGCTTAATAGGAAGACTAAGATATTTGCTTTAAACCAGGCCAAACCTCTCGTTGCAGTTGGCATTACAAGTCAGTATATGCAAGAACCAAAAAAGTCACACATGGTGGCTATCAAATAGATCCTAAGGTATGTAAAAGGGACTCTTGTATACGGGATACAGTACACGCAAGGAGGGTCCATCAACATTGTTGGTTATAGTGATAGCAGTCACAACATTGATGAAGATAATGGAAAGAGTACAACTGGTCATATTTTTTGATCTGAATAAGTCACCAATTACTCGGTGTTCACAAAAACAAGAAACCATTGCACTCTCTTCATGTGAAGATGAGTACATGGCTGCTAGTGCAACAAGCTGTCAAGTTGTATGGCTTTGTGACCTTGTTATGGAAATAACTGGGGAGAAGATACTAGAGGTGGTATTATGAATCGGCAACACTTCTGCAATAGTGTTAGTTAAGAATCTAGTTTTTCATGGTCATAACAAACACATCAAGTCATAGTTCCACTGCATACGTAAGAGGGTAGATGAAATCATGGTGGAGTATATCAATGGGAAGGATCAACGAGCTAACATTCTAACAAAAGCACTTGCAAAGATTAAGTTTATTGATATGAGCAAGTTTTTAGGATTGGAAGACCTCTCAATTTCTATTCAGAAATTAGGGGGCAAAATATTATGTAATTTCCGAATTTACCTTTATGCGTAAGTCGGTGTATAAGGGTCAATTAGGAATCCTAGTTCGAGTAGGACAACAAGAATATAGTAAGGGTCAAGTTTCCTTGGTGAGCAAGGATTAGGATCTATATGTAACACTTGAATCCTGTTAAGTTTCTCTTTTGCCCTTGCATTATTTAATTTGTTCATTTAAGCACTTGAGTTGTATGCTGGGGGTACCACAAGGTACGCTTAGTATACAAGCTGTAAAGCGAGTACACGGTGGGTACCAAGTGGTACACTTAGCGTACTTATGCGAAGGCTTGGTTGGGGTTCTGCAGGCGTACACGGGGCATACGTAATGATTCTTGAAAACCCTAATTTCGGGGTTGGACACTATGCATTCTTCATTATGGCTTAAGAAACCCTCATTTCTCAGCCTCCTTAGACCCTCAAGCATCATATTCCAAACCCTAAGCCTCTCTCTTTCACTTTGAGCTTGTAGTGTCTATTTTGGTGTATTTTGATCCATTTTCAAGGAGAAGGTTGGTGCAAGGTGGTGGATCAAGGAAGAGCTTGTGGATCTGGATTATCTACTCCATTTCTTGCTTGTTTAAGGTATAAAGCTTTGATCTTGTTCTTTAGAAGCTTAGATCTTCTTTTCTTGAGTTTTGGACCCTTTTTGGTCCCATTGATGAGATCTAGAGGTTGATACCACTCCAGGAGCTTAGAGTTGCCACTCTTGGTGTTTTTATGGTTCTAGATTCATAAATTTGTCATCTTTAGGGCTTAGAATCCTTCATGCATGAGGCATGGCCATTTTATGGAATTAGAATGTTATAATTTCAAAGTTGGGACCTTTTGGGCATGTAAAGTCACCAAGTCAGTGACTTTATGGTTCTAGACACTTTTTGGGACCCAGATCTGTGGTTAGGACCTTTGGACTTAAGCATTTAGAGCTTAATGGAAAATTTGGCTTAATGGATGAGTACGTTGGGCGTACAAGTCTGTACGCGCAACGTACAAGCCATACAACATGTACGCTTAGCGTATAGTTGAGTACACCCCGGGTACTCGGTTTATTGGGCTTCATATCTTTTGGGCATTGGATGGCTACTTCTTTGGACCTTGCTGCTTTGGGAATTAATGGGCCATCTGAAATCAAGCTTTTGGACTGAGGAAATTTTTGGGATTTAGGGTAAGGCCCATATAGGGGGTTTGGGCCCAAATTGGAAAATTAGGCCATATGTGGGCTTTGAAGGATTATTTGGTATTGGGTCTTTTAGATTGTGGATTTGGTCCCTAGTCATGGATCAAGCTAGGCCAGGGGTAAAATGGTCATTTTACCCTAAGTATGGATTATTGAATATAGAATGGAACCCAAGTGTTAATTGGGTGTTATTTTGTACTGAGAGCTTGGGGAGTTGTTAGGACATCAACTAAGGATCTTCACTAAGTTTCAACATTTGAGGTGAGTTTCCTTACTGGGTTTAGTGGGTCTAAGGCACCAATGTTGACCCTTATTGATTATGCTAAGGTGTTGGGAGTTTGTGTGACCCTTACATGTGTTACATGTTGCTATGTATACCAGGCGAGGCTCGATGTCGGGCGAGGCCCGATGATTGGAACATATGCTATTGTTTATGATCATTATATGTGTTAGCATGATTATGTAATATATATTATATGACTATAGCGGGCGAGGCCCAATGACAGGTGAGGTCTGAGAATAAAAAATTTGTAAATCGAGTTGGGCTCATTGTCGGGCGGGGCCCAATACCGGGCGAAACCCTATGTAGGGCGGGGGCACAATATATGATTTTGTTATGTATGGTACGGGGTAGTTTGGGGAACTCACTAAGCATTGTGTTTTCGGTTTTCAGTTTATGTTTAAGGTACTTCTAGTTCCAAGAGGAATACCTCGGGATGACTGCATCACACACACCACATGGATTCAACACTTGATATACTTTGATTTTTATGATATTTGATACACTTGTTTTATTTGCAATGTATGGATGATGTTGGAATATTGTTTTACTTAAATTAAAAATGAAAATTTTGGATCATATTTTTGGGACGTTACAAGTTAGTATTAGAGCCTTGGTTTGAGGGATTTGGGCACACTCCCGGGTGTGTCTGAACTCAAACTGAGGATTTGGAAAGATTTTTAAAAAAGTAATATAAATTTTTAGAAAAGAGTTTCCTAAAATAAGGAAGGGTGTGGTGCATGCAATCAGCCGAGCTCAAGTAAGTTTCTCAAAGTACCCATAAATTTTATCTGATATGTTATGAACTGTGAATCGCATGCTAGTTAGGGCCAACGATCCGCTCAATTTTGCATGGTAGAATGCTAGGAGAGATGCCTTTGTATTCCGGTTGTATGAGCTTGCAGACTTGCATGCTAGTACTGATCCGTCAGTGATATGATTGCCTGATTAGATTATGCTTGGTTCTGGACTTCTGGTTACTTGATGGTCGAATGCTGCTAGCTTTATGCTTTTAGGACTTCTTACTAACTTCAGCTAACTGGTAAGCGAATATGTTAGGTTACATTCTTTAGGAACTAATTAATTTTAGAAGGTTAGGTTTTAAAACTATCGCACAACTCTTGTTTGAGTCCAACCATTGTAGTGTGAGACCTTTCATTCAAAGAATTATCCAGTTTTAGTGATATGTAATTATATTCGTGAACTAGTTAGAGGACCTTAGTGGGAGTTCCTTCTGCAGCTGATGGCGGAGAGTAGTGTGGAGTTTGTCCTAGGAAAACCTAGGATGAGATCTAGTGGTGGGAGCCTTATCTATGAGGGAAAGTTGTATGGATATAAGTAACTTGGTTGAGTCAAGGCACTTCTTGAGGAAAGTAAGGATAGATGTGGAAGGTAGTATGGGCCCTTACTATTGGAAGGAGAGGATCCGTACTCGATTCAAGGAGGGTTGCGATGAGACCAGGGAGCTTGAGGAGTGTGTGATTCCCATATATATATATATATATATATATATATATATATATATATATATATATATATATATATATATATATATATATCGATGTGTGTGTTCTGATGGTTTATTTTCAGTATGGATGTATTACGGGGCAGGCCTATTGGCAGTTTCAGTGTCGGTGAGGGTTCAGGCTTAGGATTTGGAGTTGGGCGGCTCGATGAACATATTAGGGATTTCCTCTCGTTTGATATTACTCATTGAATTCTTGATCAGACTCTTGTGATCTTCGGCTCAGTCAAGGAGGGTATCATGGAGGTTTTGGATGAGCGATTGAGATCGTTCCTTTCGGAGATGATGGTGTTAACGGGAGCACGTTCTTTGACATTCAGGGAGTTCCGTGCATGTGAAGCTCCAGAATATCATGTGGAGAAGGACCTCTTAGCGAGTGGGCGGCGGTTAGTAGATATTGCTAACGCCTTCGACACTAGTCGTTGTCCCGACGGGGACAAGGTCATACTAGTTTCCTGCCTTTTGAAAGACAGGGTGTGGGATTGGTGTGAGGAGGTAGGACGTATGGTGGGTGATAATGTGGTTGATGGGATGACCTAGGATTATATCTCAACTAGGTTCTGAGCTGAGTTTGCACCGATGATTGATGTGCAGCAGCTGGCGCGAGAGTTTCAGGATTTCCGCCAAACTACTAGGACGGTGGCTAAGATCACCGCTATGTTCAGGGAGAGGGCGCTTCTGGTTCCCCAATATGTGGCGGACGAGGAGATGAAGAAGGCCCGATATCATGAGATGATAAAGAGTGACATTCAGCAGTTTGTGAGCCGATCCAGCTACAAGACGCTGGAGGATATGATAGTTCGGACTAGGGAGAGGGAGATTGACATGGAGATGATGAGGAAGAGGAAGCCATATGAGGTTCATACATCAGGGGGTTCGGGCAAGAGGCCCAAGGTATCGGATTCCAGATCGAGGGGCCATCAGGGTCATAGTCACTGTGGCAAGTGCGGCAGGACGCACAAGAGACCGTGATTGAGTGGTAGTGGTTCTGGTACGACCTGATGGTCCACTATAGCAGGGATTGTACTGTTACCACCACATAAGGATTTGATCTGATTTGATTTCATTTCAATCAGAGGGGTCACAAGAAGGCCCATTGTCCGAGTTTGGCTGCAACAGGACCGATGTCAGCACCCGCTCCTGCGACTCTTCGGATTACTAATGGCCGCTAGGGCCTGGCAGATGCGTCTGGGGAGAAAGAGCAGGGATTTCCAGCTGATGTCGGAGGAGAGCGTGCAGCTCCTGATTAGTAACGGGTATGTATCTTCTCCTTATCTCTTTATTTATATTGAATTGTTTTCTTATGTTTATACGTTTTAATTTTAGGATCGTTCCTCGTGAACGATTTTTCTACATTAGTGTTATTCGATTCAGGGGCTACCTGTTCCTTTGTATCGCTTGCGCTTAGCAAGAGATTGTTGGGTTTTGAGCACTATAACACTTCCTAAGTGAACATGCAACCCTAAATGATTGGGATCTATGTTTTCTCTAATTATACATGCATTTTTCTTTTTTCCAAAGCGTTCACCCTAGCTAGCATACAATTGAAGCTATATAATAAAACATAGTTTGGATGCTTACCTCTTAAGTAGGGTAGAGTTATTGACCTTTGGAAGCTTGAGCACCTCATGTGTGATGCCTCTAATGGTTCACAAACACCAATATGAAAAAGGTGGCTCTAAGAGAATAAGTTACTTATCTCAAATGTAGCTGCAACCGATTTTGGTGTGTGGAGGGTTCTATTTATAGATGTGACAAGTGCTTGTTGGATTAATGTCTAAGTCCATAACTATATTTGGTATGTACTTGACCCGACCCGACATGGTCCATTTGGGTTGCACTTCACCGACACAATTTATATGGATAATCTTTTGAGAATAGTATGTTTATGATTAATATTAATATATTATAATTTCTAATATATTAATATGGAATCATATTATTTAATTAGTATTGATCAAGAATTAATTTATAATTAATTAAGTGATCAAAAGGAACTAATTAAATATGGACTCTTATATATATTGAATGGGCCAAGTTCATTTAGGTTGGGCTAAGCTTTCATGGATAGTCCATGGAGTGTTTAACCCATGGATCCTAGGAAATGAAAGGTCATGGGTATTAGGGTTTAACCCTAATCCTCCACACTATATAAAGATGTCCTTGGTTAGTGAAATTGGCACTAGTGTGGTACACTAAGAAGGGCTAGCCAATTTCACTAAAGAGAACCAAGTATCTATATTCTCTAAAGTCTTCCAAGGTGTTTTGGTGATTTGTGATTCCATTTGAGGCTTCCACACTATTGGGGCTAAGCTCTTAAAGCTTGAAGACATCAAGCTACATCAAAAGGTATGTCATCTAACTAGTACTTTGTAGTATAAGAACTTCATAATATGCTAGTTAGGATTAAAGCCTTGGAAAGTTCTTATTTGCATGTATTATAGAGAAAACATAGATCCAAGGTTTATAGGGTTGCATGTACACCATAGGAGTGTTAGAATGCTCAAAACCCAACAGTGGTATCAGAGCCTAGGCTTGTTTTCTTGTTATACTTGCAAAACTGCTTAAAAAATCGAAATTGTTGCTGTCTGATCATTAGTCTCGGCGAGTCCATCAGGAGACTCGACGAGTCCATGCCTAAAAAGTGATCAAATCGATCCAACTCGCCGAGTTGGTTCATGCACTCGACGAGTTGGACCCCCAGACAGCATAAATTCGACTTTTTTGGCTGGAATTGGACTAGGAACATTACCCTAAGATGTTTTTGAACTTATAAAGTTGTTTTTGATGTGGTAATGTTCATGCTAATCCAATTTCAAAGATAATTGTCAATAGATTCATGTTTTGTATTAGTTTAAGGTTTAGACTAATTACATGAAAATGTTTGATTTGAATTATCTTGTTCTTATGAGTTGCTTAGATTAATAGAAACGTTGAGTGAAATAGTTGTTTTCAATCCAAATTAATCTAAGAGTTGATTCTAAAATGTGTTTTTGTAACTTGTCCTCAAGTTATATGAAAAGTCACATTTAAGTTTCATAAAACTCGTAAAAGGTTGACAATGGTTTTATGACTCCATAACTTGTCCTCAAGTTATGGAGGACCAAGAGTCTCTTCATTAAATAAATAAATAAAAAAGTGTAACCTTAATTAATTCCATAAGTTATAAAATAAAGAAAAGTTAATTCTTTTATTAGTTTAAAGTCTTCCATAACTTGAAGAGTTTTTGGATTAAAACTACTTTAAACACATAAGTTATGGAATTAATTAGTTTTGAATAGTTTCAAAACTTGCCCTCAAGTTTTGGAATTATTTAAAATTTTCTCCCATGAATACTTTAATTCCAAGTTGGCCCTTAGAATTTTAAAGAGTCAAAATTCAACCCTTATACTTTATAATATTATAAATTAATAATATATATATGTATAAGAGTAAAGTCAGTCTTACCGCTAGTACGCCTCATTCACGAAGCCGGTCTATAAGGTGGATATAAGGTTGTTGCCTATAAAATGGCGACTTAATGGGTGTCCACTCTCACCCACCGCTTGCTTGACTGGTGGAGGGTCGTTAGCCGAACGGGTTTGACAGGACTAGAATTCTCCCTTAATTACAAGTATTAATGACAAATAATAAGTAATGAAACTCTTAATAATACCCAATCTTAGTTACTTAGGAAAATGTGAATAAGGTGCTAATCCATGAAATTACACTTTGCACTTTGTTTAAGTCGGTTAGTGGAGCGTGTGTGGTTAACCGGCACACTAACTCGTATTTAACAAGGTAGGCAGAGGGTAACTTAATGTTTATCATAGTATCGATGGAGCATGTGTGGTTAACCGGCACATCGATTGAGGGGTAAACACTTAAGGGTACCAAGTAATTTGCATGGTTACTTCACACCTTGTTTTGTGATCCTCGGCATCCCAGTCACAAAACCTGAAGGGCACACTCGAGATTGAAACATGCCATTGAACAGTTCTATGAATCTCAAAAGATCTAGGAGTTTCAAAACCAATTAAAACCTAATAATACATTTTGTTTATCTTGGTGGAAATTGGTGAATCGTCATTCACCTACCTTCAAATATTTTATAGCTTGGATCACGACATACCTCTTCTAAGTTATAAAATAGTTTGTTGGGTCCTAGCCTTAATATTTCATATTGGATGTCATATTAAGGACTTAAGATCAACTATCTTGAATATCTCCCAAAAGATGTCTGGTTTAGACAGTTATGATCTTCCCAAATCTCTTGAAACAAGCTTTCCTAAATGAAGATGATGCTCCTTGGAAATCATACTTCTTTCACCTCCTCCAATTATTCTCCCTAACCCACAAGTTCAAGGTCACTCAAGCCCTATTGGCAAGGCAAGGTCTAGGTGTGATCACATCTTGGAGATGTAGTCACATATTGACAAGCCGGGAGAGTTGGGTGTCAAAGTCTTGAGAAAGTTGGTGGTTCAATCACTTTCTAAGTCACATAGTTAATTCCTTTGGGACACCTATGAAACAGACTATGAAAAGACCCTTAATGATCTTATCTATTTGTTAAGATCAACTTCCTAAAAACTTGATGGACATTGACAATAGTGACACAGGAAATCCAGAAAAGCATTCTCTTCCCAATGGAAAGGGATCGGCCATAGTCAACTCGGTTGACCAAATGATAAAGAGAAATTCTAAGTCTATGATAGTACCGTGTACCATTATCAAAGGGTCCATATGTTTATATTGCCAAAGAAAAGGGCATTGGTTGCGAAGCTGCCAAATTTACCTAAGGATGTTAAAGTCAATAAGTTTGACTCTACTTCAGGTAAAGTCCACTATCTAACTCTGTTAAGTTTATATTATGAGATTCTTGATACATGATGTGACTGGGTCACATGGTGATGTTTTAAGAATCAAAGAAAAGTGAAGAAACTTAAAGAAAGAATATGTTGAATCTGATCGCATAGATGGATTTCTATCGCATAGTTTGAAGATCGGATTCTTGAGCTACTTCTTAGGAGTTATGGGATATTGCTTAGGAATAGATAACAGCAAGTTTTCATATGGATTGTAAGGATAAGTTTTTCCGCAAAGTTTTAAAATAAAAGAAAATTTTTGATTTTATTTATTTTAAAATATCCTTACAATGGCATTTGAGGAAAAATTGTTGCTTATATGATTCCATTAATAGCAAGAGTGGAAATATGAAATTTATTCTTTCACTTGTGGTAATGTCTAAATTTACCAAATAAGGAAAGATTCCCATCACCCAAGTTTCAATTGGACCGGAACTTGGAATCATGCAAGTTGTATAGCATGATGAATGAGAAGTTTCAAGTATTGGAAAATTAAGACTAATTACTTGTTCACATGGATGTGTGAGTCAAGTGAAGGACTAAGGGATCGAGTACACATTCTTGTGCACTGATTAAGTCCACCACAAAATTCGTTATAGTTTACTAAAGCTCAGTAAACATGATTATACTTACAAGCTTAAGTGTAACTCTGAGACATTGGAAAAGGTTCCAATGTATGGCAGAGCGAATAAGAAGAATCAAATTAGGCAGAAGGATAAAAGTTTCTCAAATCTGAAAAGATGGGAGAGTACTTGAGTATATGTTTTGTGATCATCTTAATGATTAAGAAACCATAGAACAATTAGTTCTCTAAGGAAATCTTAGTGCATTCTTATGACTAAGAATAGGGATCTTGAATTGTTGAAATGGTTAAATCAAGAAGATGAGTCATACTTCGTTCCAATGCAAGTCTTAGAGTCATACTCCAAGATTGTAACTTGAGTGACATGTCTCAAAGAAGGTTTAAAACACTTGTCAAATGTAAGAATAAAAGTTTTCTGCTCTTGTACATTTGAAATTGGTAAGTTGTGATGTTTTGGATAAAACAAAGACCAACTTAGGCCAATTGTGTGAAGTGTTTGTCTTGGTTAGAATCCATACTATCCCTTGGATGTTTGACAAGGGAGTCTTATAGGTCAAGAGGACAGTGGGAGTCTTAAAGGTCTTGAAAGTCTCAAGAACTAATCAAGAATAAAACCTGAAGTTCTTCACTAGCACACGACTTGAGATTTATAACCTATCGTGTTGACATATTCTGCGCCCATTCCAGTTAAAGTTGGCTTTGCATATGAGTTCTTAGAGTTCTCAATTTGTTGCACATCAACTTGGAAGCATTAGCAGGCCCTTGAGCTGCCAGGTGGCAAGAAATTAAGATTGAGTTCATTCCATATGAGTTTGGATTTGTCATTATCCTTGTCTTGTGACTATGGTTTTGACAATTCACATGGATAAGAAAACATACACCATTAAATCTAAGTGTCATAAGGTTTCTCTCTGATTCATGAAAATGATGGTGAGGAAACACTTTCACTAAGTAGATTTTAGCTAGATAACAATTGTGATATTTGCATTCTCAAAGTCGTTAGTGGAGCGTGTGTGGTTTACCGGCACACTAACCTGGACTTGTGAGAAGTGGCAAAAAGGTCTAACCATTATGATTACGACATCCCTCTTCATAATTGTTTAGACACACAAATGTGCTATCTAAGGGAAGGTGCATGATTTTGATAAAGTTTTATCAAAACAATCTAGTATCAGAAATCTGAACTTTGGTAAGAAAGTTAGCTGATTTCTGAGTACATGTCAAAGCTAGTGGGAGCATAAGTGTTATGCTATTAATCATCATGTTAGTGGAAGCATGATAATTATGATAAGTATTGCAAGTTAGCAATGTTAATTATAGAAAACAAAAGGTTTCAATTGGGAAAAGGTTGTTTGCTATAATTAAGGGAGAGTAAATTATACTTCATCTCAAATCTATAAGCTTAGATCGTGAGGTTTTAATCATTTAGTCAAGGATATATATATATATATATATATATATATATATATATATATATATATATATATATATATATATATATATATATATATGAATTTCGTGTTGGAATGGCTCAACATAAGAAAATTCTGTATATGGGTCCATTATATGCGTTGTAAAATTCTATTATGATTACGACATCCCTTTTCATAATCTGAATTATGAGAACTTGGCAAATAGAAATGGAAATATTATAGCAAAAGACTGGTTTAGTCTTTATGTGAGACATCATGAATCGTGTCCCATATTCTTTGGATATAGGATCGATTACATGTGCTATATTCATCCTTTCTAAAATTTTCCAAATGCCTGGGGCATTAAGAAGGGAAAAGGTTTAGAACTGGATATGACTAAAATGATTAAATAATTGTCGAGGACAATCTAAGGTTTACCAAAGATTGGGTGCTCAAGGACAGTTGGAAGTATAGTGATAATTCTGGAAGGACCATATTGACATAGTCTGTAAGGAGGCAACTCTTGTTCAGAAGTGATAGTCAAAATGGAATCTGGAAATGTTTCAAAGTTAGAATTTTCAATCTGTTTAAGATTAGGAAACTTAATGCAAGAAGGATGTTTCCAAGGAGTTGATCTCATATTGTTGATAAGTAAAAGGTGTTTTATTTATGTTCATAGGTTTTGATACCATATTGGATTCAATTATTATTGTGTTTCACTTTGCATGTTTTGACTTCCCGAATAAACTGGGTTATTCTTCCGGAATGACTAAGTTATTCAAACCATCCACAGTCGGTCATATGTTGGAAGTAGATATGAATTAAGACTGTCATGGGTTGGCTTGTAGAGGTCTAAGGTGTTGGACAAAGGGCTACAACACTCATGAGTGCTCATAAGTTCTGAGTATTGGATTCAACCCGTGCTCATTGGAATCACTTCATGGATTTTTATCACGAGTGATCATGAGATGATAATATCTTATATTCTTCAAACCTAGAGATATGGGTTGTTACTATGAGTTGATAGTACATTGATTGCACGAAAACGCATTTGGTAACTCGGTGCTATAAAACGTGTCTTTGTGTATGATTCAACAAGTAGTAGAACAAGCCATATGATTCGAAGTTTATCCATTCCTTTTACCTTTGGGATAAAAGCGATATATGTGGGCCCCTCGATGATTTGATGATGACAAATGGAAGTGCTCGGCCGGGCCAAGACTAATTTGATTTGTTCAATTAGTCAGTCGTCATAAATCAGAAATCGGGAAACAACAATTGGACAGAGAGAATGATTATAATCCATGTCTCAGTTCATATGATATCTAGAATGGAGGAATATATGATCCCTTATCTAATGGATAAGTCGTTGACAAGATCAGAGTTCGACAGCGGCTTTAAGAGCTACGATTGCCAGTTAGGTTTGAAGTCATACGCAATAATAGTTTTAGACTTATCCAAGTGAGAGACTGTTGGATTAATGTCTAAGTCCATAACTATATTTGGTATATACTTGACCCGACCCGGCATGGTCCATTTGGGTTGCACTTCACCGACACAATTTATATGGATAATGTTTTGAGAACAGTATGTTTATGATTAATATTAATATATTATAAGTTCTAATATATTAATATGGAATCATATTATTTAATTAGTATTGATCAAGAATTAATTTATAATTAATTAAGTGATCAAAAGGAACTAATTAAATATGGACTCTTATATATATGGAATGGGCCAAGTTCATTTAGGTTGGGCTAAGCTTTCATGGATAGTCCATGGAGTGTTTAACCCATGTATCCTAGGAAATGAAAGGTCATGGGTATTAGGGTTTAACCCTAATCCTCCACACTATATAAAGATGTCCTTGGTTGGTGAAATTGGCACTAGTGTGGTACACTAAGAAGTGCTAGCCAATTTCACTAGAGAGAACCAAGTATCTATATTCTCTAAAGTCTTCCAAGGTGTTTTGGTGATTTGTGATTCCATTTGAGGCTTCCAAACTATTGGGTCTAAGCTCTTAAAGCTTGAAGACATCAAGCTACATCAAAAGGTATGTCATCTAGCTAGTACTTTGTAGTATAAGAACTTCATAATATGCTAGTTAGGATTAAAGCCTTGGAAAGTTCTTATTTGCATGTATTATAGAGAAAACATAGATCCAAGGTTTATAGGGTTGCATGTACACCATAGGAGTGTTAGAATGCTCAAAACCCAACAGTGCTAGGGTTACACTTTGTAAACCCTAATGATCCATGACTTTCCACATTCCTATGCTCCATAGGTTTAACCTCCATGGACTATCCATGGGTTATCTTATTGGTTTAGCCCATCTACATAATCATGGATCACTAGCCCATACTATAATAATCACTGATTTACATAATCAATCCCTCCATATTTAATTACTCTCTTTTGACCACTAAATTAATTCCAAATTAATTCTTGGACAATACTAATTAAATAAACCGAAAATAACATTATTCTAAAAAAACCATCCTATCAAGCACTGGTGAAGGCAACCCAAAAGGACCATGCTACTATCTGGTCAAGTACATACCAGTTATAGTTATGGGCTTAGACACCAAATCCAACAGTCTCCCACTTGGATAAGTCTAATAACTATAGCTACCTATGTGACTTCAGGATCCGAATTAGCAATCGTAAGCTTCCAAAAGCCATTGTTGACTCTGACCCAGTCAGTGACGCATCCTTTAGATAAGTGATCATATACTCCTCTGTTCTCAAGATATCAGCTGGACAAATACATGGATCAATGTCATACTTATTATCTAGCAGTTTGTTTCCCGATTTCCGATTTGTCTGACATAGAACATAACTAAACACATCAATTTAGTTCTGATCGGGACCAACACATAAGTCAAAACAGAATCATCGAGGGGGCCAAGATATCTCTTTTAATCCTCTTAGGATAAAAGGAACAGATAAACTTCGACATTATATGTTTCTACTAACTACTCATTAAATCATGCACAATGACACGTTTTTATAACATCAAGTTACTGATGCGTTTTTGTGCCATCAATGCATGACTAAATCATAGTCAACAACTCATATATCTAGGTTTGAAGACATATATATGATATTATCGTCTCACAATCACTCGTGATAAATTCCATGAAGTGATTCAAGTGAGCGCGGGTTGATCCAATACTCAAATCTTATGTCAGAAGTAATTATGAATGGTGTAGCAAACCTGTTGCTATGCCTAACTCCTTAGACAATCCTACAAGCCAACTCATGACAGTCTTCTTTCATACCTACTTCCAAAGTATGATTGACTGTGGATAGTTTGAACAAATCTTATTATTCTGGAAGTCAAAACATGAAAAATGAAACAATAGTAAATAACTGACACAAGACAGTAACTTTACTTATAAATAAAACTCCTTTTATTCATCATCAAATGTCAATTACAATTTAGCTATTACAAGTTTCGGTTTATCTAATCAATAAAAGTAATATCGTCCTTTAGCCAAATGCCCCTCGCATGCTGCAAGTGCTTAACCCTAGTCAGTCCCTTTGTGAGGGGATCTGCTGGGTTGTCCTCTGACGATATCCTCTTCACCATGAGGTGCCCTTCTTCTACTTGATGTCTTATGAAGTGGTACTTTCTATCGCTATGTCTGGTTCTTCCATGATCTCTTGGTTCCTTGGTTAAGGCAACCGACCCTTCATTATCGCAGAAAATTTCCACAGGCTCCTTTATGGATGGAATGACTCCAAGGTCTCCGATGAAGTTTTTCAACCATATTGCCTCCTTCACTACTTCGATTGCTGATATGTACTCTGATTCCCAAGTTGAATCAATGACAGTCTCCTGCTTGGAACTTTTCCATGTCACTGCTCCTCCATTCAGGGTAAATATCCAGCTCGACTGAGAGCGGAAGCTATCTCTCTTGGTCTGAAAGCTCGCATCGTTGTACCCTATTACTATCAAGTCATCGCTCCCACCGAGGGTAAGGACCCAATCCTTAGTCCTCCGTAGGTACTTAAGAATGTTCTTAACTGCAGTCCAATGAGCTTTACCAAGGTTCCCTTGATATCTGCTGACCATGCTCAAAGCAAAGGCCACATCAGAGCGAGTACAATTCATAGCATACATGATCGAACAAACTGCAGAAGCATATGGTATGTGACTCAGTTTTGCTATCTCAGCCTCTGTACTCGGACTCGAAGTCTTACTCAGTTTGGTTGTAACATCCCGAAATTCAGGTACATCTATTTAACCCTTCTTATGTGCCAAGTTGTCAAGTTTAGCCCTTGAGTGGAAAATGTTGCAAATGAGTATGCTGGGCGTACTCATGCGCTTAATTTGGACGCGGACTCTAATAGGTACGCTGGGTGTACCAAAGTTACGTCGGGCGTAATTGGCTCCGATGCAAAACCCTAAATGAGACTTGAGGGCTATAAAAGGAATGATAAGGCCCTTACCCCAACCACCATATTGCAGAGAGTGAAACCCTAAGAGAGAAAAAACCTGTTATAAGCTTGTGTGTGTGTGCTTAAGCTTGAAAGTTCCATTTTGTGGTGGTGAAGGAGAAGAGGAGGCCATTGTGGAAGCTAGATGTTGGAGGACAAGCTTAGATCTGAGCTCTACAGAGGTTGGAGTTTCACTTGGAGGTAAAAAGATCAAAGCTTTCCTTGTCATCTTTGATTTGCGCTTTATGGACCCATTTTTAGGGTTTTTGGTTCTAAGGTGGAGACTTTATGAGCAAAGAGTCTCCATAAGCTTAGATTTTCCCTATTCCAGTGTAATATGTGTTGTAGGTCCATAAAAATCCAATCTTGGACGTGACTATTAAGTCATGCATGAGATATAGGCTTAATGAGGAAAGAGGAAAGGTGTTTAGATTGATTGGAAGCCTTTATAGCCATGCAAAGGCTTAAAGGTTTCGACTTTATGGATTAAGTGTCCTTAGAATAGTCAGAATTTGAGCTTATGTCTAAATAGTTTAAGACCAAAAATCAATAACAACATGAAACTGAGACTTACGCTGGGCGTAAATCTCAGAACGCACCGCGTAAGGGTTTGAGACCCCGATTCTGGATCGCCAGAGTACGCCCCGCGTACAAGAGTTGGTACGCACCGCGTACTGCCCTCTGTTGACTTTTAGGGTTTGGTCAATATTTGGACTTTTGAGCCAATTGAGGGGTAAAATGGTCTTTTACCCTTCTGAGGGAATTTAGAGAGGGACTAGTCCAGCCTTTGAGAGCTGTATTGATTAGGAGAATTTATTTTATGTGATTAGGCGGAGGCTAGATCAGTATTTCGAGTTTGAGATCATCCGAGTTACCCGAGGTGAGTCTTCTCACTATACTTTACCAAAGAGTGGTAATTAGAGTTATGTGACATAGTATCTTGTATGCTTTTTGATTGATGTGATTTCTATGTGATTTGTGTTATGTATGATTCAGAGTTTATAGAGTTAGGACCGAAAGGTCCATAGAGTTAGGACCAGAGGGTACACAGAGATATGGAACTGGAGGGTCCCATTGAGACACATTGACCATAGGGTCATACAGAGTTATAACCTCGAGTGGATAATATGTGTTGTATGTGGTATTTTGGGGAACTCACTAAGCATTTATGCTTACAGTGTTATGTGTTATTTGTTTCAGGTACTAGCGAGGATCGCGGGAAGGCACCAACATGATCTGTACACACCGACAGAGGATTGTATTTTGTGATCTTGGGATATATTTTATTATGATGAAATTTGATGAACATGAGATTTGAGAACATTATATGAGTTTTATGTTGTTTGAGAAATGAAAAATTGTTTTAAATTTTCATGGTGTTACATTGGTATTGCCTTGGATAGGTAAGTCACCTTTCTTGGAGTTCTCCATGCTGAAACGTTTTAACACCTTGTCCAAGTAGGTACTTTGACTTAGTCCTATTAGTATTTTACTTATGTTTCTAAATATCCTTATCCCCAAGATATAGGCAGCTTCTCCGAGGTCCTTCATAGCGAAATACTCCCCAAGCCAGGACTTGACCTCCTACAAGGTTGGGATGTCATTTCCTATGAGTAGTATGTCATCCACATACAACGCCAAAAAACTGACTATGCTCCAACTAGCTTTGACATACATACATGACTCATCCTCGCTTCTTGAAAATCTGAACTCTTTGACTTTCTCATCAAAACAAAGATTACACCTGTGAGATGCTTGTTTAAATCCATATATGGATTTCTCAAGCTTACACACTCTATTAGGATACTTTGCATTGACAAAACCCTCTGTCTGACTCATGTAAACATCTTCAGCCAACTTTCCATTAAGAAAAGTGGTTTTGACATCCATTTGCCATATTTCATAGTCATGAAATGCAACAATGGCTAGCATAACCCTTATAGATTTAATCTTCGCTACTGGTGAGAAGGTCTCATCATAGTCAACTCCCGGAGTTTGAGTAAAGCCCTTTGCAACCACTCGCGCCTTATATGTGTGTACATTCCCATCCATGTCGGTCTTCTTTTTGAAGATCCATTTGCACTCGACTTTCTTACGGCCTGGAACATTATCAACCAAGTTCTAAACTTGATTGTCATACATGGACTGAATCTCACTGTCCATAGCCTCTTTCCATTTAGCAGACTCGGGGCCTGCCATGGCTTCCTTGTAGTTGTTAGGTTCATCCAAATTTATCAGTGTGCTATCACTGATAAATGTATCACCTATATATGAAAACCATTTAACACAGGTGGAACACTAACTACATTGGAACGCCTCGGAGGTACAAATTTGTCAATTGGTTCAACCAGAGTTTCCTCCTCGGGTTGAGTGCTAGTGTTTGAGGTTCCTTCATTGCTTAACTCTTGAAGCTCTTCAAGGTCAATTTGTCTCCCACTTTCTTCTTGGCATATGAGTTCTCTCTCTCTCTCTCTGTCTCTCTCTCTTTCTCTCTCTCGAAAGACTCCTCTCCTCACAACGAAGACAACATTGTCACTCGGTCTATAGAAGAGATATCTAAAGGACTTGTGCGGGTAGCCGATGAAAATACATTGCTCACTCCGAGCTTTGAGCTTTTCGTGAGTTTCTTTTCTCACAAAAGCGTCACAACCCTAAACTTTGATGTGGCCTAACGAGGGAGCCTTCCCTGTCCACATCTCGTAAGATGTTTTGGAAACCTTTTTTGTAGGGACAAGATTAAAGATATGGGTGGCAGTCTCTAAGGTATACCCCCAGAATGAGATTGGTAATGAAGCTTGACTTATCATGGAATGAACCATGTCTAGCAAGGTCCTATTGCGCCTTTCAGCCACACCATTAAGATGTGGTGTCCTAGGTGGCGTCAATTGTGAAACAATTCCACATTCCTTAAGATAGTCAAGGAACTCGATACTAAGATACTCTCCTCCACGATCGGATCGTAGCATCTTTATCTTCCTGTCCAATTGATTCTCCACTTCTTGCTTAAAATCTTTGAACCTTTTAAAAGTTTTTGACTTATGCTTGATTAAGTAGATATAGCCATACCTACTATAATCATCAGTAAAGTCACATATAAGCAGTTAGCATCCCTTGTGGCAGTTCTGAATGGTCCACACACATCGATGTGTATGAGGTCCAACAAACCTTCACCCTTTTCACAAGTACCAGTGAAGGGTGACTTAATCATCTTTCCAAGTAAAAAATACTCACAAGTGTCATCTGACTTTAAGTCGAATGACTCCAAGACTCCATCCTTTTGGAGTTGGGCTATGCACTTCTTGTTGACATGTCCAAGACGACAATGCCACAAGCATGCCTTGTCCAAAATGTTGGACGAATCAATATTCAACACATTATTTCCTAGGTTATCTACAACATTCATAGTTTCATATACACCATTGCAAGGTAATGCTTCAAAATAAAATACACCATTATAATAAGCATAAATAGCACCAACTTCATTATTAAACAAAAAAGTAAAACCTTGTTTGTACAAACTATGAAAGGAAATAATATTTCTCACCATATCAGCCGAGTAACAACAATTATTCAAATCTAAATTTAAATTAACCATTTCTAAGCAATAAATAATAAACTCCAATGTTGGTTACATGCGACATTTTCCTATTTCCCATGATTAAGTTTATCTTCCCGTACTCCACATCTTTACTTCTTTTTAGTCCCTGCAAATCAGAACAAATGTGAAATCCACAACTTGTATCAAGGACCCAAGAATTAGCATGTGATGAGTTATTAGATTGAATAGTTTAAATACCTACAAATGAGGGTTTGATCTTCCTATCCTTTATGTCCTGCAAGTACTTGGGGCAGCTTCGTTTCCAGTGCCCTTTTTCATGACAATGGAAGTAGTCAGCATCCTTCGGATTGGAAGACGGATTAACAGTACCAACTTTGGTCCCACTAGAAGAGGATCCATCAACAGACTTTCCCTTGCGGCTCTTGGAGTGAGCCTTCCTCTTCTTTCCCTTTCCATGTCCTACTGCCAGAACAGGGGCATAAGTAGTAGTAGTAGGAGTAGACACAACCGACTTGCCTTTAAGGCTGCTTTCCGCAGTCCTTAAATGTCCTTGAAGCTTACTAAGAGTGACCTCCTCCTTGTTCATATGATAGTCATACGAAACTGATCATAACAAGAAGGTAAAGAGTGTAGAATTATATCTATGGCCAATTCTTCATCAAAATTGACATTCAATTTTAGTAAGAGGTCCACATATCTCTGCATCTTCTACAAGTGGGCCGTGATGGGTTCACCATCCTTTATTTTGGTTGTGATCATGGAGGCAATGATCTCATACCTCTCCTGCCGAGCACTTTGATGGCATCTTTCCATCAAGTCATGATACATTTCATAGGGATAGTAGTCCTCATAGGACTTCTGTAGCTCTGCAGTCATGGTTGCAATCATAAAACACGACACCTTTGTCACATCCCTCTCACGAGTAGTGTGTTCAACGATTTGTTTAGGAGTAGTAATGGTGACATCAATCTCCTTAAGCTCTTTTTCAAGGACATATTCTTTGTCCTCATAACGAATAGCCATTCTGATGTTACGAATCCAGTCATTGAAGTTTGAGCCATCAAAAATAACCCTCCCACATAGGTTTATGAGGGAGAAAGAGCCTGAAGGAATTAGTGTTGAAGTATTGTTTGGGGTAGACATCTGAAAAAGAAGAAGAACAAAGTTTAGATTAGATGAGAATCCTTAATATTACACCCAAATGAAATATTAAGGCTAGGAACCAACACAATATTGTACAATTGCGAAGAGGGATGTTGTAATCCAATTGTAAAATATTTGAAGGTAGGTAAATGACGATTTACAATTTTCCACCATGAAAAACGAAATAGGTTATTAAGTTTTAACTGGATTGAAATTCCTAGATCTTTGAGATTCATTGAACTTTTCAAAGGCATGTTTAAATCTCGATTGTGCTCTTCAAGTTTGTGACTGGGATGCCGAGGATCACAAACAAGGTGTGAATAACCATGCAAATTAACATGGTACACCCAATGTTACAAATCACCTAATCAATGTGTCAGTTAACTACACGCGCTCTATTGATCTATGATTAACATCAAGCTACCCTTTGCCACACATTTTCAGTCCCATATTAGTGTGCCGGTTAACCACACACGCTCCACTAACGAATTAACAAGGTGCAAAGTGTAATTTCATGGATTAACACCATTTTTCACATTTTTCCTAAAGTAATAAGATTGGGAATTAAATAAAAGTTTAGTTACTTTATATTTATCATTATACTTTTATTGAGGGAGAATTGGTGTCCTATCCTACCCGTTCGACTAACGACTCTCCACCAGTCAAGGAAGCGGTGGGTGAGAGTGGACACCCATTAAATCACCATTTTATAGGCAGTAACCTTATACCCTTATAAATCGGCTTCGTGAATGAGGCATACTGATGGTAAGACTGACTTGTCTTATATATATATATATATATATATATATATATATATATATATATATATTATTAAACTTATAATATTATAAAGTATAAGGGTTGAATTTTAACTTTTAGAACTCTAGGGTTTGGAATTAAAGTTTCATTTAATGAGACTTTGCACATTCCAAAACTTGAGGGCAAGTTTTGAAACATGTGAAAACTCTTCAAGTCCATAACTTATGAGTTTTAATGTCTTTTAAAGAAGTGACTTTTCATTTTCCATAACTTGAGGATAAGTTATGGAGCACATTTAAAAGCATTTAGATCATTAATTTAACCAACACAATAATCAAATAATCCATACATGATCTATTCAAACTCATAAGAACAAAATAATTCATATCAAACAAATTTCATGTAATTGGCCTAATCATATAAACTAATACAAAACATGAAACTTTGAAAATTATCTTTCAATTGGATGAACATGATCACTATCATATCTTAAAAAACATATTTTATGATTCAAAACAGTTTGTGGTAATGATCATATCCAATTTTGGCCAAAAACACAAAATTCTACACTCTGATCAGCCAACTCGGCGAGTCCATGAACTGGACTTGTCGAGTAGCTTCATTTTTGCATGGACTCGCCGAGTTCCCCAGTGGACTCAGCGAGTTCATCAGGCAAAATGCAAAAAACTTGATTTTTCAACTTTGAAAAACAAGCAAGCATCAAATATAATAGAAAACAATCCTAGGCTCTAATACCACTGTTGGGTTTTGAGCACTATAACACTTCCTAAGTGCACAAGCAACCCGAAATGCTTTGGATCTATGTTTTCTCAAATTATACATTCAATTTTCTTTTTCCAAAGCATTCAACCTAGCTAGCATAAAATTGAAACTATATAATAAAACATAGTTTGGATGCTTACCTCTTAAGTAGGGTAAAGTTCTTGACCTTTGAAAGCTTGAGCACCTCAAGTGTGATGCCTCTAATGGTTCACACACACCAATATGCAAAAGGTGGCTCTAAGAGAATAAGTTACTTATCTCAAATGTAAGTGCAACCGATTTTGGTGGATGGAGGGTTCTATTTATAGTTGTGGCAAGTGCTAGGGTTACACTTTGTAAACCCTAGTGATCGATGACTTTCCACATTCCTATGCTCCATGGGTTTAACCTCCATGGACTATCCATGGGTTATCTTATTGGTTTACATAATCAATCCCTCCATATCTAATTAGTCTCTTTTGACCATAAAATTAATTCCAAATTAATTCTTGGACAATACTAATTAAATAGCCATATTAATATATTATACTTATAATATACTAATAAATCGTAAATAACATTATTCTCAAAAAACCATCCTATCAAATTGCACTGGTGAAGGCAACCCAAAAGGAGCATGCTACTGTCGGGTACAGTACATACCAGTTATAGTTATGTGCTTAGACACCAAATCCAACAGAGATTTGCTGGAGCTCCGGGGGAGCTGGATTGTCCTCATGATGTTGAGATTGCTAATGATAGGACAATTCGGGTTGCGAGGGTTCATCAGGGTTGTACTGTAACATCCCAATTTTATGTTATGAATTTAAAAGCTTATATATGTTATTTTCAGAGCAACCCGACGACTTGGAAGGATCCAACTCTTTGTGTAGAGTATTGAATGCCCGCGTATATTTCAATGTCTACTCGACGAGTTGGAAAACCCCAACTTGACGAGTTGAAGATTGGACATGAAAAACCTAATTTTTAGGCTTTGCATACTATTTAAAGGCCTTAACTCTCATTGTTGGCCTCCTTCATTGCCTCCTAGTCCAGAGAAAAACCCTAGTTCATGCTTTTGCTCTTATTGTGTGTGTGTGTGTGAGCTTAAAGAGTGATTTTAGTGCTCTTTTGGAAGGAACAAGAAGCTTGAAGAAGTTGGATGAAGGGAGAGGTTGTAGATCTGGTGTTTACTCTGTTGTGGCAACCGTTTTGAGGTATAAAGTCGATACCTTGGCCTCTTATCGCCTAGATCTACTTTTATGAAAAAATATTGTTATTCTTGATCCATATTGGAGTCATTCTTTGAATGATGCATTGTTTGACGTTGCCAATTCAGATCTGGATGTGTTGTGGCTCTTTAAGCCTAAAGTTCCATGCTTTATCAAGTATTGGCCCTTCTTCATGCCCTAAATCCCTCGATAAGCCTTATTTGAGTGTTTTAGCGCCTTTGATGCCATGCATGGACGTAAAGTTAGCAACTTTACGTGGTATCTTAGTCCTAGGGGACCATATCTATAGTTTGGGGCTTTGGTTTCGCTTGGAAGTGTCTGAATGCATTAAGGCTAGGAAAAACTCGACGAGTTGCTTTGCCAACTCGATGAGTTGATTAGGGTTTTCCTGCTTTCTGGATGTTGAAGAACTTGACGAGTTGCCCTGGTAACTCGGCGAGTTGTCTCTAGCTTTTCACGATTCTCTGAACACCGAAGGAACTTGACGAGTTGCTAGATGCACTCGACGAGTTGGGTCAACATGGATTGTTGACCTTGATTGTTGAATTTGACCATGTTTGACTTTAAGGGTATTTTGGTAATTCAGGATTTTAATGAAGTGAGTCACATGGTGGTTGTAGGCAGTCGAGATCGGAGCTGAGAGTTGGGGTTTGATCTTCTTGATTTAACACTACTTGTGAGGTGAGTTTTCCTCACTATACTAAAGGGTTGAAGGCACCAAGGCCAACCCTGTGGATTGTTATCCTGCTTTTTTTACTTTTGTGTTATGTTAGATCGGTATCCTGGTAGATAGGATGTTTCTATGTGGTTATGATTTGTTAGATCGATATCCTGGTAGATAGGATGTTGCTATACTTAGTGATCTGTAGATCGATTTGACTGTCTGTAGACTGTTATGTGATTATCTGATATATGTGCATATGTTTGACTTGTGGTTGAGGCTTTTCTGCTTTGTGCATGAGCCAACAGACTGGGGCATTCCAACCCAATGGTTGTGGGCCGAGAGTATTCCATACCGAGGATGATTAGACTCATAGTATGTGTGAATTCCAACCCGATGATTGTGGGCCGAGAATATTCCATCCCGAGGATGATTGGACTCATAGTATGTGGGCATTCCAACCTGATGGTTGTGGGCCGAGAGTATTCCATCCCGAGGATGATTGGACTCATAGTATGTGGGCATTCCAACCCGATGGTTGAGGGCCGAGGGTATACCATCCCAAGGATGATTGGACCCATAGTATGTTGGCATTCCAACCTGATGGTTGATTGGGCCCATTGTATGCTATTATTATATGTGTGTTGTTGTTTTGTGAGTATTTTAGGGGAAACTCACTAAGCTTCGTGCTTACAGTTGTGGATTTTGTTTCAGGTACTTCAGATGATCGTGGGAAGGCGAAGGCTTGATTGTGCACCTCCTCGTTTTTCATGTTGTGATTTCTGGGAAAACTCTTATATTGGATTATTTTGAAAACAATTTATAAACAATGGATGGTTTTGAAATGTTTGAAAAGTTTAAAATTTTCATGAATTTTATGGATGTTACATGTACCCTTCAATTATTCAGCAAGAAATATCCGGTTGATTTGGTTCCCATCCCTCTTCGTGGGGACACTATTATCGTGGCTGTGGATTGGTTGAGCCCTAATGGGGTAGTGATCGACTGTGAGCAGTAGTTAGTTCATGTTTGGGCCCCAAGTGGGGGAGAGTTTATGATTCATGGTGAGAGACTGCATCGTCGGCCAATTTTATGTTCTGCAGCGAGGGCCAGACGTATTCTTTAGTAGGGTTGCTTGGGTTATGTCACCTATGTCATGGATACCCAGGATAAGGGTAAGGCGACCGTGGATGATGTACCGATTGTGCGGGATTAACCGGATGTATTCCCAGAGGATGTTTTTGGGCTGCCTCTGGAGTGGCAGGTTGAGTTCAGGATCGATTTGGTTCCATGTACGGATCCGATAGCCAAAGTATCGTATTGGTTGGCTCCCCTCGAGATGCAAGAGTTATCTACACAACTGCAGGAGCTGTTGGACAAGGGATTCATTCGGCCAAGTAGTTCGCCCTCTGGAGCATCAATTCTATTTGTCAAGAAGAACGATGGGTCTCACCGTATTTACACAGATAACAGGGAGCTGAATAAGGTAACGGTGAAGAACCGTTATCCACTCCTGAGGATTTATGATATTTTTGAACAACTTCAGGGTGCATCTTGGTTCTCCAAGATTGGTCTGCGATCAAGTTATCATCAGATGTGGGTCAGGGATGAGGGCGTGCAGAAGACAACTTTTCGGACTGGATATGGTCATTATGAGTTCGTGGTGATGCCTTTTGGTCTCACCAATGATCCAGCCGCGTTCATGGATCTCATGAATCACGTGTGCATGCTGATGCTGGATCGTTTTGTGATAGTATTTATTGATGATATCTTGGTTTATTCGAAGACTCAGGAGCAAGGTGAGGAGTACTTAAGGGAAGTGTTGGAGACATTGAGGAGGGAGAGACTTTTCCTAAAGATCTCTAAGTGTGAGTTTTGGTTGCATGAGGTGCAGTTTTTGGGGCACCTTGTCAACCAGAAGGGTATTCTGGTCGATCCGGCCAAGGTCGAGGTCGTGATGAAGTAGGAGGTTTTAAAGTCTCCATTTGAGATTCTAAGTTTCCTTGCTTTGGCTGGCTATTATCGGAGATTCATCCATTATTTCTCAAAGATCGTTGTTCCTTTGTGTTGGATTAATGTCTAAGTCCATAACTATAATTGGTAAGACTTGACCCGACCCGGCATGGTCCATTTGGGATGCATGGCATCATGCACTTGGATAGACTATAATGAGAGAAATAAGACACTTATGGTTATTAATATATTATAAGTTCTAGTATATTAATAATAAGAATAATAAGATTATTTAATTAGTATTGATCAAGAATTAATCTAGGATTAATTAAGTGATCAAAAGAAGACTAATTAAATATATGGGTTGATTGTGTAAATCATCCACACATGTATAGTGGGATAATGCTCCATGGATAATCAAGTTGGGCTAAAACCCATAGGATGGTCCATGGATGCTCCATGGTGTATTTAAACCCATGGATCCAAGGAAATGGAAAGTCATGACAATTAGGGTTTACCCTAATTGTAACACTATATAAAGATCTTATTCTTGACAAAATCGGCCACTATGATCACACTAGAGTGTGAAAAAATAAGGGCTAGCCTATTTCATGAAGTGTAGATTTCTCTCAAGTTATTCCAAGTGTATTTGGTGTTGTGTGAACCATTTGAGGTGTCACACTTGGGGCACTTGGCACTCAAGCTTCATGAAGACTTTCTACATGAAAGAGGTATGTATTCTATCTTGTTATATTCATTATTTTATATGCTAGATTAGGATAATACCTTGGATGTTCATATTTGCATGTATAATAGAGAAAACATAGATCCAAGGTATTTAGGGTTGCATGTACACTTAGGAGTGTTAGAATGCTCTGTAACGCCCAGGTTTCAGGGCTAAGCATTTTTGTCAATGTAATAGTCTAGGTCAACTCTTGTAACTCTTTTTGAAGTAATAAAGATGAAATATTTGAGTATTATGTGAATTATATGTGTTTATTATTTAATTATAAATGTATAATTAATAAAGAATAAAAATGAGCGTCAAAATTAAAGTGTGAGATAATCCCGATATCTCTACATAAAGTTGTAGAATATGTCTCAAGGTTTACGTGCATATAAGGAACGCCGAAATCCGAGTTTTAACGAAGAAGTTATGACCCGTCGAAGTTTCACGACAGAACCGGCACGATACCGGGAAGCGTGAATAGTGAATTTACGATAGAGCGATATTTAGCCTTAGTGATCTAAACGAAAGTCGTAGAATATGTTAAACTAAGAACATCGATAAAAAGAACGCCCAAATCTGACTTCGTATGAAGAAGTTATGAGATTTTAAACAGACCAATCCTGTCCCGGCTTATTAAAAATATAACTTTAAAAATAAAGTCAAAATTAGCCTACGGAGTCTAAACGAAAGTTGTAGAGTACGTCTTTACCTACGCGTGGATATAAAGAACATCAAAAACGGAGTTCGTATGAACGAGTTACAAATTATAATAGCATATTTACGTATTAAAATAAAGTATAAATCATGTATACGTACACATATATATATACATATGTATATATCATTAGAAAGGTATCGACGATGCGGTCATTATAAGACTAATGTTGAGTTCTTTCGACATTAGTTTAGTACAAATATCATTAAATCCATTTATAATAGTATTATAGAGGGGTGTTTAGTTGTTTATATAACTAAAAGGTCATTAAGTAATTATGGAGGGTAGTTTTTGAAAATTCAATTAGTATAAATAAGAGCCTTGGGCTCTCATATTTCTTGCACCATTCTCTTGATTCAAGAGTATTTCTCTGCTTATCCCCCGAGCATTTCGGTCCCTCGTGATTCGAGTTCTCTTTCTGTAGCTTAGTATAGTAAGGTGAGCGCTGAAGCGCTGCACGAATCTTTCTTAGAAAGATTCAGCGACGAAGTTCTGCCCCTGCAGAGCCCGACTCCTAGCTAAAACCCCCTTGTAAGTAAGTTATGCTTACCTTATTTTAATATAGCTTATATTTAAAATTAGTATTGTTATTATGAACTTATAATAAATATTTGAGCTATTATTATAACTTATATAAGTGTCGTTATAATATTTTTTTTAACTACTCGCGGTACGGGGAATCTGGTTTAAAGGGCCGCATAGGGTTATTGGATTTCAGAAGTGCTATATGCCAAAATGGTCCTGCCCTCCGGTGTTTTATGTCTGGCCCCTGTCTGTACATAGTGGTTGGAAAATATTGTTTAACGCTTATATAATAATAATAATACTAAGACTAATAGTTGGTCACGGTAAATATTAGACTAAAATTTAGCGATAATAATGCTAGGTTTCGTCGAAGGAAAATAGAATTGTTAGAAGCAAGCGCTGCCCGATTTTGGAATCATCACCTTAACAAGTGAGTGCATAGTTACTTTGAACTTACACATAGATATGAAGTATTTTATATAAATTACGTGCTATGTGTGCATATTATCTGAATACTTGCTATCTATGCTAGATGAACGTTGTTATACATGTTTTCAATGATTTAAACTGTATATGTATTTTATATCTATGAAAATGTTGGGGTAAAACATGGGTAGATGCAATAGGTGATGTGTGATAAAATGATGAGAGGCCTCGATGTTGATGTTGTTGATTCTGTCATCTAGCGGAGTATGGATGACGACCACAGACTCTTCTAGACAGTCCAGTGGAACACTAGCATGCTTGCAACCTGTAGGTGTTTGTGAACGATATGTTCACCGGTGTACTCCATCCCCCACATGGTTGCCTTTAGGACATTTATTGCTGAGGAATCCCCTTAGCAGTAGTGTCCGTCCCGATGATGATCCTTAGGCTAGGTCCCTTATGATAGGTGTTTAGGGACGTAAAGTGAGGATAACGGGAACGGGTAATCGGGTTATTGTTGATCGATGAAATTAATAAACTTATTTATTGTGGGTTGAAAACCCTATGTGCTCACCAGGCTCCCAAGCCTGACCCACTCAGTTTTATGTATTACAGGTAGTGGCGCATGAGCATAGGTGTGATGTTTTGGACGAGGGATTACGGATATAGGCCTGTAGATATGAAATAAGGTAGTAAGGCTTATATTGTACTGTTTATGCTTTTGATCTGTACGAACATGACATCCCGAGTCTTTTAATGAAATACATTTCTATGGAAATGCTTTTGATAAATCTTTATCATATTTTTGTTTTGGGACAAATTCCGCAACACTTTCATTTAAAATGTAACTCTGATTTTTAAACAAAGCATAAACAAACCGGTCTTTTCTGGCCGTGATTTTGGGGATGTCACATGCTCAAAACCCAACAGTGGTATCAGAGCCTAGGCTTGTTTTCTTGTTATACTTGCAAAAGAAGCTGGAAAATCGAGTTTTGATGCTGTCTGCCCAGCAGACTCGTCGAGTCCATGAATGGACTCACCGAGTCCAAGGCAAAAAGCATCCAACTCGCCGAGTTGGTTCGTGCACTCGATGAGTTGGACCCCCAGACAACATAAATTCGACTTTTTTGGCTGGAATTGGACTAGGAACATTACCCTAAGATGTTTTTGAACTTATAAACTAGTTTTTAATGTGGTAATGTTCATGCTAATCCAATTTCAAAGATAATTGTCAATAGATTCATGTTTTGTATTAGTTTAAGGTTTAGACTAATTACATGAAAAAGTTTGATTTGAATTATCTTGTTCTTATGAGTTGCTTAGATTAATAGAAAAGTTTAGTGAAATAGTTGTTTTCAATCCAAATTAATCTAAGAGTTGATTCAAAAATGTGTTTTTGTAACTTGTCCTCAAGTTATATGAAAAGGCACACTTAAGTTTCATAAAACTCATAAAAGTTGGCAAAGGTTACAAAATGAAGAGTCTAGTTCTAATTAAATGGTTTTATGACTCCATAACTTGTCCTCAAGTTATGGAGGACCAAGAGTCTCTTCATTAAATAATAAATAAATAAAAAAGTGTAACCTTAATTAATTCCATAAGTTATAAAATAAAGAAAAGTTAATTCTTTTATTAGTTTAAAGTCTTCCATAACTTGTCCTCAAGTTATGGAACTTGAAGAGTTTTTGGATTAAAACTACTTTAAACACATAAGTTATGGAATTAATTAGTTTTGAATAGTTTTAAAACTTGCCCTCAAGTTTTGGAATTTGTAAAGTTTTCTCTTATGAATACTTTAATTCCAAGTTAGCCCTTAGAATTTTAAAAGTTAAAATTCAACCCTTATACTTTATAATATTATAAGTTAATAATATATATATATATATATATATATATATATATATATATATATATATATATATATATATATATATATATATATATATATATATATATATATATATAAGAGTAAAGTCAGTCTTACCGCTAGTATGCCTCATTCACGAAGCCGGTCTATAAGGTGGGTATAAGGTTGTTGCCTATAAAATGGCAACTTAATGGGTGTCCACTCTCACCCACCGCTTGCTTAACTGGTGGAGGGTCGTTAGCCGAACGGGTTTGACAGGACTATAATTCTCCCTTCATTAAAAGTATTAATGATAAATACTAAGTAACTAAACTCTTAGTAATACCCAATCTTAGTTACTTAGGAAAATGTGAATAAGGTGCTAATCCATGAAATTACACTTTGCACTTTGTTTATGTCGGTTAGTGGAGCGTGTGTGGTTAACCGGCACACTAACTCGTATTTAACAAGGTAGGCAGAGGATAACTTGATGTTTATCATAGTATCGATGGAGCGTGTGTGGTTAATCGGCACACTAACTCGTATTTAACAAGGTAGGCAGAGGGTAACTTGATGTTTATCATAGTATCGATGGAGCGTGTGTGGTTAACCGGCACATCGATTGAGGGGTAAACACTTAAGGGTACCAAGTAATTTGCATGGTTACTTCACACCTTGTTTTGTGATCCTCAGCATCCCAGTCACAAAACCTGAAGGGCACACTCGAGATTGAAACATGTCATTGAACAGTTCAATGAATCTCAAAGATCTAGGAGTTTCAAAACCAATTAAAACCTAATAATACATTTCGTTTATCTTGGTGGAAATTGGTGAATCGTCATTCACCTACCTTCAAGTATTTTATAGCTTGGATTACGGCATATCTCTTCTAAGTTATAAAATAGTTTGTTGGGTCCTAGCCTTAATATTTCATATTGGGTGTTATATTAAGGACTTAAGATCAACTATCTTGAATATCTCCCAAAAGATGTCTGGTTTAGACATTTATGATCTCCCCAAATCTCTTGAAGCAAGCTTTCCTAATGAAGATGATGTCCCATGGATATCATACTTCTTCACCTCTTCAAATTATTCTCCCTAACCCACAAGTTCTTGAAAAGTTTAAGGTCACTCAAACCCTATTGGCAAGGCAAGGTCTAAGTGTGGTCACATCTTGGAGATGTAGTCACATATTGACAAGCCGGGAGAGTTGGGTGTCAAAGTCTTGAGAAAGTTGGTGGTTCAATCACTTTCTAAGTCACATAGTGAGTTCCTTTGGGACACCTATGAAACAGACTATGACAAGACCCTTAATGATCTTATCTATTTGTTAAGATCAACTTCCTTAAAACTTGATGGACATTGACAATAGTGACACATGAAATCCAGGAAAGCATTCTCTTCCCAATGGAAAGGGATCAGCCATAGTCAACTTGGTTGACCAAATGGTGAAGAGAAAAGCTAAGTCTGTGATAGTCCTGTGTACCATTATCAAAGGGTCCATATGTTTATATTGCCAAAGAAAGGGGCATTGGTTGTGAAGCTGCCAAATTTGCCTAAGGATGTTAAAGTCAATAAGTTTGACTCTACTTCAGGTAAAGTCTACTATCTAACTCTGTTAAGTTTCTATTATGAGATTCTTGATACATGATGTGACTGGGTCACATGGTGATGTTTTAAGAATCAAAGAAAAAGTGAAGAAACTTAAAGAAAGAATATGCTGAATCTGATCGCATAGATGGATTTCTATCGCGTAGTTTGAAGATCGGATTCTTGAGCTACTTCTTAGGAGTTATGAGATATTGCTTAGGAATAGATGACAACAAGTTTTCATATGGATTGTAAGGACAAGTTTTCCGCAAAGTTTAAAATAAAAGGAAAATTTTGATTTTATTTATTTTAAAATATCCTTACAATGGCATTTGAGGAAGAATTGTTGCTTATATGATTCCATTAATAGCAAGAGTGGAAATATGAAATTTATTCTTTCATTTGTGGTAATGTCTAAATTTACCAAATAAGGAAAGATTCTCATCACCCAAGTTTCAATTGGACCGGAACTTGGAATCATGCAAGTTGTATAGCATGATGAATGAGAACTTTCAAGTATTGGAAAAATAAAGACTAATTACTCGGTCACATGGATGTGTGATTCAAGTAAAGGACTAAGGGATCGAGTACACATTCTTGTGCACTGATTAAGTCCACCACAAAAGATTGATAAGACTATTCGTCATAGTTTACTAAAGCTCAGTAAATATGATTATACTTACAAGCTTAAGTGTAACTCTGAGACATTGGAAAAGGTTCCAATGTATGGCAGAGCGAATAAGAAGAATCAAATTAGGAAGAAGGATAAAAGTTTCTCAAATCTGAAAAGATGGGAGAGTACTTTAGTATCAGTTTTGTGATCATCTTAATGATTTAGAGACCTTATCACAAGTCATCCTCTAAGAGCCTAGCTAAGAAGAGGAACTTGAATTGTTGAAATGGTTAAATCAAGAAGATGAGTCATACTTCGTTCCAATACAAATCTTAGAGTCATACTCCAAGATAGTAACTTGAGTGACATGTCTCAAAGAAGGTTTAAAACACTTGTCAAATGTAAGAGTAAAAGTTTTCTACTTGTACATTTGAAATTGGTAAGTTGTGATGTTTTGGATAAAACAAAGACCAACTTAGGCCAATTATGTGAAGTGTTTGTCTTGGTTAGAATCCACACTATCTCTTGGATGTTTGACAAGGGAGTCTTGTAGGTCAAGAGGACAGTGGGAGTCTTAAAGGTCTTGAAAGTCTCAAGAACTAATCAAGAATAAAACCTGAAGTTCTTCACTAGCACACGACTTGAGGTTTATAACCTATCGTGTTGACATATTATGTGCCCATTCCAGTTAAAGTTGGCTTTGCATATGAGTTCTTAGAGTTCTCAATTTGTTGCACAATAACTTGGAAGCAATGGCAGGCCCTTGAGCTGCCAGGTGGCAAGAAATTAAGATTGAGTTCAGTCCATATGAGTTTGGATTTGTCATTATCCTTGTCTTGTGACTATGGTTTTGACAATTCACATGGATAAGAACACATACACCATTAAATCTAAGTGTCATAAGGTTTCTCTCCGATTCATGAAAATGATGGTGAGGAAACACTTTCACTAAGTAGATTTTAGCTAGGTAGTAATTGTGATATTTGCATTCTCAAAGTCGTTAGTGGAGCGTGTGTGGTTTACCGGCACACTAACCTGGACTTGTGAGAAGTGGCAAAAAGGTCTAACCATTATGATTACGGCATCCCTCTTCATAATTGTTTAGACACACAAGTGTGCTATCTAAGGGAAGGTGTATGATTTTGATAAAGTCTTATCAAAACAATCTAGTATCAGAAATCTAAACTTTGGTAAGAAAGTCAGCTGATTTCTGAGTACATGTCAAAGCTAGTGGGAGCATAAGTGTTATTCTAATAATCATCATGTTAGTGGGAGCATGATAATTATGATAAGTATTGCAAGTTAGCAATGTTAATTGTAGAAAACAAAAGGTTTCAATTGGGAAAAGGTTGTTTGCTATAATTAAGGGAGAGTAAATTATACTTCATCTCAAATCTATAAGCTTAGATCATGAGGCTTTAATCATTTAGTCAAGGATATATATATATATATATATATATATATATATATATATATATATATATATATATATATATATATATATATATATATATATATATGAATTTCATGTTGGAATGGCTCAACATAAGGAAATTCTGTATATGAGTCCATTATTTGCGTTCTAAAATTCGATTATGATTACGGCATCCCTTTTCATAATGTGAAATATGAGAACTTGGCAAATAGAAATTGGAATATTATAGCAAAAGACTGGTTTAGTCTTTATGTGAAACATCATGAAATATGTCCCATATGCTTCGGATATAGGATCGATTACATGTGCTATATTCATCCTTTCTAAACTTTTTTCAAATGCCTGGGGCATTAAGAAGGGAAAAGGTTTAGAACTGGATATGACTAAAAGGATTAAACAATTGTCGAGGACAATCTAAGGTTTACCAAAGATTGGTTGCTCAAGGACAGTTGGAAGTATAGTGATAATTCTGGAAGGACCATATTGACATAATCTGTAAGGAGGCAACTCTTGTTCAGAAGTGATAGTCAAAATGGAATATGGAAATGATTCAAGGTTAGAAATTATTCAATCTGTGTAAGATTAGGAAACTTAATGCAAGAAGGATGTTTCCAAGGAGCTGATCTCCTTTGGAATGCTCTGTAATGTTTGTTGTCAAGTCTTTCTGACTTTGTGCATAATCATTACAAGAGGATAAAAGCGATATCTGTGGGCCCCTCGATGATTTGATGATGACAAATGGAAGTGCTCGGCCGGGCCAGGACTGATTTGATTTGTTCAATTAGTCAATCGTCATAAATTGGAAATCGGGAAACAACAAATGGACAGAGAGAATGATTATAATCCATGTCTCAGTCCATATGATATCTAGAATGGAGGAATATATGATCCCTTATCTAGTGGACAAGTCATTGACAAAGGTCAGAGTTCATCAACAAGGTCAGAGTTCGACAGAAGCTTTTGAGAGCTACGATTTCCAGTTGGTTCCTGATGTCATATGCAATAATAGTTTTAGACTTATCCAAGTGGGAGACTGCTGGATTAATGTCTAAGTCCATAACTATAATTGGTAAGACTTGACCCGACCCGGCATGGTCCATTTGGGTTGCATGGCATCATGCACTTGGATAGACTATAATGAGAGAAATAAGACACTTATGGTTATTAATATATTATAAGTTCTAGTATATTAATAATAAGAATAATAAGGTTATTTAATTAGTATTGATCAAGAATTAATCTAGGATTAATTAAGTGACCAAAAGAAGACTAATTAAATATATGGGTTGATGTTGTAAATCATCCATACATGTATAGTGGGATAACGCTCCATGGATAATCAAGTTGGGCTAAAACCCATAGGATGGTCCATGGATGGTCCATGGTGTATTTGAACCCATGGATCCAAGGAAATGGAAAGTCATGACAATTAGGGTTTACCCTAATTGTAACACTATATAAAGATCTTATTCTTGACAAAATCGGCCACTATGATCACACTAGAGTGTGAAAAAATAAGGGCTAGCCGATTTCATGAAGTGTAGATTTCTCTCAAGTTATTCCAAGTGTATTTGGTGTTGTGTGAACCATTTGAGGTGTCACACTTGGGGCACTTGGCACTCAAGCTTCATGAAGACTTTCTACATGAAAGAGGTATGTATTTTATCTTGTTATATTCATTATTTTATATGCTAGATTAGGATAATACCTTGGATGTTCATATTTGCATGTATAATAGAGAAAACATAGATCCAAGGTATTTAGGGTTGCATGTACACTTAGGAGTGTTAGAATGCTCAAAACCCAACACTTTGATCCGACTGACCAAGAAGATGGTGACATTTCACTGGGGGCCTGAGTAGTAGGCAACTTTTGAGACTCTTAGACAGTGGTTGTGTGAGGCGCCGATTCTGACCCTGCCAAAGGATGTTGATGATTTTGTGGTTTATTGTGATGCTTCGATCTTTGGTTTGGGGGCAATATTGAAGTAATGGGTCGCGTGATCGCTTACGCTTCGAGGCAGATGAAGCCTCATGAGGTGAACTATACGACACATGATTTGGAGTTGGGGGCCGTTGTTTTCGCCCTCAAGATTTGTTGGCATTACCTGTATGGGGTTCGTTGTTCTTTTTACACGAATCACAAGAGCCTAAGGTATTTGATGGATCATCCGAATCTAAACATGAGGCAACGTTGATGGTTGGATGTGGTGAAGCACTATGATTGTGAGATCCTTTATCACCCAAGGAAGGCTAATGTGGTGGCCGATGCTCTCAGCCACAAGGCAGTAATGACTCCGATCAGAGACATATGTTTGAGGATGACCATGATTACTCCATTATTGGAGCGGGCTCGGAAGGTACAAATTGAGGCTATGAAGGAAGAGAACCGAAAAAGCAAGCGTATTTTGGGTCAGATGATTTCCTTTGATTATGATAGTCGTAGGTTGTTGACTCTTTCATCGGCGAGTCTGGGTTCCGTACCGGGGAAGGGTGTGCCAGATTCTGATGGAGGAGGCTCACAAATCGAGGTTCTCCATTCATATAGGGGCGACGAAGATGTATAGGGATCCTCGTCCCGATTATTGGTGGCCCTGCATGAAGCGGGATGTGGCATGGTATGTGGAACGGTGCTTGACTTACAGGAAAGTCAAGGCCGAGCATCAGCGACCTCATGGCAAGATGCAACCGTTGGAGATTATATTATGGAAATAGGAAGACATCACCATGGATTTCATCACAAAGCTGCCGAGGACTGCACACATAGTGAATTCGATATGGGTCATCGTGGATCATTTAACCAAGAGCATGCATTTCATTCTAGTCTAGGAGTGTATTTCTGTAGAGAAGTTGGGTGAGGTATATATCAGGGAGGTGGTGGTACGTCATGGGGTGCCAGTATCAGTGGTTTCTGAAAGGGATGTTCGTTTCACTTCCAGATTTTGGAAGAGGTTCCATGACGAGTTGGGCACTCATCTCCATTTCAGTACAACATTTCATCCGCAGACCAATGGATAAAGCGAGTAGACTATCCAGACCCTTGAGGATATGCTACATACGTGTGTGTTGGATTTTGGTGGGACTTGGGATACATATATATCATCTGTTAGTGGAATTTTCATATAACAACAGTTATCATGCCAACATTGATTGATCTCCTTTTGAGATGCTCCATGGAAGGAAATGCAGGACCCTGATTTGTTGGGGCGAGGTCGGTCAGCGGGTTATGGGGAGTACCAAGGTGGTGTTCAAGACCACCGAGTTGATTCAACAGGTTCGGAGCAGGCTCGAGGCAGCTCAGAGTAGGCATAAGAGTTTTGCTGACAGGCATCAGTCAGACTTAGAGTTCCAGGTGGGAGATATGGTTCTCCTGAAGGTGTCACCTTGGAAAGGTGTCATCCGGTTCAGGAAGCGGGGCGAGCTGAGCCCCAGGCATATTGGTCCTTTCATGGTTTTAGCTTAGGTGGGCCGGGTTGCTTATTGCTTGGATCTTCCAGATGAGCTCAATCAGATTCATAGTACGTTCCACGTCTCTTAGGTGCGGAAGTGTTTAGTGGATGATTACATAGTGGTGCCATTGGAGGATATTTAGGTAGATGACCACCTGAACTATATTGAGAGACCGGTGACAATCCTGGATTGGTAGACGAAGACTTTGAGGATCAAGGTAGTCGAGCTGGTGAAAGTGTAGTGGCAACACCATAAGGGATCGAAGTAGACTTGGGAGCTCGAGGATGAGATGAGGAAGCACTATCCGGAGTTGTTCGGAGCAGCAGACTTCGAGGACAAAGTTTGATTCAATTGGGGGAGAATTGTAACACTTGAATCCTGGTACGTTTCTCTTTTTCCCTTGCATTATTTAATTTGTTCATTTAAGCCCTTGAGTTGTACGTGGGGCGTACCACAATGTACGCTTAGCGTACAAGCTGTAAAGCAAGTATGTGGGGCGTACCAAGTGGTACTCTTAGCGTACTTATGCGAAGGCTTGGTCGGGGTTCCGGAGGCGTACGCCAAGTGTATAGAGGTGTATGTGGGGCGTACGTAATGATTCTTGAAAACCCTTATTTTGGGGTTGGATAATATATATTCATCTTTATGACCTAAGAAACCCTCATTTCTCAGCCTCCTTAGACCCTTAAGCATCATATTCGAAACCCTAAGCCTCTCTCTTGCATTTTGAGCTTGTAGTGTCCATTTTGGTGTATTTTGATCCATTTTCAAGAATGAGAAGGTTGGTGCAAGGTGGTGGATCAAGGAAGAGCTTGTGGATCTGGATTATCTCCTCTATTTATTGCTTATTTAAGGTATAAAGCTTTGATCTTGTTCTTTAGAAACTTAGATATTCTTCGTTTGAGTTTTGGACCCTTTTTGGTCCCATTGATGAGATCTAGTGGTTGATACCACTCCAGGAGCTTTGAGTTGCCACTCTTGGTGTTTTTATGGTTCTAGATTCATAAAGTTGTCATCTTTAGAGCTTAGAATCCTTCATGCATGAGTTATGGCCATTTTATGGAAGTAGAATGTTATAATTTCGAAGTTGGGACCTTTTGGGGCATGCAAAGTCACCAAGTTAGTGACTTTATGGTTCTAGACACTTCTTAGGACTCAGATATGTGGTTAGGACCTTTGGACTTAAGCATTTAGAGCTTAATGGAAAAGTTGGCTTAATGGATGAGTACATTGGGTGTACAAGCCATACAGCGTGTACGCTTAGCGTACATCTGAGTATGCCCCGAGTAATCGGCTTGTTGGGCTTCACATCTTTTGGGCCTCGGATGGGCTACTTGTTTGGACCTTGCTGCTTTGGGCCTTAATGGGCCATCTAAAATTAAGCTTTTGAACTAAGGAAATTTATTGGGCTTTAGGGTAAGTCCCATATAGGGGGTTTGGGCCCAATTTGGAAAATTGGGCCATAAGTGGGCCTTGAAGGATTATTTGGTATTGGGCCTTTTAGATTGTGGATTTGGGCCCTAGTCTTGTATCAAGCTAGGCTAGGGGTAAAATGTTCATTTTACCCCATGTATGGATTATTGAATATAGAATGGAACCCAAGTGTTAAGTGGGTGTTATTTTGTACTGATAGCTAGGGGAGTCCTTATGACATCAACTAGGGATCTTTAGTGAGTTTCAACATTTGAGGTGAGTTTCCTCCTTGAGTTTAGCGGGTCGAAGGCACCAATGCCGACCCTTATTGATTATTCTAGGGTGTTGGGAGTCTGCATGACCCTTGCATGTGTTACGTGATGCTATGTATACCAGGCAAGACTTGATGTCGGGTGAGGCCCGATGACTGGAACATATGCTATTGTTTATGATCATTATATGTGTTAGCATGATTATGTGATATATATTATATGTGTATAGCGGGCGAGGCCCAATGACAGACAAGGCTTGAGAATTACAGATCTGTAAACCGAGCGGGGCTCGTTGTCGGGCGGAGCTCGATGCTGGGCGAGGCCCGATGTAGGACAGGGGCCCAATATGTGATTTTTTTTTATGTATGGTATGTGGTAGTTTTGGGAACTCACTAAGATTTGTACTTACGGTTTTCAGTTTATGTTTCAGGTACTTCCGATTCCAAGTGGAATAGCTCGGGATGACTGCATCACACACACCACATGGATTCCGCACTTGATATTTCACTCTGATTTTTATGATTTTTGATACACTTGTTTTATTTGGAATGTATGGATGATGTTGAAATATTGTTTTACTTAAATTAAAAATAAAATTTTTGGATCATATTTTTGTGACGTTACACTATAAATAAGGGTTATGTATCGTCTATGTGTAGATTGATTAAGAGAGCTCCTTTGCATTGTTTGTAACCTAAGTTTTGAGTTATTTTCTTGAGTTATAATAAGAAGCATTTGTTTTGTTTATCAATCGTGTTCAACAAAGGTATTAGTGATTTATCAATGTTTAAGAAAGTTTTAGATCCAGTAAAAGCATTAACCTATTTATATATTCACACCACAAAACATTATCTTTGATGAGATCTGTCACAAAGAACAGATATATTGAGAAAGATTGCTATGAGAATTCTTCTTTAACCACTAGTTCTTCGGTATGTGAATGAAACCGAATCACACTTGAAATGGTTAGTAATTAAAACTTTCATATTTATTTATATATCATATACTTTTTAAATCTTTCGTTGCTTTTAACTTTGCTGGTGAATATAAAGAAAACGAATAGGTTAACGATGACAAAATTAAACAACCTTGTTTTTATGCAACTCAATGCAGATTTAATGGAAAAAAACGAAGAAGAAGAACATGGAAGTGCTATATATTAGCTAGAGATGCAAGCGAGGCACAAAAATGGCTTGGTGATGGTGATGTAGATGAAGTTGAATATGAATCAGATGAAGTTCATATCATAGAAGAATATGGAGAAGATGAGGATCAATCTACTATTGAAAAATAAATATATTAGTTTTAGAACTTATTAAATTTATTATGGTGACCAATACTTGATGTAATTGAAACATGAAACCATAATTATAATTATTCCAAAGTAAATCACTAATCCAGTTTGATCTTGGAGTCTTTGTAATCGTGTAGTAACATTATTCTGTTTTGTTGGTTGAAAAGAAACTCAAAATGTGGAGAGTAATACTTAGATTTTTTAAACCAATAATAGGAATTAATATAACCTGAAAATTGTAAAATATACTTTATTTTTTCATCATAAAATCACTGCATATACATGTGTTAACTACTACTAATGTACTAATATTTTTTCAACCTTTCGTATTGCTATTATCATTTTGAAATCATAAGTATATTGTTATTATAGGTTTATTAAGACTAATAACATAACAAGCAATATATTTTGTTATTTTTTTGGTTTAATCACCCAATTTTCATTTATGATAAAAAAAATCATCCTGGATAAATGTAACCATATGTTAATACCCCATTTTTTGTTCTAAAAAAAACCTATATTTTTAAGAACTTCATTGGGACCACGATCCATTTTTTGTTTTTAGGACTTATTTTTTATGGAAAAAATTAATATATGAAAATTTATAATCTTATGCATTTATAAATATACATACATCTATATCAATATATCTCGATGCAAAACTGCAAAGTTCGTTTTTGTTGAAAAACCATTAAATTGTTTCTATGATTTATTTTCAGTTTCAGGTTTTTTTTTTTTTTTTTTTTTTGTTTTTTTTTGTTGAATTTTTTTTTTTATATTGGCTTTTATGATTTAGTTTCATTTTGTTGGGTTGAAAGGCCATTTTTTTGTTGAGAAACCAAACCATAAAATTTGGTATTTATAATTTAGTCTGAAGTGTTTCATGACTAATTCATAGAAACAAAAAATCAAATGATTTTTCAATCCAAAAACAAAAACTAAATTATAAAAACCAAAACTGAATTGTTTTTCAACAAAAAAAACAAATTTCATGGATTGACATCCACATATATCAATATAAATGTATGTTTATAGGGATAAAATATCATAATATTTTATATATTAATTTTTTTTCGATTGAAAAAAACAAAACAAAAAACAAATAGTGATCACGATGATTTTTCTTAAAAAGATGGGTTTAGAATAAAATAATTGACATTATCTGTTTGATTGACATATATAAGTCATAATGGCCTGATATAATTTTTATCTAAAAATTGATGTTTCTTTTAGGATAAATGAAAGTTAGATGGTTAAACAAGAAGATATGATTAAATTAAATGTTTTTTTTTTGTTATTTTTAGGTGACATGGATGAAAAACTTTGGAACGCCACACCGGACAACATACGAAGAAAATGAAAGGGGAAGTCTCTCTCTCTCTCTCTCTCTCTCTCTCTCTCTCTCTCTCTCTCTCTCTCTCTCAATGGTAAAATCCTTGTTAGAGCCCAACTGGACCATTACAACATCACCACCACTTCGATTACCTTTAGCACGAACATAACCCATAACATATCTTCATCTACGTATAATTGGGAAACAACTACTAAGGCCATGGGGTATGGTTCTTTCTTCAAGCGTAGGAATCCTATGTGGAGGAGATGTTTTTTTCTTGTTATTTCTAGGTGACATGGATGAAAAACTTTGGAATGCCACACCGGACAACATACGAAGAAAATGAAAGGGGAAGGCTCTCTCTCTCTCTCTCTCTCTCTCTCTCTCTCTCTCTCTCTCTCTCTCTCTCTCTCTCTCTCTCTCTCTCTCTCTCTCTCTCTCTCTCTCTCTCTCTCTCTCTGTGTGTGTGTGTGTGTGTGTGATGGCACCAATGGTAAAATCCTTGTTAGAGCCCAGCTGGACCATTACCACATCACCACCACTTCGATTACCCTTAGCACGAACATAACCAATAACATATCTTCATCTACGTGTAATTGGGCAACAACTGCTAAGGCCATGGGGTATGGTTCTTTCTTCAAGCGTAGGAATCCTATGTGGAGGAGATGTTCGCTAGTGAACACCGTCCCAATGGGAGTAATGGTGGTGTGGATTGAAGCCAATTACAGATTCTCACACCCAATCAAAAACATTTCTTTCTATCTCTCTCTTCTTTCCTCTCTATCTCTCTTTTTTTTTTCTTGTTCACTAGTGAACACCACCCTCACAAAATAGTAAATGGGTTGTGATGGTGTATGATGATGATGTGGAATGGGCTTTCACGTGTATTGATACTCCATAACTTAACCAGAAGCCAATGACATTTTTAGGAACTTCATATTTCAATTTCTCCATAAATGTTGAAAGGTAGTTTAAATTTGAACTTTTTTACAAGATATGATGGTACAAATGAAAGTGCTTGTGATAGGTATCTTTTTTTTTGACCAGTAAGGAAATGCCACGTTAAAATTCTCTTTTGAAAATTTGCCATTACTGCATACTAAAATTTCTGATTCCGTTTCTGATTGGTTTTATGGTGTATATCATTATATATATCATGCATGACATGAATGGAATCATTTACTGATTTGCTAATGTTCTTGTTTTCCATCATGAAAGTTAATTCGTTGTCTATGTCCATGATATGAAAGGCATGGAATCTCCATGTGTTTCCACTTTCCATTCTAATAGAACGTGGGAATTCCCATTTCAGTTGGAACAAACATGAATTGGTCCAAGGATACCATGCTTTTCTAGAATTTTTATTTATTTATGAAATGATACAAATGATCATAACTGTTGATGATTATTTGTTTCTGTGATCTGAATTGATATAATTGATATGATTACATGAAACTGATTATTTTACTTTAAATGTTTTAAGTTGATATAAATAGAAGTATTTTATTAACATATTAAAACCTTTTAATACTTGTACCAAAACCCTTCTTTATGTATAGTTCATCGACCTCAAATATTGCATTTGTGTGGGTCAGTAATGATTGTATTCGTTGATTATAGGGAGACTATAGGGGACAAAATATCGTTATACAGTTTTAAATGTAGTTGAATGGAGAATTTTTACTACTTGACGTGAAATAAAGATAAAAAGTGATTTAAAATGAAAACGAGGATTGAAATGACACTGGGATCACTTATCACTTTTTTAATGGACATAACATATATAAGCAATGTTTTAAAACAAGGGTTTTTAGTTGATTTCGAATAAACACCGGGTCATAATATAATCAGTTCAACCGTCGAGTCAACCTAATTTTAATATTTCTAGTTACTTGTTCACAATTAGTTTGAAACTTTAAATTTCTGAACTTAAATGTTGGTTAAGAAGAAAATGGATTTTTAAAACTCCTTACTAGTTCCTAATTCACTGCTTTCATTACATGATCTTGAAATCCCAAGCTTCATAAGTAATCTATTTTTAGTAGTGTAAATCTGGATTAATTTCAGTCTTTGTAATTGTAATTTTAGTTCAATCATGTAAACCAAATTCAAGAAGAAATATTACTGGTCGAAATCTTTCATAAATAATTAAAGAATATCGGATATGTTTTATAAAAAAAAGGCAACATTGTAATTACTATTTTAGTGAAAAGGATTTGATTCAAAACAAAATGTATAATATCAAAAATGCAAAAATGCAAAAATGCACAAAAAAAAAAAAGAATCTTTCATACGCCCAATTCATAATTTTCATATAAAGCATAAGAACAATTATTATAATTTACTTCAAATTATCGATTAAAACGGTTTTTTATAACGCCAATACCGGTTAGTCGGTTTTTTGATAAACCCGAGAAGATAAATTAATATGAGTCATAAATAATTAAATACAAAATTTGGCTCTTAGGCTGCTCGGAGTGGACTGCGGTTTGGAACCGCATTCATGCCACCTGGACCGCAAACATCGCCTCCTGAGTGCGGCTTCATGCGGTTTTGGCCGCAGTGTGGCTAGAAAAGACCGCGTGCTGTGACTGGATGTTGCATCTTTGACCGTTGAACGGTCCTTGCGTATGAATTTTATTTAATATTTTTACTCTATATATGTACTTACAATTTTTTACATAACATTCAACCAAAATCCTTACACTTTTACTCTTTTTTCCTCCAACTATTTTGAAAATGTCTTCTCCCAAAAGGCCCAACAAAGAAAAAACACCTGTTAGGAACACCACAACCCCAATATCTTCATTTGATCAACCGATTTTTTCACCTCCGTATTACCACTATGGCGGTATGCTTCCGTATTTTCCACAATGACCAACACAACCACTACCACAAACACTACCACAACCCGACACATATTTTAATCCATTTGATTTTTTGTCTCAACCCGAGTTTGTTCAACAAACACAAACACAACCACAAACAGTCATTTCTGATTCCGAACCGGAATGCATTACAGAAACTCAGCCCACTCGAGTAGCAACTAAAAGAAAAGAGAAGGTGGAGGCTAAATGTTGGGAACCCCTAAAAGTGTTAGTGTTGGCACAATCTTAGATCGATATTTAAGAAGATGTGACGGTTGGAAAAGACCAAAAACATGACCGCTTTTGGATTCACGTTTTACATAGGTTCCATAAAGGTATGAACCGTGGAGAATACCATTCAAAACATCAAGTGTACTCGAAATGGGGGAAGATGAACAAGGAAATCATGTTGTTTAATGATTTGTATAACAACATGAAATGTAAATGGAAAAGTGGAGAAAACGATGATGTGATTTTGTAAAAAGCGCTGAAGGTGTATCAAAAAGAAAACCTGAAGGCTTACAAGTTTCTTGAAGTTTGGAATTTTGTGAAAAATAACAAGAAATGGCAAAGTAGAAAAATATCAGACGGACATATCGACAGTGGTTCAAAACGCAGCAGAACATCTGAGTCGGACCACACTACATCAGATGCTCGTGTTCAATTTGATCTGAATGAAGATGAACCTGTTCCAGTTTCACCACCTTCCCGACCAATGGGAAAAGACAAAGCAAAAAGCAAAGTGTCACACCCCAAACCGGAATGGCGGAAACGTTCGGAGGCGGAGGACGTCATGTTTAGTATCACAACACATGTATCGTAGCAATCATAGTAACAAACAAGAATCGTATTAATATTGAAGTTTTTACAAGTAGTGATTCACAAAAGACTGAATCCAAAAGTAAATAACAAAAGAAGACATGAAGCTACTATACTTCATCTTCTGAATCCTAGCACGCGTACCTGACTATTAGTTCCCCTGAGAATACAAGTTATTTTGAAAGAGTAGATCAACATTTAAGCTGGTGAGTTCATAAGACTTTAGTGATGTAAAGTAAGTCAAAAGTTCTTTTAGAAAAGTTCGCCTGTTCCTCCAGAAGATCCTATATCTTCTGATATGATGAAAGTTAAGTAAAAATGGCTCTACAATCCTTTCTATGAGTACTAAATGGATACAAGTTATATAAAAACCCAGAGAAAACAAACAAACGATTGTGTGTATCTGCCCTAAGCCCACAGCCAAACAAGGAACAGGAAATGAGGCGGAAGTCACACATCCTATTGTTTATTAGGTCTTCGTTTTATATAACCCTGGTGTATTCACTTGGTACTCACGAAGTTAACTGTAATAGTTCCTTTATATTTGATGAAAACATTCTTTAAGAAAAACCCTTATTTCCTTTAGTAAAAATAGTAACCACAATAGTTCCTTCTATAATCACTTAGTTTATACTAGTTATATATAATCTAATATCAAACGGATAGTTAATTGTGTGAATCTGCCCTAAGCTCACAACCAAACAAGGAACAGGAAGTAAGGCGGAAAGCACACATCCAACTGCCTATTGGATATTAAGTATATATAACTCTGATGTCTAAACTAAGGTATTATGGAATTAACCACTAAAGGTGCTTTAAGTTATATTGGTTTAATAAAATGGATTAAACCCTTTTACTGATAAGTTTCTAGTTTAGTCTACTACCTATTCTATCTGGGAAGTATGCTTTTATACTAGAAAACAGTGTATTGAATTTGCATATTATGACCCGACCTATACCTGGTACTCCTTATGATTACTTGGTGTATACGGAATACATATATATATATATATATATATATATATATATATATATATATATATATATATATATATATATAACTAAGATCGGAAAGATAGTAGACTGGGTGCATCTGCTCTAAGCCCACAACCAAGAAAGGAACAAGAATTGAAGTAGAAAGCACACACTCTACTGTCTACCGGACCCGATAAATATATATCCCTAATGTATGCACTAAGGAATCATAAAGTTAGCATTATAGGCCCCTTTTTAAGTGAATGTACTAAGACTCGACTGTACTGTTTGTCTTTTGTAAGTTTTCCCAATTTAAGTCTATCTTTACTAGAAAATAGTTTGCATTACTTTTTATGGGAGAAGATCACCATATGAATGTAATGGGAAAATGAAAGTATTTAGTAATACTGTATAAGTAATTACTGAATCACTAACTACCTTAAAACTAGCTTGTTAATTAAGGTTTAAAATGTGAAATGATTGTAATCATACTAATACGACACGTGTTTAACACGACGACCTAACGTCGCCGAAACTGATGTGACATTTGTCACTCGTAGATTTGCATATCCCATTGTAGCTAGCAACAAGATGTGGGGTGTCAATCCTGTATAGATCAATACACAAATTCATGCTCTCCCTCCAGGAGACTCTGATTACAAAACGCAACCTAGCAAGTACATTGCTAAGTCGTGAAGTAGTGGTTTCACAGTATTGTTATCTTATTCTTGTTATAATATGTTCCTTCTGTTATAGTGTATAGTATGTTCCTCCTTATTTCTCGATATAGTATATTCTACTCCTAAACTATACCTATTATAGTTTACTAGTGTGTTTACTTGTACTGATACTGACATGAATAAAAGACTCATTTATCTACTGAGTTATGATTGTACTTTAAAAATGGTGTTTTATAAACAATAAAGTAACATAACTTTAAAAGAATTTTTGAAATGGTTTTGATTACTTATAAGTATAAGAAATCCTTTGAATATGATAGTTATCACAAATAGCATTTACACAATTATCATTGTGTTCAACTTGTATTCCCCCCTTAAAAGCATTTAAAACAGTTTAAAAAATTGATTATAGTGGTATGAACTCACCTTATGTGGGTGATTCAATTGCAGATTCGTGTAAGCATGAGAAGTCCCATTAATGAAGTTCGGAGACACAAACGAGTCCTAAATGACATATAATGGCATATATTGGCATGAATTTAGTGTTGAAAAGCAACTAACATGCAAGGAAACACCCTTAGGTAATTGGACTAAGTGTTAGAATCACATGTGATTCACTAAATGGAGTATACGGCCACACCATGGAGTATACGGCCTAGGGGAGTACGGCCATACACTCATGTTAAAACATGAACAAGAGGGTGTTTGAACCATGGGGAAACTAGTGGGTCTTTTGCTCAACAATAATATGAACTAAGTTCTCATTTTGGAGGGCCTTTTGGAGTGTTTTGAGGTGTGTACGGCCATGCAAGGGTGTACGACCGTACACTCCTTTTGTTCTTGTAAAATGGTCATTTCTAAGGTGTTAAAAATGAGTTCCTAACGTATACTAAGCATATGGAAAGGATACTTAAGATTTGGATGCTTGAAGGGGGTTCACGGCCACCAAGAACAAGTGTTTGTTCTTGGTGAAAGATGAAGATTTTGAAGTTCTACCCAAAAAGATGATTTTCATGGATTAATCATGAGATAATACATATATAGGGAAGATATCAGGAAGGGTAGAAGGATCACTTATGATTTTGGAGGATTAGGATGAAGAGTCTTGATGATACTTGAGAGAGAGCCGATTTTCTAGACTTGGGAGTGTGAAAAGTGAGAAGAAATGAAGGAATATCTTATATATGGGCAAGGGTGTATGGTCACCTTGAGTGTACGGCCGTACACCCATGTGTACGGCCATACACACCTCTTGATGGTGTGTATGGCTTGAATACAACTTGATGAACTGAAGATAACATATCCCTACACCCAATCCTTAAGTGCACTAGGCTTAGAACTAATAAAACGATCCTTAATAATGCTAAAAGATAGCAGAAACGAGTCTGACTCTCGGTTGATCGGCCGGACTTTATAAAACAAAATTTTTTGGGTTGTCACATCATCCCCCCATTAGATGGAATTTCGTCTCGAAATTAGCTTTCCTAGTAGTACTATTGGGATTGTGCTCCTCTGATTGACAGAACACCCACTCATAGACTTGGGCAACTTTGCCCTAATGTCCACGATAGGATTCATACCTGGTCCATCTATCATTACCTCGTGTATACAAGTCGTATATAATTAAGATTAGTAAGACGGTCGGATGTGCGACTCTGCCTCAGGTTCACAACCAAACAAGAAACAGGAGATAGGGCGGAAACATACATTCTAAATCTGCATAATCATAATTATGTACCACCCTCGCGTATACACTTATTAGTGATAGGCGGGATATATTCGTCCTTAGCCTCTATGCTTGAACTTAATCTGATGGACGAGTGTTAGTTCGGGAAGGTCTGCTAAATATACGATGGTAAGGTTTCAGAGGACAAGGTACTCTTCGCATGAGTACTTCGGGGTTTAGAATACGAGGTAGACAATTCCGAGGTCTGGGTTAGGCTGTCGTTATGAATGATGAAAGTTTCGTGAATTTGACGGTCGAGGCGATGGAAACATATGAACTTAGTATGGTGAGGACCACACCAATCCATGACGAATGATGACAATAGACTCTTTACCGAAACAAAAGTTAAGCCGATTTGAAAGAAAAATTTGTTATATGACGGTGTATCCCAAGTGTGCTCGACAATGTACTCTGTGTAAATGTTCTATTGCTTTCCATTTTCCCTTGATATTTGTAACATACTGAAATTCAAGTATATCAATTTAACCCTTCTTTCTTTCTAAGTTGTCTTGTTTAGCCCTTAATAGTAGATCATGGCAAATGAGGATGCTGGGCGTACTGAAGAGTATGTTGCGCATACTCATGGGCGTGTTTAGAACGCGGACTGCACCCGGTACGCTGGGCGTAGCGGGTCCAGACTCAAAACCCTAAATGAGACTTGATCCCTATATAAAGAAAGCTATGGCCTTATCCTCAGCCACCATTTGAGAGAGTGAAACCCTAAACGAGAGCCAACCTTCGTTCTAAGCTTGTGTGTGAGTGTTCTTGAGCTAAAAGTGCCTTTGTGTGTTAGTGAAGAAGAAGAGAAGGTTCTTGTGAAGGATAGAAGTTGGAGTGCAAGCTTGGATCCGAGTTCTACAAAGGGAGGAGCTTCACTTGGAGGTAAAAAGCTCAGAGCTTTCCTTGTTTTTTGTTGATTTGTACTTCATGGACCAATTTTTAGGGTTTTTGGTCCCAAGGTGGAGACTTTATGAGCAAAAGGTCTCCATAAGATTAGACCTACTATATTTCAGAGTATTATGAGTTGAGGGTTCATAAAAATCCAATCTTGGATGTGAATATTAAGCTATGCATGAGATCTAGGCTTTATGAGGGAAGAGGAAAGGTGTTAGAGTGATTAGTGACCTTTACAGCCATGCAAAGGCTTAAGGGTTTCAACTTTATGGATTAAGTGACCTTAGAGAAGTCAGATCTGAAGTTTGGGTATATGTCTTAACCATTTAAGACCCAAAATCAAAAGGAGTATGAAACTGGGAGTTATGTGCGACGTAATCCTAGTATGCGCAGCGTAGGGGTCGCGTTCCCTAATCCTGTGAAGTCACCGGGTATGCCCGTCGTACAGATTTGGTACGCGCCGCGTAACCCGGAGGTTGAATTTTGTTGTCTTTTAGGGTTTAGTCAATGATTGGATCTTTGAGCCATAAGAGGGGTAAAATGGTCTTTTACCCTTCTGAGAGAACTTAGAGAGGGATTAGTCTAGCCTTTGAGAGTTGTATTGATTAGAGTAATTGTTCCGTGTGAATAGGCGAAGGCTAGACCAGTATTACTGAGTTCGAGATTTACCGAGTTACCCGAGGTGAGTCTTCTCACTATACTTTACCTAGAGTGGTAATTAGAGTTATGTGACAGAGTATGTTTTATGCAATTATATGATGTGATATCTATGTGATTCTGTGCTATGTGTGATTCAGAGTTTACAGAGTTAGGACCGAAAGGTCCAAATATTTAGGACCAGAGGGTCCACAGAGTTATGGGACTGGAGGGTCCCACTGAGACACTTTGACCAGAGGTTCATACAGAGTTATAGCCTCGAGTGGCTAATATGTGTTGTATGTGGTATTTTGGGGAACTCACTAAGCATTTATGCATACAGTGTTATGTGTTATGTGTTTCAGATACTAGTGACGATCGCGGGAAGGCGCCGACATGATCCGTACACACAGACAGAGGATTTTATTTGTGATCTTGGGGTATGTTTTATTTTGATGACAATTGTTGAACATGAGATTTGAGAATGTTAAATGATATTTATGTTATTCAAAAAATGAAAAATTGTTTTTTGAAAATTTACGTCGTTACAAGTTGGTATCAGAGTCTTGGTTTGAAGGATTCGGATGCACCTTCGGGCGTATCTGAACTCAAACTGAGGATTTGAAATTTTTTTCACAATAAAACAATTTTTCTAAAAGAGTAAAAGGTGTTGAAATGAGCAGAACAGAGCGGTGTGTACAGTTAGCCAGCACCCGAACGGTGATTTCCCAAAATACCCTTACATTATGTGTTATGAGATACGATATGATATGTTACGCATGCTAGAGTAGGCTAGGTACTCGTATTAGGACTAGAGTGGCCTGATTTGTGATGCCTTAGCCTAGGAGATTACTGCTACTGTGAGATGCCTGAGAGTGAGTAGGTAGCAGTGAGGAGATTACGAGAGGTCTGTTGGAGAGTAGCATGTGCATAACAAGATTAGAGTACTTGTGATCTGGGATCCTAGGAGGAGGACTTGGGGTGAATACTGATGCGGTGTGGACGGTAGTATAGGGCCTGTACTACTGAAGACACCGGATCAATGCGTAGTCCAAGAAAGAATCCTTAGGGTACTAGGGAGCAAGTATGGTTGAGTTATCGAGTGTGAGTACACTTGAGCAAGTCTTTGATATTTGTATGTTATATTTCAGAGGCATCATGGTTGGGGCATGCCACACGCTTGAGAGCAGCAGTGTCAGTGATGAGGAGATCTGCAGGTTGATTCATGAGGAGGTGGATGTGGTCATTCGAGCTGAGATACCAGAGATGTTTGGGTCTATCAAGACCATGCTGATCGAGAGTTTTGATGAATGGTACACTGCTCTTACTAATGCTGCTGTTGCTGCGGCCACCGCAGCCGTCGCTGCTGCCAGGCCGTAGGGGGTGACTCGTTGTTGTTCCGAGAGTTCAGCAACACAAAGCCACCAGAGTTTGATGGGACTCAGGATCCGATAGCTACGATGAGATGGATCTCTGACATTGAGGGGTGCTTCTACACGTGTTCATGTACGGAGCATCTGAGGGTACGGTTCCCGCTGAACCAGCTTTGCTTGGGAGCGAAGGACTGGTGGGAGTTTGTGACATCGCACTTCACTTCTGCAGAGCTTTCCGCGGTGACCTGGGAGAGGTTCACCGCTATGTTTCGAGATGAGTACGTTCCCCCGGTGGAAAGGGAACAATTTACCCAGGAGTTCTTAACCCTCAAGCAGGGTACTGAGTCTGTTACTACGATGACCAGGATGTTTCACGAGAGGGCGATGTTTTTCCCTGATCATGTGTCCATGGAGCAGGCACGCATGAGTCGATATATGAGTATATTGAGGAGAGACATTCGCGAGTTCGTGGAAAACTCGACGTACCGGACATTTTCCGAGCTTCAGGCAAATGCTCGGAAGAGGGAGATTGAGCTCGAGACTCAGGCCAGGGAGGAGGCGGAGTCTCAGGGGAGAGATCGGCGACCGACACAATCCCAGCCGGTATCCAAGCGGGCAAAGCCCGCCGATTCGAGATCAGGGAACCAGATTGGCCGCACTTATGGCAAGTGCGGCAAGATCCATGAGGGGATTTGTCGAGCAGGGTCTTGCTACAAGTGTGGAAAGGAGCGGCACATGGATAAGGATTGCCCCAAGGGATTTGCAGTGTGCTTCCACTGTAACCATATTAGCCATCGGAAGGCCGAGTGTCCACAGCTGCGGGGGTCGGAATAGGGAGCACCGCAGGGATCTGCCCTACTGTCGTACGAGCTACGGAGAGTCGGCCAGTGAAGGCCGAGGCTCCAAAGGCTCGCGGGAGTGCCTTCCAGTTGACAGCGGAGGAGGTCCGCACAACACCCGATGTTGTGGCTGGTATGTACTCTTTCATCTATTTATTTTGAGTTTGAGATATTATGCTTATTTTATGATATGCATAGGTATTTTCTTGTGATTTCTATACCTGCTTTGGTGTTATTTGACTTGGGTGCAAGTCGATCTTTTGTGTCGTTAGCCTTTATTCAGCACATCAGTATCTGTCAAGAGGCATTGAGTTGACCTCTACGAGTTTCCATAGCTGACGAGCGAGCGGTATATGCCACTGAGGTGATTCGAGGATGTGTACTCGAGATATTCGGTGTTGAGTTTTTGATAGATTTGGTTCCGATTGTGATGGGGGATGTCTGTGTTATAGTAGGCATGGACTGGTTGAACAGGTTTGGAGCGGTTATCGACTGTGAGCGACAGCTGGCGACCATACGAGACCCTAGTGGGGGAGTACTTATGGCGTACGGTGAGAGTGCCCATTCAGGGTCAACGTTTTGTTTGGATGCTAGAGCGAGGTAGAGTCTACAGCAGGGCTGTAGTGGGTTTGTGGCCTATGTGATGGACATACGCGTGGCCGCGGAGAGGTCGAGTTTGGTTGGTGATGTACCGATAGTGCGAGAGTTCCCAGGCGTTTTCCCCGAGGAGTTGTCGGGTGTGCCTCCTGAGAGGTAGGTGGAGTTTCGTTTCGATTTAGTCCCGAGAGTGACGCCTATCGCCAAGGCACCCTATCACCTTACGCCGCTAGAGATGCAGGAGTTATCCTCACAGCTTCAGGAGCTGCTGGGGAAGGGGTTTTTTCGACCTAGTAGCTCGCCGTGGGAAGCGCCGATCCTTTATGTCAAGAAAAAAGGATGGTCCACACCGGATGTGCATTGGTTACCGGGAGTTGAACAAGTTGACGGTCAATAACCGTTACCCCTTATCAAGGATCGATGATCTGTTCGATCAGTTGCATGGAGCGTCTTGGTTCTCCAAGATTGATTTGAGGTCTGGATATCATCAGATGAGAGTGGGGGATGAGGATATCCAGAAGACAGCGTTCATGGATCTCATGAACCAAGTGTGCAGGCCGATGTTGGATCGATCGATGATCGTGTTCATCGACGATATATTGGTGTACTCGAGATTTAGAGAGCAGCATGAGGAGCATTTGAGAGAGATTCTTGGAGTTTTGAGATCGGAGAGGCTTTACGCTAAATTTTCCAAGTGTGATTTTTGGTTACGAGAGGTCCAGTTCTTTGGGTATCTCGTTAATCAAAATGGCATATTGGTCGACCCGGAAAAGATTGAGGCGGTGATGAATTGGGAGGTGCCGAGATCCCCACCGAGATCAAGAGTTTTCTGCGGTTGGCCGGCTATTATCATAGATTTATCAGGGATTTCTCCAAGATTGTCGTTCCTCTCACTAGTTTGACACGGAAGGGTGTGGCTTTCAGATGGGGTCCAGAGCAACAGGCCTCATTTGAGACTCTTCGCCAGAGATTATGCAAGGCCCAGTGTTAGCCCTTCTGGAGGGGATGGAGGATTTTGTGGTGTATTATGATGCTTCGATATCGGGTTTGGGTGCGGTGCTTATGCAGAGAGGTCACGTGATAGCGTACGCATCGAGGCAGCTGAAGCCTTACGGGGTGAGATATCCCACCCACAATTTGGAGTTGGGAGTTGTGGTGTTCGCCCTCAAGATCTGGCGTCACTATTTGTATGGGGTTCGGTGTACCATATACACGGACCAAAAGAGCTTTAAGTATTTGATGGATCAGCCCAACCTAAATATGCGCCAGAGGAGATGGTTGGATGCGGTAAAGGATTATGATTGTGAGATCCTTGAGCCGTAGGGCGGAGAGTGCCCCGATACGAGACGTTTGTATGAGCTTGACGGTGACGACTCCGGTGTTGGATACCATTTGAGGGGCCCAGGAAGAGACTGTGAGACCGGAGAACCGCAAGAGAGAGCGGGTGATCAGGTAGATATCTGAGTTCGTTACCGATAGCCGAGGCTTATGACCTTTTAGGGTCGGATTTGGGTGCCGTTCGTGGGCAGGGCACGCACCATTCTGATGGAGGAGGCGCATAGATCGTGGTTCTCTATCCATCCTGGGGCCACTAAGATGTATTTGGATTTGAAAAGAGACTACTGGTGGCCCTGTATCAAGAGGGGTGTTGCGTGGTTCGTTGAGAGGTGCTTGACCTGTCGCAAGGTTAAGGCCGAGCACCGGCGTCCGCATGGAAAGTTGCAGCCACTTGAGATTCCCTAGTGGAAGTGGGAACATATTCCTATGGATTTTATCACCAAATTGCCAAGGACCGCGAGAGGTGTCGATGCAATTTGGGTGATCATCGACCGGCCGATCAAGAGCGCTCACTTTCTTGCTATCAGACGATTCAGACGATCGAGGACATGCTTCGAGCATGTGTGTTGGACTTCGGAGGAAGTTGGGACACGTATTTTCCGTTGGCTGAGTTTTCCTATAACAACAGCCACCATTCGAGTATTGGTATGCTTCCCTTCAAGTTGTTGTATGGGAGGAGGTGTCAGACTCCCATCTGTTGGGGAGAGGTAGGGCAGCACTGAGATAGTGCTTCAGACGATAGAGCAGATACAGCAGGTCAGATAGAGGTTGTTGACAGCTCAGAGTCGCCAGAAGAGTTATGCGGATAGGCGACGGTCCGAGCTTGAGTTCTAGGTGGGAGACTTCGTACTCCTGAAGGTGTCTCCTTGGAATTGAGTGATCCGATTCTGGAAGAGGGGCAAGCTGGGACCCCGGTACATTGGTCCTTTCAGGGTGACAACTAGGGTGGGCAGGGTAGCATACCGTTTGGAGCTACCTGCAGAGCTGAGCCAGATTCATGATACCTTCCACGTGTCTCAGTTGAGGAAGTGTATTACCGACGAGATGACAGTTGTACCGCTAGAGGACATTCAGGTGGATGCGAGCCTGAATGATGTTGAGAGGCCAATCATGATTGTGGATTGAAAGATCAAGGTTCTGAGGAACAAGGACGAGCCCCTAGTTCAGGTCCATTAGCAACATCGAAGAGGGTCTGAGCTGACTTGGGAGACGGAGTCAGAGATGCAGGAGCAGCATCCGGAGTTGTTTGCGGCATGAGACTTCGAGGGAAAAGTCTGGTTCTAGTGGGGGAGAATTGTAACATCCTGAAATTCAGGTATATCTATTTAACCCTTCCTTCTTTCTAAGTTGTCTTGTTTAGCCCTTAAAAGTAGATCATGGAAAATGAGTACGTTGGGCGTACTGAAGTGTACGCTGCGCATACTCATGGGCGTGTTTTGAACGTGGACTCCACCCGGTACGCTGGGCGTAGCGGGTCCATACTCAAAACCCTAAATGAGACTTGAGCCCTATATAAAGAAAGTTATGGCCTTATCCTCAGCCACCATTTGAGAGAGTGAAACCATAAAAGAGAGCCAACCTTCATTCTAAGCTTGTGTATGAGTGTTCTTGAGCTAAAAGTGCCTTTGTGTATTAGTGAAGAAGAAGAGGAGGTTCTTGTGAAGGCTAGAAGTTAGAGTGCAAGCTTGGATCTGAGTTCTACAGAGGGAGGAGCTTCACTTGGAGGTAAAAAGCTCAAAGCTTTTCTTTTTATTGTTGATTTGTGCTTCATGGACCAATATTTAGGGTTTTTGGTCCAAAGTTGGAGACTTTATGAGCAAAAGGTCTCCATAAGCTTCGATCTACTATATTTCAGAGTATTATGAGTTGAGGGTTCATAAAAATCCAATCTTGGATGTGAATATTAAGCCATGCATGAGATCTAGGCTTTATGAGGGAAGAGGAAAGCAGTTAGAGTGATTAGTGACCTTTACAACCATGCAAAGGCTTAAAGGTTTCAACTTTATGGATTAAGTGACCTTAGAGAAGTCAGATTTGAAGTTTCGGTATATGTCTTAACCATTTAAGACGCAAAATCAAAAGGAGTATGAAACTGGGAGTTATGCGGGGCGTAATCCCAGTACGTGCAGCGTAGGGGGTCGCGTTCCCTGATCCTATGAAGTCGCCGGGTAATCTAGAGGGTTTACTTTTGTTGACTTTTAGGGTTTAGTCAATGATTGGATCTTTGAGCCATAAGAGGGGTAAAATGGTCTTTTACCCTTCTGAGAGACCTTAGAGAGGGCTTAGTCTAGCCTTTGAGAGTTGTATTGATTAGAGTAATTGTTCCATGTGATTAGCCGAAGGCTAGACCAGTATTACCGAGTTACCCGAGGTGAGTCTTCTCACTATACTTTACCTAGAGTGGTAATTAGAGTTATGTGACAGAGTATGTTGTATGCTATTATATTATGTGATATCTATGTGATCTTGTGCTAGGTGTGATTCAGAGTTTACAGAGTTAGGACCGAAAGGTCCACAGAATTAGGACCAGAGGGTCCATAGAGTTACGGGACTAGAGAGTCCCACTAAGACACTTTGACCAGAGGGTCATACAGAGTTGTAGCCTCGAGTGGCTAATATGTGTTGTATGTGGTATTTTGGGGAACTCACTAAGCATTTATGCTTACAGTGTTATGTGTTATGTGTTTCAGGTACTAGTGACGATCGCGGGAAGGCGTCGACATGATCCGTACACACAGACAGAGGATTTTATTTGTGATCTTGGGATATGTTTTATTTTGATGACAATTTTTGAACATGAGATTTGAGAATGTCAAATGATATTTATGTTATTCAAAAAATGAAAAATTGTTTTTCAAAATTTACGTCGTTACAATATTAACACTGCCACAAATCGTACCGCGATAAGTGAGTACTAATAGTGCAGTGGTTTGATAACTAGTGTTGATATCTATATTATGATCCTCCTCATTACCACTATGATCGCATGACATATACAAGTTATGTATAATTAAGATTAATAAGACGGTCGACTGAGTAACTCTGCCCCAAACCCACAACCAAACAAGGAATAGGAATTTAGGTGGAATCACTCACTCTGAGTCTGCAACATCTCAGCTATACACAACCATGATGTATAAACTAAGCCATCATAGCTTCCCTGAACGGATATTTAGTTCCTTTGTGAATGTTGTGACTTGTTCAGATGAGTGAGTTTATATAATTACTTTTAAATGTTTTCCCCAACTTTTAATCTTATATAAATATAAATTAATTTTTAAAGCAATTCTTAATTTGAAGACGTACCGCTGGTCGCTGGGGACTCCGAGGTTGCTTCTACTGCGGTGATCAGCAGAATCCTTCCATCCGCGCTTGAGTTCCTCACTATAGAGCAGTCCCTCTTGTAATTTCGTGTCTCACCACAGCCATAGCAGGCCTGGTTTACATCTATCCCGGGGACTTGGGAGATCAGTTGTGCTGGTGCCCTGCAGAACCGGGCAGTGTGCCCCTTCCTGGGGAAATTCAAGCATTTTATTTCCCGACATACTCCGATGTGGTGGTAATTACAACCATCACACTTCGGGAGAGTTCCAGCATATCCACTGGCAGGTGCTGGAGTAACAGGTGTTATGGCGGCGTAGATAGTACCCATTTGTTGCTCCTGCGGGGTTTCCTGGGTTGTTCGCCCTTTCCTCTTTTTCCCCGACGTTCGTTTATGGTCTCCTCCCTTCGATGGCTTGGGAACAGGGACCACCACGCCATGGCGGACTCCATGGTCAATGAGTCGCTGGGCCAGGCATTTGGCGCTATCAAATGTAGTTGGGTTAGAAGACAGTATATCTCCTTGAATCGGGGTAGATAAACCCCAAATGTACCTTTCTATCTCAGGGCATAGTGCTGCTAGATCGCTAAACCTGTCAGTGTAGGTCACTATGTCTGAGCCGACTATGGTATGCTCCCATAGTTCTTATTCCAACTTTTGAACTTCGCCCCTTGGGCAATATTCTTCCAACATCAACTCTTTTAGGTTTTCCCAACCTAATGAGTTAGCCACTGATAGGGTCAGTGACTTAACATGGCTATTCCACCATGTCAGGGCTCTGTCGGAGAAGGTGCAGGAAGCAAACTTAACTTTGCTCCCTTCTAGGCACGAACAGATTGCGAAGACCAAATCTATTTTCTCAAACCATCACATCAGAGTAATGACTGAACCATTTCCATTAAAGGATTTGGGTTTGCAGTTCATGAATTCCTTATACGAACACTCCCTTGGGAGTCCGTGAGTAACTCTGGGGTTTGATAAGTGGGTACCGCTACCAGATCCGTTGGTACCACTTTAACTAGTGTGAGCTAAAGGAGCTGCTACTGCGGCTAATATCGTTGCTTGGATAGCAGCAGGATCGAATTGAGGAGGAGGTAGTGGAGTTTGAGTTGGAGTTATCAGAGTAGTGAGTTTTTTCGATCTACGAGGAGGCATCTTTGCTAAAAAGAATACAAAGATGAGACATAAATAAGTCTATAGCGGTGGATATAAGCCGAAAGCTGAAAGACTAAATTATCCTAGTTCTGAGTGTATCTGGTTTTGACTTTCATAGGGTTCTGGAAACAATTAATAAAAGAGTCTTATATAAAATAAACTTTATGAATCAGAAGTGGCTATCCTCGAATGAATCTCTATGAATTGAATAACTGACACTGGCCGCATGAAAAGAAATAATTCTAACACATAGTTTCAGTAGTGTATCCACTAGCTCACTAAGTCAAGTAGGGTAATTAGTTATTAGTGTGACGTGTAAGACGTTTTAGTTTCTCTGGTTGATCACTTCTTGGAAATCTCTCCTCGTTTCTCCTTGTCTCCTCTACTGATTGCCATGATGGAGTGGTTACACCTATCTAGCTTTGTCGTGCGAGGATGGAAGCGTCTAAAGAATCTATGAGATTAAGGGTAACATTGTGGGGTGATCCTTATCGGGTCCTCCTATAATTGCGCAATGTATACAAGTTGTATATAATTTAAGATTAAATAGACCTTCGAATAAGTGATCCTACTCCAACACCACAACCAAACAAGGAGCAGGTAGTGAAGCATAGATCACAAATTTTGAGTCTATAAAATCTCAATTATATAAAACCTTGGAAGTATACACTCCGAAATCATAGACCTACCAGAAGGGTCTTTTATGTTCTCACATAAGTTATTTATAGTGCCTAAAATACTCCTATAGTATTTTAATGTAATGAACTTGGTATGTTTTAAACTTATTGTTGTCTTATAGTATCATAAAATACTCCCATAGTATTCTAATTTTTTGTTCTGATCCTAAAATCCCTTGAATAGTGTTAGGTAAGTTTTAAGACTGTTGCAACACCACATCACTCCCAAACACATGTCGTTCATCTCAAATGAATATAGTTGATCAGACTATATTGATCCCAAATATGATTACATAACTGTCCAGGTTTGACCACAGTGTTCAACCTTTAAATACTTCTATTTGGTTCTTCTTGTGATACTTGTTCTAGAATATATATATATATATATATATATATATATATATATATAAGCACGTATGTACACTTTTATAAAGTATAGTTATATTCTTAAAATATATGCCCCATTATATTCATAGTTGTATATCTTTTATCGGTTGATATACTTAGTTCACTATAAACAATGCTCTGATACCAATCTGTCACACCCCCAAACCGGAACGGCGGAAACGTTCAGGGGCGGAGGACGTCATGTTTAGTATCACAACACATGTATCATAGCAATCATAGTAACAAAAACCCATTGTATTAATATTGAAGTGTTTACAAGTAGTGATTCACAAAAGATTGAATCCAAAAGTAAATAACAAAAGAAGACATGAAGCTACTATACTTCATCTTCTAAATCCCAGCGCGCGTACCTGACTACTAGTTCCCAGAGAATACAAGTTATTTTGAAAGAGTAGATCAACATTTAAGCTGGTGAGTTCATAAGATTTTAGTGATGTAAAGTAAGTTGAAAGTTCTCTTAGAAAAGTTCGCCTGTTCCTCCAGAAGATCCTATATCTTCTGATATGATGAAAGTTAAGTAAAAATGGCTCTACAATCCTTTCTATGAGTACTAAATGGATACAAGTTATATAAAAACCCAGAGAAAACAAACAATAGATTGTGTGTATCTGCCCTAAGCCCAGAACCAAACAAGGAACTAGAAATGAGGCGGAAGTCACACATCCTATTGTTTATTAGGTCTTCGTTTTATATAACCCTGGTGTATTCACTTGGTACTCACGGAGTTAACTGTAATAGTTTCTTTATATTTGATGAAAACATTCTTTAATAAAAACCCTTATTTCCTTTAGATAAAAATAGTAACCACAATAGTTCCTTCTATAATCTTTTAGTTTATACTAGTTATATATAATCTAATATCGAACAGATAGTTAATTGTGTGAATCTGCCCTAAGCCCAAAACCAAACAAGGAACAGGAAGTAAGGCGGAAAGCACACATCCAACTGCCTATCAGATATTAAGTATATATAACTCTGATGTATAAACTAAGGTATTATGGAATTAACCACTAAAGGTCCTTTAAGTTATACTGGTTTAATAAAATGGATTAAACCCTTTTACTGATAAGTTTCTAGTTTAGTCTACTACCTGTTCTATCTGGAAAGTATGCTTTTGTACTAGAAAACGGTGTATTGAATTTGTATATTATGACCCGACCTATACGTGGTACTCCTTATGATTACTTGGTGTATACGGAATATATATATATATATATATATATATATATATATATATATATATATAACTAAGATCGGAAAGATAGTAGACTGGGTGCATCTGCTCTAAGCCCACAACCAAAAAAGGAACAAGAAATGAAGCAGAAAGCACACACTCTACTGTCTACCGGACCCGATAAGTATATATCCCTAATGTATGCACTAAGGAATCATAAAGTTAGCATTATAGGCCCCTTTCTAAGTGAATGTACTAAGACTCGACTGTACTGTTTGTCTTTTGTAAGTTTTCCCAAGTTAAGACTATCTTTACTAGAAAATAGTTTGCATTACTTTTTATGGGAGAAGATCACCATATGAATGTAATGGGAAAATGAAAGTATTCAGTAATATTGTATAAGTAATTACTGAATCACTGACTACCTTAAAACTAGCTTGTTAATTAAGGTTTAAAATGTGAAATGATTGTAATCATACTAATACGACACGTGTTTAACACGACGACCTAATGGCGCCGAAACTGATGTGACATTTGTCACCCGTAGATTTGTAATTCCCACTGTAGCTAGCAACAAGGTATGGGGTGTCAATCTCATATAGATCAATACACAAATTCATGCTCTCCCTCCAGGAGACTCTATTTACAAAACGCAACCTAACAAGTACATTGCTAAGTCGTGAAGTAGTGGTTTCACATTATTGTTATCTTGTTCTTGTTATAGTATGTTCCTTCTGTTCTAGTGTATAGTATGTTCCTCCCTGTTTCTTGTTATAGTATATTGAACTCCTAAACTATATCTATTATAGTTTACTAGTGTGTTTACTTGGACTGATATTGACTTGAATAAAAGACTCATTTATCTACTAAGTTATGATTGTACTTTAAAAACGATGTTTTATAAATAATAAAGCAACATAACTTTAAAAGAGTTTTTGAAATGGTTTTGATCACTTATAAGTATAAGAAATCCTTTGAATATGATAGTTATCACAAATAACATTTACACAATTATCATTATGTTCAACCTGTATTCCCCCCTTAAAAGCATTTAAAACAGTTTAAAAGATTGATTATAAGGGTATGAACTCACCTTATGTGGGTGATTTAATTGCAGATTCATGTAAGGATGAGAAGTCCCACGAATGAAGTCCCGAGACACAAACGAGGCCTAAATGACATATAATGGCATATATTGGCATGAATTTAGTGTTTAAAAGCAACTAACATGCAAGGAAACACCCTTGGGGACTTGGACTAAGTGTTAGAATCACATGTGATTCACTAAATGGAGTATACGGCCACACCATGGAGTGTACGGCCTAGGGGTGTACGGCCATGGAGTGTACGGCCGTACACTCATGGTAAAACATGAACAAGAGGGTGTTTGAACCATGGGTAAGCTTGTGGGTCTTTTGATCAACAAGAATATGAACTAAGTTCTCATTTTGGAGGGCCTTTTGGAGTGTTTTGAGGTGTGTACGGCCGTACACTCTTTTTGTTCTTGTAAAATGGGCGTTTCTATGGTGTTTGTAACAACGTAGTTTTCAAAACAAATTTTTTTCATTTTTCAACAACCAAATTACATTTAAAAACATTCTCAAATGGTTATTTCACCATTGTTATTACTCAAAACATATTCCCAAGATCATAAACAAATATCCACTCTGTGTGTACGGTTCATGCCAGCGCCTTCTCACGGTCCTCGCTAGTACCTGAAACACATAACACAACAACTGTAAGCATAAATGCTTAGTGAGTTCCCTAAAATACCGCATACAACACATATGCCACTCGAGGCTATAGCACGACCCTCCGGTCGTTGTGTCTCAGCGGGAGCCTCCAGTCCCATAGCTCGTTGGACCCTCTGGTCCGGTCATAGCTCGTTAGGCCCTCTGGCCTGGTCTGTATTGTTGGACCCTCCTGTCCGGTCTATAAAATCATACAACATACATATATCACATAGCACATAATCTCATACTTAGCACATAAGACCCCCTGGTCAACACATAATACCACTCTAGGTAACGTATAGTGAGAAGACTCACCTCGGATATCTCGGTAAATCTCTGACTCGGTAGAAATAGTGTCTAGCCTCCGCCTAATCACATAAAGTAAATACTCTCATAAATATAATCCTCGAGACTAGACTCAACCCTCTCTTAGCACCCTCAGAAGGGTAAAAGACCATTTTACCCCTCTCTTGACACAAAGGCCCCATTGTTGACCAAACCCTAAAAGTCAACAAAAGTCAACAGTCAAACTTTGATCCGACTCGGCGAGTTCATGCGAGTTCTCTGAATCCTTTTAAACCTCTCAGACACGACGAGTTCCCTCTTCACTCGTCGAGTTACTTAGCAACGAATCGCGGGGCAACCCCTACTCGACTCGTCAAGTCTACTTATGGACTCGGCGAGTTGCTCCTATGACAACATTCATCTGACATTTTGAGGTCAGATCTGCTCCTCCAATCCATAGATCTAGCTTCCCTATAGTCCATAATCTCATAAAGGTCAAATCTTGGGCCCTCATGCAAGGTCCTCTATGCTCATTTGAGTGCAATCCCTCATTTCATGAAAACTCTAGCTCATTATCCCAAGAGGAAGGCATAAAGCCGAATGGAAGGGATCCTCTGGACCTCTTAGGGTCCAGGTCTATGAATCATTTCACCATGGGACCTCTCTTACTCTAGATCCAAGCTAAATAAAGCATGAAGAGACCCTAAATTCAATCATAACAACAAAATACGAGAATGGACTCGAGTTTATACCTCAAAGATGATGATTCAAGCTAAAAGCTCTCTGGAATGAAGTCCTCTTGCCCCCTTCTTGCTGGAAACCCTTTCCTCCTTAGCTAAATCACACCACAAATGAACAAGGAGCTTTAATTCTCTCACAACGCGCTCAAGATCGAAAGGGATACTCTCTGAGCAGGTAGTTGCAAATGGAGGCTATAAAGCCCTTTAAATAGGGCTCAGACCCGGGGAATTAGGGCTTCATTAAACAGCACAGACTCGCCGAGTCCACTAGTCGACTCGCCGAGTCCGGTCATTAACTCAGATGGAGAATCGCGACTCTACTCGGCGAGTCTAAGCATCAACTCGCCGAGTCCCTCTCAAAATCTCCAAAATAAATGAATAAATAATGTACCTGGAAATCCGGATGTTACAGTGTTAAACAAGAGTTCCTAACGCATACTAAGCATATGGAAAGGATACTTACGATTTGGAAGCTTGAAGGGGGTTCACGGCCACCAAGAACAAGTGTGTGTTCTTGATGAAAGATGAAGATCTTGAAGTTCTACCCAAAAAGATGATTTTCATGGATGAATCATGAGATGATACATAACTAGGGAATATATCAAGAAGGGTAGAAGGATCACTTACGATTTTAGAGGATTAGGATGAAGAATCTTGATGATACTTGAGAGAGAACCAATTTTCTAGACTTGGGAGTATGAAAAGTGAGAAGAAATGAATGAATATCTTATATATGGGCAAGGATGTACGGTCACCTTGAGTGTACGGCCGTACACACCTCTTGATGGTGTGTATGGCTTGAATACAACTTGATGAACTGAAGATAACATATCCCTACACCCAATCCTTAGGTGTACAAGGATTAGAACTAATAAAGCGATCCTTAACATTGCTAAAAGATAGTAGAAATGAGTCTGACTCTCGGTCGTTCGGTTGGACTTTATAAAACAATTTTTTTTGGGTTGTCACACAAAGGCAAAGGCAAAACGTCGGATTCAGATGAGTTGAAAGAAATGGAGGCCGACATGAAGGGTATAAAAGATAGAAGGGACAAGATTTTGCAAATTGCTTCTAAAAGAGAGCTTCGGAAACAAATGGACAGTGACATGCGAGTACTATTGTTGGACACGTCGTATATGACCGGGGACGAGCTTCAAGTTGTTTTGGCAATGAAGGGGGAAGTGAAAAAACGTTACGCAAATCGTAACTAATTTCTAGTTTTTTTTGTTTAAGTTTTTAATCGTTTGGTGTGCATGTGTGTGTGTGTGTTTTTTTTAATAAGTTGTAGGTTTTATGTTTCTAATCTGCTTTTCTAATTTTTAGGTTGTTTTTTTTAAGTTAAGCAATGTATGGTATTTGTATTTTTAATTAATAAAATATTATCTTTTTAAAATTATGTTTTTTATTAAAAAAGAAGTTTTATTAAATTAAAATGGTTAAAAAAACAAAAAGAAAAAAAGAAAATAAAAATATGGCACCAAACGGGTGTGGCAAGAAACCACACTTGTATGGTAAAAATGACATGATGTTTTTGTGGCAGTAAAAGGATTATGGTTTCAATAGCACCACTGCCTCAGCCCTAATTGGTCGAGTTTCACCGGGTCACATCCAAGAGGTTCAACCGGTGGGGATAACCCAAATTTTAAAACATTAGATATAAGACTCAATTACATATAAATAATATCCTTTTACAAAAAATCATAAGTTTCTTAATTTGTTAGTGACGTGGAAAGTTCATGTGACTTTAATTTCTTACGTCGTTGGTATCATAGTTATATAAAATAATTTTTATGTTCTTTTATTATATTTTTTAATGTTTATTTTGTTAAAATTTATATTAATCTCTATATTATTATTAAATTAAAAAAACTTTGTTATTTAAAGACAAAACCAAAGATGCTTAAAAGCATTACCATGATGGCAAGTAGTTCGTTGGTTCCATGAGAGGGCCAACCCAACCTCCTCTTTATATAGGAAGCGTAACTTAGAGAGAACCAGAGTCTCCCTGTTTCCACTTCGACCCATACCCTTTCATTACACACATTCAAAACCCTAATCATTCCCTCTTTTTCTTCCATTTTACTTTCAGAATGCGCTTCCATTCCTCTTCTTCTTCTTCTTGATTTCATTCTCATTTTCATTTCGATTGATTGATATTATGGATGCAGTTTACACAAGCTACAGAGGCAAATGCAATCCGTCGTTTTCCTCCTCTTTGCTCGACGAGATCTACCGCTCCATCGACGAAAGAGACGATGAAGAATCGACGTCTTTTAGAGAAAACATACGAAAAAAACAGAGCAAATTTGGAGGAAGCAAGTCAAGTAACAGTTGTTTTGAAAATCATGATGATGAACGACGAGCATGTTTGATTCAGAACTGGATGGCGAATAAAGTATGCGAAAAACCGGTGGTTGGGAGAAGATCAACGGCGGATATCGAAAGAAGCTCGATGCGAAGTGAACGTGAATCAGTTTGCTTTAATTCGAGCTCTAGCTCATGTGATTCGAGCTATGGTGGAGCTTTTTCTTCGTCGGAAGTCGACTCAATGAACGGAGTTCTATTTAAACCTAAACCTATCCGTACAAGCGGCTATCAACAAGAAGAAGACTCGCAACAAAAGGTTAAACACGAAGGTAAATTCGCGAAAACGAAATTAAAAGCATTGAAGATCTACAGTGATCTGAAGAAGGTGAAGCAGCCGGTTTCTCCGGGAGGTCGGTTAGCTACTTTTCTAAATTCACTCTTAACTACAGGAAACACGAAAAAACCAAAGACTTCCTCTGCCTCCACCGCCGCCGCCGTCTCCGGAGGATACGCGGAGGCGGCGAGGAGTCATTTAGACAGAAAATCAAAGTCGGCCAACGCGTCTACCTGTTCATCAGCATCTTCATTTTCACGTTCATGTTTAAGCAACACTCCATCGTCGAGGGGAAAGTTGAGCAACGGCATGACAAGGTCGGTGAGATTTTATCCGGTGAGCGTGATTGTCGACGAAGATTGTCAGCCATGTGGACACAAATCACTCCAGAAAGAAGAAACTCAATTCGCTAAAAAATCAATCCCGAAAGAGCTTAAACTCAACTCGAGTGAAAACAACCGCCACATTCAAGAAGCTGCAAGGAATTTGTTGAAGGAGTACCAAAAGAAGGTCGAATGTAAATCTGATTCAATAAGAAGTAACGTAGACATGAAAGATGTCGAAGATGAAGATCTATCCGATGATGGCAAAAGTGACTCGAGCTCTGATCTCTTCGAGCTTGATAATTTCTACTCAATCGGGATGCACAAGTATCAAGAAGAATTGCCAGTATACGAGACGACTCATTTTGATACCAATCGAGCCATTGCTAATGGACACTTCATGCAATCATCATAAATCTAAAGAAAGAAACAGAAACAGAAACCTCATTTTGTTTTAATGTCGGGTTGGTTTATTAACAAGGTAGATATAGCTGCAATTGTGCACATTCTGTGTTTGTTGTGATTGTATGTATAGACTTATGAAAAATGACACCTTATTTATGATTTCTTTCAGTCAAATTGCAATAGAGTTATTGTTATCGAAAATTTTGATTTTGATAGCGTATTTTTTTGTATTTTTTTTAATTAGATCGTTATATTTATAATTTTGTTGCAACAGATTCTCTCTATTTTTTGGGTAACCAATTTGCCCAAATTATAATAAAGTCATTAAGTTTATATATATATATATATATATATATATATATATATATATATATATATATATATATATATATATATATATATATATATATATATATATATATATATATATATATATTGACACCATGTTTCTTTTCTCAGTTACGTCTTATATTTATAATTTTATTACAATGTTAACAAATTGATCGGTTACCATCAATCTAGCAGGTCATAATAATTTTGTTGCAATGTCAACCAATTGACTGATTATCAACCTAACAACTTAACGATTGTATAACAAGCAAAAGAATACCCCTAAAAGGATAATCAAAAGCAGCAACAGAGAAATCATAACCCTCGTGAGAAACAAGAGATTGGAGTTTTTCATCTGGACCTTCATATATAGTTGGATCCACTAGGAGGTCATTGTTTTAAAAGTTAATTTTGTTGACCTTATCCTTGTATTAAGAACTTGGAAATGCTTCATCATACTATTCGAAATGGCCACAGTCTTCTTTGTCGTCTGGCTATCGGAGCCATACCTGGAACCAGATCAATCCTAAACTCAACCTGCCTATCCAGAGGCACCCCAGGAAAATCCTCTGGAAACACATCAGGAGAATCCCGCACAATCGGCACATCATCCACTGCCGCCTTACTCTTATCGCAGGTATCCATAACATAGGTGACAAATCCTGAACAACCTTGCTCAATGCAGCGTCCAACCCTCGCTGATGAACACAGTAACAGATCACTTTGAGTTCTCTCTCCTTGAATCACTAACTCTCCCCCACGTGGGGTTGGAACCCAAACTAACTGCTGCTCACAATCGATCACCGCCCATTGGGGCTCAGCCAATCCATACCCACAATAACCTTTTCCCACACAAAGGAATGGGAACCTAATCAATCGAATACTCCTCACTGAACAATTGAGGAATATAACCCCGATGAAGCCTCGTAACCTGAACATATCTATCGTCTGCGGTCTCGACATATAATGGAGAATCCAGCTCCCCCGGAGCTCTAGCAAACCTCTTGCTAAGCGCAAGCGATACAAAGGATCGGGTAGCCCCCAAAGCAAACAACACCAAAGTAGAAATACCGTTCATGAGGAACGGTCCTAAATTAAAACACATAAATATAAGCAGGTAAATCAATATAAATAAGTAGATAAGGAGAAGATACATACTCGTCACCACGTCTGGTGTTGCACGAGCCTCCTCGAACGTCAACTAAAAAGCCCTTCTCTTTACCACAGGTGCATCCGCCCAGCCCTGGTGACCGTCAGTATTCCGAAGAGTTGTAGGAGCGGGTGTTGACACCGGTCCTGACGCAGCCAAACACCGATAATGGGCCTTTTTGTGGACCCTCTAATTGCAATGAAAGAAAATCAGATCAGATATCGGGGTGGTGGTGGTAGTAGCAGTGCAATCCCTGCTAATATGACTTATCTGACCACACTTGAAGCAGCCCGAACCACCCACCCTCCATGCCCCATCGTGTATCCTCCCTCACTTGCCACATAGGCCCCGACCCTGCTATCCCTTACCTCTCACATCGAAAACCTTAGGCCTCTTGCCCGAACCCCCTGATACCTGAACCTCATCTTTCTTCCTCCTCCTCTCCATATCGAGATCATTCTCCCACTTCCTAACCCTCGTTATCATATCCTCCAGTGTCTTGCAATTGGATCAGCTTACAAACTGCTTGTTATCGCTCCTTAACATCTCGTGATACATAACCCTCTTCATCTCCTCATCCGCCATATACTACGGAACCAAAAGTGCCCTCTCCCGAAACTTCGCAATGATCTTATCCACCGTCTCAGTAGTTTGACTGAGATCCTGAAACTCTCATGCTAACTGTTGCACCTCAATCACCGATGCAAACTCAGCCCTGAACCTAGTCACAAAATCATCCCATGCCATCATATCAACCACCTGGTCACCAACTGTGTGTCCCACCTCCTCCCACAAATCTCGTTCCCTGTCCGTCATAAGACAAGAAGCAAGTACGACCTATGCCCCCATCAGGGAAACTGCTGGTGCGGAAGGCATTAACAACATCCACTAACCACCTCTTGTTTGCTATCAGGTCCTTTGCCCCATGATAATCCGGAGCCCCAGATGTCCGAAACTCCCTAAAGGTCAAAGAACATGCTCCTACCAAGGCCACCATCTCAGAATGGAACGAGCTCAACCGCTCATCCAAAATCTCCAAAATGTCCTCCTTGACCGCACCAAAGATCACCAGAGTCTACTCAGGAATGCAACACATAATCTCAGACGAGATGAACTCCCTAGTCTAATCATACAACTACCCGACTCCAAAACATGAGCCCGAGCCCTTTCTAGCACCAAAACTGCCAACAGGTTTTTCCCGTATAGTCACCATACCAAAAATAGACCATATAAAACACCAGAATAAGCATCAAAATATATTGAGGGATCATATACTCAACAAGCTTCCTGGTTTCATCGCATCTCTCATTGACTCGAGTATGGATCCTCTGCTTCCAGTAGTACGGGCCCATACTACCTTCCACATCTATCCATACTTTCCTCAAGGATTGCCTTGAATAAGCCAAGTCACTTTATATCCATACAATTAAACCTCGTCAAGATAAGGCTCCTAGCAATAAATCTCTTCCTAGGTTTTCCTAGGGCAACTCCACACCACTCTCCACCATCACCTGTAGAAAGAACTCCCGCTAACTTCCTCTAACTAGCTCACGTATACAATTACACTTCACCAACACCAGATAATTCTCCAAATGAGAGGTCTCACACTACAACGGTTGGACTAAAAAAAGAGCTACACAATAGAGTTAAACCTAACCTTATAAAATTATTTAGTTCCCATAATATGTAACTTAGCATATTGGATTACTAGTTAGCTGAAGCTAATTAGAACTCCTAAAAGCACTAAGCAAGCAGCATTCGGGTATCAAGTAACTAGAACCAAGCATAACCTAATCATGCCATCCTATCACTAACTGATCAGTGCTAGCATGCAAGTCTACAAGCTCATACAATAGGCATACAAATGCATATGTCACACCACAAAACCGGAACGGCGGAAACGTTCTGGGGTGGATGACGTCATGTCAAGTATCACAACACATGTATTATAGTAATCAAAGTACAACAACCATTGCATTAATAGTAATAGTTTTACATGGTTTACATTACAATACAACAAAGTAATGCAGGTAATAATATAAGTGCAGTTTGGTACTAAGCTATCTTCATCAACAGCTCCGGGAGTGTACCTATCTAATGTTGACCTGAGAATACAAGTTATTTGAAAAGCGAGTATCAACATTTTTACAAATGCTGGTGAGTTCATAAGTATTTAATGTCATTTTATCCAAATAACTTTGATAAAAATGGTAGTTTTAGAGTGTCCATTACATTAGTGTCTTTTCCAGAAAATCCTATATTTTCTTTAATAAAAGCAGTTTTCTACCAAGACTGGACGGAGTTATGTGGTAAAAAGTAGTTTTCCCTTAATCGCTATCATTATCAAAATACAGAATTTGATTATTAAAGAAAGCAAGAGAAATCAGGGAAATAACATATGCCTCAGCAGTGAAGACTGCTGACTAAGGCAAAGGAATCGTAGACTCCAGGAGAGTATCGAACAAACGACACGCCTGGCTCGGTCTAACAAAGAGAGACACAAACCCCAGACGGTACCAAATGAAAGGTATGGCTAGCAAGGTCTAAAAACATATGATACAGACCCCAAACAGTCTCAAATGAAAGATACAGCTAGTAAGGTCTAAAACAGAGAATACAGACCGCAGACAGTATCAAATGGAAAATACAGCTAACAAGGTCTAAAAACAGTGTGACTCCGAGAGTGGGTTTCCAGCATACAGTGTAAATTGCTGGTGAAATACCGTTACCTTAAGGCCATGAATTATAAGGTAACCTGGGATACTCGTAACCATACTAACCGACACTAGAGTACCTGACGCCCTGCAAGCGTCTATAAAATGTGACATTTGTCACCCCTTGGCTTGGTAGGTCGTGGACTGTAGCTAGCAGTCAGGGTGCGGGGGTGTCAATCCCGTATAGATCTATACCCACAATGTCCGCTCTCCCTACAGGAGACTCTGGGTACCAACTAGACGACGGAGAAGGCCGTGTCCCGAAGATGCATCCCAAATAGTAGGTGGTGGGTTTCCAATATAAGTGTTGAACTAGAGGTAGAGACTCATAACTGAACAGACTAGAGTAAACCTATATGTCTATGCTCATATACATAATATATAAGTAATGAATCAAACGACCTTCAGATGGACATCCGATCCCACCAGACCACATCTCAACGAAGAAAAGGAAATAGGGCGGACAAGCCTTCCTAGGTCCTTCAATCATTATTTATATGCATTTATACAAGCGCAGACATACATCTAACCACGCTTGAGTGTGTAACAAGTGGAAACATATCGTGAAGTATAACCAAATTGTGGTGTATAACCGAATCGTATGGAATAACCGAATCGTGAAGTATAAGCGTACAGTGTGGAATAACCAAATCATGAAGTATAAGCGTACAGTGTGGAATAACCGAGTCATGAAGTATAAGCGTGTAGTGTGGAATATCCGAGTCGTGAAGTATAAGCGAATAGTGTGGAATAATCGAGTCGTGAAGTATAAGCGTACAGTGTGGAATATCCAAGTCGTGAAGTATAAGCGAAAAGTGTGGAATAACCGAGTCGTGAAGTATAAGAGTTACCAAATATAAGTGTATCACGAAGTGGAAGCGTTATCGAGTAGGAGTTTAAACTAAGTAAAAGTGAAGCAGCGGTATCTGACAAGTAAAAGTAAAAGTATACAACATGAAAGAGAACTTTGATCAAAACCTTGGAAAAACCTTTATACTTAGGAAAATCACAACTTGGTATTTGTTGGTAAAATAAGTTGTAAGCCTTTAGAAACTCTTTGGAAACCCTTCATAAACCAGTTTAAAAATGAACTTTGGTAAAACAGTATAAGTAAAAGATTTGAATAAGTGAGAACATTTTAGAAAATCATTTCTAGTATCATACTCGGTAAAACAGTTTACAGTGTGGTAAATCCTTGTGCATGCGGGTTATCAATCACATGTGATTGATATGATAAATGGCATGTTTAACTTGTATTCTCCCCCTATAAAACATGTAAAAACATTTAAAAGGTTCATTCAGGGGTATGAACTCACCTGATGTAAGTGGAACCGACGAAGGTGCCGGTTGGGTGCTCGGTGTCAAGTAAAGACTTGGACACACTTAGTGACCTATTTAACATATGATAACATATGTTTTCATACAATTAGTATATATAACACTAATTAAACAAGTATACGCTTCCTAAGTGCGAAAACACTTTTAATTAAGCGTTTGGGGTGTCCCGGGTAACAGCTAAGGGTGTGAATGACTTAGGAATGGAGTTTACTCTCCAAGAGTAAACTCTCCATATGGTGTTTATGGCCCTGGGACAAATACCCATGAGTTTACGGCCGTAAACTCATGGTGAGGGGTTTCTAGGATATTTAAAGGCTTTATCTTGATCGTGGAATTATACTAGGTCCAAATCTAAATTGTATGAGTGGATTTAAGGTGTTTAAAGGGACTAAATGGGAGTTTACGGCCCATGAACCAACCCTATGGGAGTTCACGGCCGTGAACTCCTATACCTTGATTTTATTGAAGTTTAAGGCCCTTAATTCAATCCTAGTAATTTATAATGAAGTGTAAGGCCATTTGGGGGAATTAAAACTACCATTTGACATGGTTTGGAGGTGTTTACGGCCTAAGAACTTGCTTGGGCCGTAAACTCCAATTTACCCCACATTTCTTTGTGTTTGAATGTTCCAAACCCGAAATAGAAAGTCCCTAATTTATGTATTAAGCCTAAGGGTGGTTTGGGGGTGTTTGGAACTTGATTTTACAAGTTTAGAGGGTGTTTATGGCCTAAGCATGTGCTTGGGCCGTAAACCCTCTTTTATGCCCCAAAATTGATTGTCTTAAGTTGCTAACACTCCTAGGCTAAATCCCCAATTAGTTTCCAAGCTTTTAGGGACACTTTTGGGTCATTTTGGCCTCTATTTAGGGGTTTACGGCCTAAGGAGGCTCTTAGGCCGTAAACTCCTTTTCAACAGCTTAAATGGTCGATTTTCGGGGTATAATCACAAGCCAAGATGTTTAGAACAAGCTAGGATAAGGGAACTTACGATTTGGAAGCGTTTGGTTGCGGATTTGAGGCGAAATCGGGCTTGTATGAGAGAGATTATAGAGAGAGGGTGAAAAGGGGTGGAATGAAGTCCATTCCCCCTTATATATGGGTTGGAGTTGGAGCTCAGTAGGAATCTACCCGATACTGTCGTTAAACGGGGCTTTTGGTCACACCTGATTTAGTGGTCGTAATAAAATTTAACTTTTTCCCAAATTAACATGGAAATGTAAAGCAATTGTTTTATTTATTTTATTACGACTTTAACGACATAAAAATATAAATATATAAAACATTTATTAATTGGGCGACCTCTAGTTAATGGAACTTTTATAAAATGGGATATTCCGTTAACGGTAACGGGGTAATGTAACGGAATAAACTTTGGGTTGTCACAACATATTTCCTAGAATTCTATCATACACATACTAAGCATATCCTTAGCCCTAACTAGCTTGTGATTCACAGATTCACAATTCAAATCATACCAGATAACATGTATGGGTATTTTAGGAAAACTTACTTGAACTCGGTTGATTGCATGCACAACACCATTTCTTGTATTAGAAAAACTTGTATTTATCTTTAAAACATTTCTTTTATGAAAAACTTTACCAAATCCTCTTTTTGAGTTTAGACACACCCGAGAGTATGTCCGAATCCCTCAAACCAAGGCTCTAATACCAACTTGTAACGTCCTAAAAATAAGGCCCGAAATTTTTTCAATTTTAGATTAATTAAGAAGTAACCATATCATTGTCATAAAACCAAGGTAAGGAATTGTATCAATACATCATCAATCATCAGAGTAAAGCACAAAATTCAAAATCGAGTGGTGTATGCTCTGCAATCATCTTAGGCTCTTCCCTTTTGAACCAGAAGTACCTGAAACATAAACTGAAAACCGTAATCACAAAGTTTAGTGAGTTCCCCATCATACCACATACCATACATAAACAAACATGTAATGGGCCCTGACCAATGAGTGTATCGGGCCCTCCCCACTGAGTATAACGGGCCCCGCTCAAACTCTCATAACGAGCCCCCTAAACTCGCATAACGTGCCCTGCCCAATGAGTATAACGGGCCTCGCCCAAAATCGCATAACGAGCCCGCCCAACATACAAATCATATAAGCATACACATATACATGAGTCACACAAACATCTAGTATCCTAACATCACCGATCATGGGGCGACATTGGTACCTTAGACCCGCTAAACATGGTGAGGAAACTCATCTCGCACTGTTGAATCTCACAAAAAGAATCCATAGCTATTGGCCGACTAAAATCGTTGTGCTATCACAAAAAAATCCAGTTAATAATTGGATCCCGACTCACAGTAAGAGTCCAAACTAGGGTAAAAGACCTTTTTACCCTGACTTAGCCCAAGGCCAAAGCCCAATCTGAATGGCCAAAAAGCCCAAATTTCCAAAATAATCATCCAAGGCCCAAATATGACCCAATTTTCCAAATTGGGCCCAAACCCCCTTCATAGGCCTTCAACAAAAGAAAAAAAATATCCTTTGCCCAAACCAATATTCTGATGGCCTAACAAGGCCTTAACCATTAAGAGTCCAAACATGGCCTAACACCGTGAACCCAAACGATTCGAAGCACATATGCTGAGTACGCGAGGCGTACTCAGCTTGTACACTACACATACTTGCTTTGGGGCTTGTACGTGCAACTTACCAACTTGTACGCCCAATATACTCGAAGCTTAGCCACTTTTCTTCATTTAATACTTATTCAATTAAGTCTTCACTCTAACACTTAGATCTGACTTCCCGAAGGTGGCTTATCATGTAAAGTTGGCAACTTTACGTGCATGCATTGCTAAATGGGGCTCCAGAGCTCAAGAAGAGCTTAATAAATGTATTAACACATGCATGAGTCCATAAACACCATAAAGTTTGCACCTTTAAGCTTGAAGAGCCCTTTATATGTCCAGATCTAAAAGGCTAAGCTCCACAAATGACCTTAGCTCACAAGAGCCAACCAAAAAGGACCAAAATAGCCAAAACAAGCCAATAAATAGATCTAAGAACTGAGTTGGCAAGATTTGAACTTTATACCTCAAATGCCGCAAAATAGAGATGATAAAGTTGGATCTCAAAGATCTTCTCCAAATGATGAGTCTTCAACCTTCTCCTTCCTCTTGAAAATGCACAAAGTACACCAAAAATGTTTCACAAGAGCTTCAAAGGCAAAACACAAGGCTAAGGAACAAAATTAAGGTTTTAAGGTTAAGGAGGCTGAGTAAACATGTCCAAAAGAGGCTATCACATGGATTATATAGGGTACAAACCCGAAAATTAGGGTTTCAAGTCTGCTCACGTATACCATGCGTACTCCACATATGTACAACATATGTGGATGAGCTCCGTGTCCAAGCAAGGATAGTACGGTAAGCGTACCACTCCAGTACGACCCACGTACTAGCAGAGGGACCATTTTTGCAAAATTTTTGATAAAGAAGCTAAATAAGAAACTTACTAATATCCAAGTGTTACACTATTGTTGATTAGGGTCGTTACTTGTGAATAGTATTCCTGTGTTGTTCTTGTTTGATTCAGGTGCTAACCAATCTTTTGTATCCCTTACACTTAGCAGGTGGTTCATCGATGTCAATGTATATTTGGATTATTCACTAGAGGTTGGGATTACAGATAATCATCTGGTACAAGTGTTGAGGGTTCATCGGGGATGCACTTTGGAGTTATTCAGTGAGCAGTATCCGATTGGCATGGTTTTGATTCCTATGCATGAGAGCAAGGTCCTTATGGGGATGGATTGGTTGAGCCCCAATGGGGCGATGATTGATTGTGAGCTTCAGTTGGTATATGTTTGGAACCCAAGTGGGGGAGAGTTAGTGATCCACGGTGAGGGTGGTAAGCATGGGTCGACTCTATCTTTGGCAGCCAGAGCCAAACATTATCTTCAGCAGGGATGTTCCGGATTTGTGGCCTATGTGACGGATACCCGTGAGAAGGGTGAGATGAATATATATGATTTATTGATTGTTCAGGAGTACTCAATTGTGTTACCAGAGGACTTGCCAGGAGTTCCTCCTGACAGGCAGGTGCAGTTTCAAATTTATTTGGTTCCAGGTGCGGCTCCGATAGACAAAGCACCTTATCTGTTAGCACCTCCATAGATGCAGGAGTTGCTAGACAATGGATTTATCCGTCCGAGTAGTTCACTATGGGGAGCGCCGATCTTATTTGTGAAGAAAAAGGATGGGATGCATCGGATGTGTATTAACTACCGGGAACTGAATAAGCTAATGGTTAAGAAACATTACTCGCTCCTGAGGATCGACGATTTATTTGATCAGCTTCAGGGAACATCTTGGTTCTACAAGGTTGATTTGTGTTTGAGTTATCACAAGATGGGGTTCATAGAGGAGGACATGAAGAAGACGGCCTTCCGGACTCGTTACGGTCATTACGACTTCATGGTGATGCCTTTCAGGCTCACCAATGCTCCAACTGCATTCATGGATCTCATGAATCGTGTATGCAGGACCATGTTAGATCGGTCTGTGATTGTTTTTATTGATGAACTCATGGTCTATTCCAAGACTCAGGAGCAACATGAGGAGCATCTAAGGGTATTACTGGAGACTATGAGGAGGGAGAGACTGTATGTGAAGTTCTCCAAGTGTGAGTTCTGGTTGCGTAAGGTGTAGTTTGTAAGGAAACTTATCAACTAGAGTGACATTCTAGTAGATCTGGACAAGGTCGACGCGGTGATGAGGTGGGAGGACCCGAGGTTCATTCAGGATTTCTCCAAGATAGCGGTTCCTTTGACTTGGTTGAAGAAGAAGATCATCATGTTTCGTTGGGGGCCTGAGCAGCATGAAGCCATTGAGACCCTGATACATAGATTATGTGAGGCGCCGATTCTGACCATGCCAGAGGGTGTTGAGGACTTTGTGGTATATTTTGATGCGTTGATCACGAGGTTGGTTCCAGCTCTAATGCAGCGGGGTCATGTGATCGCTTACACCTCAAGCTGTTTAAAGCCTCAAGCGACGAACTTTCTTACACATGATTTAGAGTTGGGGCGGTGGTGTTTGCCGTCAAGATTTAGCAAAATTACCTCTATGGGGCCCGCTGTTCTATCTACATGGATCACAAGTTAAGATTCTCTATTAATCCTGGAGTGAAAAAATGTATAGAGATCTCCTTCCAGATTATTGGTGGCCATGCATGAAGCGTGATGTGGCATGGTATGTGGATAGGTGTTTAACTTGCAGGAAAGTCAAGGCCAAGCATCAATGACCCCACGTCAAAATAGAGTCATTGGATGCTCCTGTTTGGAAATGGGAAGAGATTACAATGGATTTTATCACCAAATTGCCTTGAATAATGTGCGAAGTGGATTCGATATGGGTCATCATGGATCGAATGACCAAGAGCGCACCATTTATCCCGATCCAGGAGAGGATCTATGCGGAGAAGTTGGAATACATCCACATTCGGGAGGTTGAGGCACGCCATGGGGTTCCAGTTTATGTGCTCTTTGATAGGGATGTTCGTTTAACTTCCAGGTTCTGGATTTTGGCGGTAGTTGGGATCCGTACCTCCCTTTGGCGGAGTTTTCGTATAAAAACAGTTATCATGCCAACATTGATCAACCTCCTTTTGAGATACTCTGTGGGAGGAGGTGCAGAACCCTAATATGTTAGGGGAGGTCGGTCAGCAGGTTATGGGGAGTACCGAAGTGGTACTTAAGACGACCGAGATGGTTCAATAGGTACATGGTAGGCTTCAGACATCATGGAGTCGACATAAAAGTTATGACGTAAAGCACTGATTAGATCTAGAGTACCAGGTTAGGGACATGGTTCTCCTGAAGGTCTCATCTTGGAAAGGTGTCATCCGACTTAGGAAGAGGGGAAATTTGGTCCCCAGATATATCGGTCCTTTTAGGGTTTTGGCCCAGGTGGTCAGGGTTGTTTATCGCTTGGATCTTCTTGAAGAGCTTATTCAGATCCATAGCATGTTTCACGTCTCTCAACTGTGGAAATGTTTGGTTGATAATTCCACTGTGGTTCCATTGGAGGATATCCAGGTGGATGATCGCTTGAATTATATTGAGAGACTGGCAGCAATCCTTGATTGTAAGACAAAGGCTTGAGAAACAAGGCCGTAGGTTTGGTGAAGGTGCGGTGGCAACACCGAAAGGGTTCACAATGGACATGGGAGCCTAAGGATGAGATAAGGGAGCATTATCCAAAGTTCTTTGTTGTGGCGGACTTCGAGGACGAAGTCTAATTCAAATGGGGGGGGGGGGGAATTGTAACATCTGAATCCTTGAGGTACTTAAATTATTGAATTCTTGCATTTTGGGATGAGTTCTCACGACGTGAGTGGCCATTGACCATTTGACCCATATTCTTGAACCTCACGTCGTGAGCATGAGGCCTCACGATGTGAGCCAGGCTTGATTGTGACAACCCGAAATTTCCATTCTGAACAAACCATATCAAGCCAATAGAAGTAGAACAGTTACAGTGAAAATCCAGACTTTGAGTATAAGTTTGGCAGTTTTCAGGATTTACACTTAAGGAGATATTAAGAGAGTGGATGCACTAGGGTTTTGTGCAACACTGTTATTCCAATACTCTAGGATATTAGAGTTCATTCCGGGAATAAAAATATTTTCTGCCAAAAATCCCAGGACTATATATAGAAAACTGAACCAAATAGTTCATTAGTTACATTTCCATTTAGAGAAAAGCCAAAATTCTCTCTCACGGATCTTCGAGTTTTTATCCCAAATTGTGAGTACTTCGATCTAGTTATGTTATATAGCTTAGATTGTGTTTAGAAACATCAATTTCATAACAAAACAACTAGATTCGGGAGTTTACCGCCCAAGAAAGTTCTTGGAGAGTAAACTCCAATATGTGGCTTAAATGCTACCTAGTCCTTTCCCCGTGATTTGTAACTACCTTAGATTTGTATGCTAGTGTGTATATGACTAGAAAACATCAAAATCGGAACAAGACACCAAGATTTGGGAGTTTACCGCCCAAGAACACTTGGGGAGTAAACTCCATTTTAAGGGCCAAAAGTGTCCCAATGACCCTTAAAGCTTTAGAACTCGAAGTAAAACCCACCATTGCATGTTTAGGACACCTAAAGCAATTAAAATCAATGATGAAAGTGAGTTCACGGCCAAGGAGGTTCTTGGGCCGTGAACTCCATGTTTAGGTGTCAAAATGCCTTGAAAATCTTCCTTAAGCCAAGAGACAAATTAGGACAAGTACCCTAGTGTGTTTGGAGCAAGCAAACACCATTAAAACACTAATAAAAGGGTGTTCACGGCCCAAAATGTTCTAGGGCCGTGAACTCCAATAAATGGTGCCAAATGGTGCCATAAATCCCCCTAAAGCCGTGGACAACTGCCTTGATTCATTCCTTGTTAAATTAGGGACTTCAAAACACCATAAACCTTCCCCCAAAGGAGTTTACGGCCGTAATCTCCATGGGATATGGTCCCAGGGCCGAAACCCCTATAAAGGGGGCAAATGTCACCCAAACACTTGATTTAGCCTTGAAACAATTCACCAAACTAGTTGTATAAATGATAGGCTTCAATTAGAGACCTTGTTGAGAGTTTACGGCCAGGAGTTTACTCCCCTGGGCCGTAAACTCCAAAACATATGGTCATTGGACCATAAACTCCCATTCGAGGCCTTGCACTCCTTTGTTGCAACCCATTAGCCTCCTAGCACTTGACCAAAAGTGTTTTCCTCGTGTTAAAATGTTTATACTTGTATAATTAGTGTTTTAATCACTAATTATTTATATACATATGTCTTCATATGTAATTAGGATCATTGTGTGTGTCTAAAGTCTTCACTTGACACCAAGCACTTGTCGGATCCTTCCTTACGATAACACTCCGTTCAATTCCAGTCACTTACTGCAGGTGAGTTCATACCCCTTAATCAATGTTTTAAACTGTTTTTAAATGTTTTATGGGGGGGGGGGATACATGTAGAATTATGCTAATTATTATATCAATCACATGTGATTAATAAGCAGCATTCAAATGATTGGCTACTCATTAGCCGTTTTACCAAACAGTTTCCTTCAAATGTTTTTCATAAACACTTTATGTGTTTAAAAACTCCTTATTACACTGTACATTTTATTCTGTATATTACATTTCAAAATTATTTACAATTGTGTTTCAAACAAATGTTCTTTATACTAAACTGTTTTATCAAACCCATGCCTTCGAAACCATTTTATAGATCGACATCAAGTCGATCTTTTCTTAGAAAATATTTATGTTCAAAGGTTTTAAAAATCTTATTTTATGCTTTTATATTATAAATTGCATGCCTCTATATGTATAGTTATATAATAAATGTTTAAAAGACTTAGGAAGGCTATCCACCTTATTTCCTTTTCGCGCTTAAGATGTGATTTGGTGGGATATCGGGTACTCGTCCGAAGGTCGTTTAAGTATTAGTTATATATCATGTGTACATATATAGTCATAAAAGGTCCTTCCAGTTCATCCCATGCCCTTGGGTAGCAAGGGTATACATCCATGTCCATACGTACCAGTTAGATTACTAGTAAACTACCATATGGGTAGTTTAGGAAGATACTAGAACTATTACTAGAACGCGATATCATACTATGAGTCAGTTCATTCATGAGTCAATACTTACTACTAGAAGAACATATACAACTATACTAGATAAGAACATATACAACTATACTAGAGAAGAACATATACAACTATACTAGAGAAGAACATATACAACTGTACTAGAGAAGAACATATACAACTATACTAGAAAGAGAACATATACAACGATACTAGAATGATTACATTACTATACTTGCTAGGTAGAGAGCACGTACATTACAGCTAGAACAGTTCATTACATTACATATATATGAATACGTTAATAATTTTGATCCACTGTATCAAAGCATGCCTTAAATGTCATGGCCCGAGATGTAGCCAGAATTCTCTTGGAGGAGAGCGTGAGTTTGCGTATAGATCTATACTGGATTGACTATCCTACACCTTGTTGCTAGCTACAGCCGGACCTGCAGGTCTTTGGATCTAAGTTTTGGTGTTGGTTTAGACTCCAAGCATGAATCTTGATCTTATTACCTTTCTGTTGACCTAGTTAGTATCTAAGTCATGCATTGGACATGAATGAATGAAAAACTAAAATTTTTATATTCCTTAAGGTCGATGAAGGTCCTGTAGAAGGTCCCGAAAAATGTCTAAAAGGATTAAGAGTTTAATGCTCAAAGTTGGTCAGGACAAATCTCACGATGTAAGAAAGGGGAATCTCGTGACGCGAGAAATGAGCTAGTCCCGATCTGAGGAATCTGGTTAAACGAGTTGAGAACGAGTTGACTCGTTGAGTGGGGGCGGGTTGAGTCCATTCTCATGACGTAACCATAGAACAAGTCACGACGTGAGGGTGAGCTGATGGGAATGTTGATTATTGACTTTGGGCGTTAAGTTTTGATCAGAGTTGACTTTTGGTCAACTCTTCATTTTGAGTGGTAGACTAAATTTTTGCCTTGTATGATTATCTAGGTGTGGTTTAGTAATGGTGTAGCTGACCATGAGAGCATCAATAATTGATTATCAATCGATAGGTGATTTTCCTTTGTTATATTTGTGGGTCGAAGACACCAATGTCGACCCACTGGATTATGTTGTAGGATGATGATTGTCTTCATGACAATTACCTGTTATGACAGTATATGCTTAATGCCTTTGTGAATCTTACTATTATGATTATATGCTAGTTGTAGGGGTGAAATAGACCCAATACCGGTTGAAAGAGACCGAAGGGGTTGAAATATACCCAGTACCAGTTCAAAGAGACCGATGGGGGTTGAAATAGACCCAATTATGCTTTACTGTTATATATATATATATATATATATATATATATATATATATATATATATATATGTATGGCTTACAATTTTCAGTTTATGTTTCAAGTACTTCCAGCTCAAAAGGGAATGGTCCGACTTGATTGTACCGCATCCGCCCATGTTTCCGAATTATGTGATTTTATGATTTGTACTATGATGTTATTTCACTAGGATACACTTTTGGTTGTTTTGACACAATTACTGGATGTTTTGAAATGAATTAAAAGTGAATTTTTTTGTCTGAATTTTTTCGGATATTACGAGTATTATCTTTTCGTAGACTACCATGCATCATACCTCTTAGGCAAAATATCATAGCTTATAACTTGGCATAATATCTATGGCTACATTATCCTAAGGGTTTAAGCATTAAAATGATTTTATAGTTATAGATATAAATATATTTTGATAAAACCATTTGATAAGCATCTCGTTGCCAAATTTTGGCTTTCATTTTGAACTCGTATTCTTTACTTTTCTAAAAATCGTATCTCTTTCATATGAACTCCATCTTTTGACCTTTTTTCCTTTCAAAGTCCTTATCTCTTAGAGTACTACAACTTTCATTTTTGTGATGTTTGCCGAAACTCAATCGATCACTTTATGCCATTTTGACTTTAATAGCATTAATTAACGCGGTTGGATTTTATCTTTTTTACAAGCATAACTCTTCCATTCAGATAGTGGCGTAGCTTCAATCTTTTATTTGGGGGGGAGGGGGTCATAGTCAAAATTTTATATTTTTGGGCCTAATATGTATAAAAATAAAATATGGGGACTATTTCTGCCAAAAAAATGAGGGGGGGGGGGGGCTTAGCCCACTATCCCCATATAAGATCCGCCCCTGCAATTGGAGTCAGATTTTCGCAACGCTTATATCTCTTGGTTCACTTTGTTGTGTACTTTCCAAATACACTGCCCATCATAAAAAGTGATATAACTTTTCGGTCACTCATTTTGACCCTATTATCATTTGTTAACTGATCATATTTTCCTTCAATATGAAAAGTTATATCATTATTATTGGTTGATGCTACTCTTTAGTGACAACTGGTGACGAGAAATTCCTAATTGTTACACCTTCCCCGTTTAGCCATTAAAAGTGAATTTTCGGAATTGCCCTTACTGGGCTTGCATGGGGCACACGCAACTGTGCCGGTGGTCGCGCATGGCACAACTGTTGGACGATTTTTCTTCTTAGGCTTGCATTCACTTACCCATTGCCTAAGTTTAATTGTGTGGTTGCAACAATGTTAAAATCTTACCAACCCTACCACAATGAGAACAATAGAACATAACATTAAACTTAAAATACTATAGGAGTATTTGGTGTTACTATAAGTACTTTATACTTGAGAAATAAAACGGGATCTTCATTACTAAGTTGATAGTTTCTAAGTGGATACACTAAGGATATATGTAATTAGGATGTTATAGACTTAGAATCTGTGAAATTTTACTTTACCCCGATTCTGTGTGAATTTGGAGTTAAGGTCACATATTCGAAGGCCTATCCTGTTTCGATTACATATAACTGGTATGCACTTCACAAATAGCGATGTAACTGATGAAGGTTTTCTAACTAATTATCTAGATAGTTCGTCTAATAATTATTTCTTACCCTAATTCTCGCATAGATAACATGGCTGGACTCCGTCCCCACGACAACCAGTACCTTCCGAATGAGGTCATTGCTGGATGGTTTGAAGAAGAACTAGAGAATGATCATCCTATCCCTTTGAATGATCACCATGATGAAAAGCTTTCGGATGATGCTAACTCCGAACCAGAGGTTGAGAACCTACCCCGAGCAGCTCTATTTCCAATTCCTAACCCTCGTCCGACTTTTCATGGCCCGACCCCTGAGTGAGTGGAATGCTTGGAAACATGGAGCCAAGGACAAGATCAACCCATGCCATTTAATGGTGACCGAAGCTTCTATGATCTGAGTAATGGGGGCTCAGCAGATAGAGTCTTGCCAATCTTGGTCCGCAGAGTGACCCAAAATGAGATTCAAGGCAGGACAACCCTACATCAGATTATCGAAGATGTCGCCGATACGAGAATGCATACCCTCCGCACCATTCGTCAAGAAGAGGCTCGCGAGAGATCTGAGAGAAACCATGAAACCCTGCTGCAAGCACTGACTGAATCACGAGCCGAAGTCATAGAGCTCCGAGTATGCCAGAGGGTGTACGAAAGACACCTACTTGATGTGGAATGTTAACTGGCTGAACTGAGAGTTCACCAGAGGGATGACCGTCGCCAGTAGTAGACGCCTTACTTTATTTTCCTTATTAAAAGGAATCGTTTTTCTGTCTTTGGCTGATGTGGCATTTTCTATGAAATTACCTTATACTGTAAGTACTTTGGGTTAGGTCCTTATGCTGTCAAGAACTATCTTCTCTGGATATGATGTAAGACCTTTACAAGGTCATTTTCCTGAATCTTTACATCATGAATATCAAAGATATTGATAGTCGGCTAACTTCTGTGTCATTTCCTTTATTCAAGTATTCTCATCATACTTTCATTAGAGTCTATCTGAAACCTGCTTTAGTCAAGTCATTGGACTATAGCAAGTTAGATCCGGAGACATTTCCAAGTCTCTTTCATTAGTTGGGTCTTGTATTTTCACCAACCCACGATACCTCGGCTTGAACGACAAATGTCTTGAGACCATTCTACGAACTTACTTCTACTCATTACTAGGACTACATCATAGGGATGTAGGTCAAACCTTCGCGATCATACTTCCATTTCCGTGCTAGGACTGCATCATAGGGATGTAGGTCAAACTTTCGAGAACATACTCTTACTCTTTGATTGAACAATCGCCGTACACCTAGGGTCAACCAGAATCGCTCACAAATTCCTTATCTTTCGTATTACAGAATCATGTCGTCATCCGGAAACAATCAGTAGGACAACGAAACCTCTACCTTTCCTATGGACGCCGCTACCTTCCAAACCGCAGTTACAACTGCCGTGATGGCTGCCGTGACAGTTGTCCTTGCGCACCGTAGCGCTATCAGCACAAGCAATGCTGATGTTGGGATTGAAGATTCCAATCATAGTATCAATCCAGGAAGTCGCCAAACAGTAACAGTTACAGGCTCGCAAATCCGAAAGACAAAGAACAAGAAACGAAAGCGTCAAGCCCAGAAAGAACGCTAGAAATCCCAAAGGTTGGCTATGCAACAACAACAAGTGGAAACCCCTGGCATCCCAGTACCGAGCAGGCCATACGAGGGAAAACTCCCGAAGTGTGATAAGTGTAGTTTCCATCATCACGGGGCTTGCCATGAGATGCAGTGTTGCAATTGCCTAAAAATAGGGCTCCATGCTCGTGGCTGTGGAGCACCGGCACGACCCATCACTCAAGTCCCTTTCATCGGGACTAACCCTACACACAAGATTAGTTATAAAGCCGAACGCTTTAGGAAGCAATTTACAAGGTGGAGTAATGAGGAAGGCACTCGTGTCCACATAACACTGGCTAAACACCTCATTTCCACCACCAATATTGGTGCTGTCCAGATATGTCACCAATGTGGTGAAATTGGACACTTCAAGAAAGATTTCCCGATAGCAAAGAACTCGGGTGCTGATGGGAAGATTCTCAGGACAGTTGCAGGAGAGCCTACGCCGGAACCCTCGTTAATGTAACTTAGGCGTGTTGTTGTAACAGACTTATAAACTATCCAGAACTAGTGAAACTAGAGTCTTACCTTTTGCGAGACCCTGTCTGTATAGGGATTCTCGTGCTGCTTATACTTGTCTTTTGTATTATATCTTATTCGCAACAATAGTCTTGTGGTAAATCTAAAGTACAGTAACTCTGTTCATGGTTGCACGGTTGTGTTTTGTCTGTAAACGTCTTATGTTCAAATCTAATGTCTTTAAGTTTCAATATGATTCCGACATTATCATACGAATCGATTCAATTTGTTCTTCACGAAAATAGCTTCATACGTACATCTCTTTCTTCTAGATAACTTTTCCAGCGAAGCCGTCATATCAGAACACCGAAGTACTCATGCCAGGAGTACCTCTTAGTTATTTTCTTTCCGAAGAAATCCTCGAAGTACCACTCGTGCAGTACGTCAAGTTCAATCCAAGGATTCATGTGATTGATCTATCACTGAGGAATGTATACATAAGAGTGATATATAATCAAGGTTCTACAGGTTTAGAATTGATGATTCCACTTTAACTTCTTTTTCCCCGATGGGATGTGAGCTTAAAGAAGAATCAGTTATTCGACTACCTTTTCAATCTTAATTATATACGACTCGTATACACAAAATTGTGATTGTGAACCAGGTATGAATTCTAATATGAACTTCAGGACGGAGAACTGCTTAAGCCTACGAGTAATCACATCGTCATGTGAACAAACATAGGACCCAATACGACTCTTGTAAATAGATCACCCTATAGTCTAAACACCTACGGAGACACAAGAACAGTACAGACGACTTAGCAAACCACACAGAAATAGAATTAGAAGACTAGGCTTCTCACCCTGGGGAACCCCAGCCTTATTCTCCCAGAGATTGACAGATTGCATCATATGTACCTCGGATATTGAGGACTCCGTCAAGATTTTTCATTAGAAATCGTTATCTCTGCCTCGCATAGATGAAATGGTTGAGCAAACGCAAGGAAAGAATTACTTCCAGAAATGGATCTGAGATCCGAATATCACCAGTTCGAGTGTTAGGGAAGGATGTCCGTAAGACTATCTTCCAAACTCGATACGGAAACTTCGATTCCGTAGTGATACCCTTCGGATAGGACCAATACGCCCATAGTTTTCATGAACTATATGAGTTGGGTACGTCTTTCTTACTTGGATCAGTTCGTCATTTCTCCATGTAATGACTTACTTATCTACCCTCGTAGTAAGAAGAAAACCCATGGAAACATTACCTTCATAGGAACTTTTCACGAAGTTCTCTAGGCACAAGTTTTGAAATTGAAGAGTCGAATTTCTATGACACACTGTTAGTAACGTGGGAAATTTTGAGTACTTTTTCAATTTGTCAAAACCGCTGAGCATTTGTCGACACCGGAGATGCCGACAGTCATTCGCCAAATTCTAGGTCTTACTGACCTACGGTCATAGTTCATTCAGAACTCCTTGCAAATTACAGAAACCCGTACGACTTTGACCCAGCAAGGGGTGGCCTTTGACTGGGAAGTTAAGCAAGAAAAGGAACCTTTGGAATTCCAAGTGAGTGACCAAATTCTTTAGGAAGTCTCACTCGGGAACGACTTAATACGCTTCGTAAAGTGTGGAAAGCTAAATCCAAGATAGACAGGACCTCCGAGATTCTTACCAGAATCAGTCCTGTATCTCGCAAACTAGACCTACTCCACGAACTCAATAACGTACATTATACTCTTCGCGTCTCGATCATGAAACCATACCTTTCCGTTAGGACTCTTGTAAGTCCACTCTTCGAGATCCTCGCCTTCGTATTAGAACCATAGTGACCCTCGACCGAGAGGTCAAGCGGACAAAGAAACGCCATCGCCCATTAGTGATGGTTCGTTGGGATGCCAACTGAGAACCCGATTTCACTTAGGTGCACTAGAACCAATCAATTAAGAAGTTTCCTCCTCACGAATCGATCATTCGTACCTACTTCCGTATCTAAATTCTAATTTCGGGAAGAAATTCCCTTCAACAGGGGGATGATGTGACAACCCGAAATTTCCATTCTGAACAAACCATATCAAGCCAATAGAAGTAGAACAGTTACAGTGAAAATCCAGACTTCGAGTATAAGTTTGGCAGTTTTCAGGATTTACACCTAAGGAGATATTAAGAGAGTGGATGCACTAGGGTTTTGTGCAACACTTTATTCCAATACTTTAGGATATTAGAGTTCATTCCGGGAATAAAAATATTTTTTGCCAAAAATCCCAGGACTATATATAGAAAACTGAACCAAATAGTTCATTACTTACATTTCCATTTAGAGAAAAGCCAAAATTCTCTCTCACGGATTTTTGGGTTTTTATCCCAAATTATGAGTACTTCGATCTAGTTATGTTATAAAGCTTATATTGTGTTTAGAAACATCAATTTCATAACAAAACAACTAGATTAGAGAGTTTACCGCCCAAGAACGTTCTTGGAGAGTAAACTCCAATATGTGGCTTAAATGCTACCTAGTCCTTTCCCCGTGATTTGTAACTACCTTAGACTTGTATGCCAGTGTGTATATGACTAGAAAACATCAAAATCGGAACAAGACACCAAGATTTGGGAGTTTACCGCCCAAGAACACTTGGGGAGTAAACTCCATTTTAAGGGCCAAAAGTGTCCCAATGACCCTCAAAGCTTTAGAACTCGAAGTAGAACCCACCATTACATGTTTAGGACACCTAAAGCAATTAAAATCAATGATGAAAGTGAGTTCACGGCCAAGGAGGTTCTTGGGCCGTGAACTCCATGTTTAGGTGTCAAAATGCCTTGAAAATCTTCCTTAAGACAAGAGAAAATTAGGACAAGTACCCTAGTGTGTTTGGAGCAAACAAACACCATTAAAACACTAATAAAAGGGTGTTCACGGCCCGAAATGTTCCAGGGACGTGAACTCCAATAAATGGTGCCAAATGGTGCCATAAATCCCCCTAAAGCCTTGGACAATTGCCTTGATTCATTCCTTGTTAAATTAGGGACTTGAAAACACCATAAACCTTCCCCCAAAGGAGTTTATGGCCGTAATCTCCATGGGATATGGTCCCAGGGCCGTAAACCCCTATAAAGGGGGCAAATGTCACCCAAACACTTGATTTAGCCTTGAAACAATTCACCAAACTAGTTGTATAAATGATAGGCTTCAATTAGAGACCTTGTTGAGTGTTTACGGCCAGGAGTTTACTCCCCTGGGCCGTAGACTCCAAAACATATGGTCATTGGACCATAAACTCCCATTAGAGGCCTTGCACTCCTTTGTTGCAACCCATTAGCCTCCTAGCACTTGACCAAAAGTGTTTTCCTCACGTTAAAATGTTTATACTTGTATAATTAGTGTTTTAATCACTAATTATTTATATACATATGTCTTCATATGTAATTAGGATCATTGTGTGTGTCTAAAGTCTTCACTTGACACCAAGCACTTGTCGGATCCTTCCTTACGATAACACTCCGTTCAATTCCAGTCACTTACTGCAGGTGAGTTCATACCCCTTAATCAATGTTTTAAACTGTTTTTAAATGTTTTATGGGGGGGGGGGGGATACATGTAGAATTATGCTAATTATTATATCAATCACATGTGATTAATAAGCAGCATTCAAATGATTGGCTACTCATTAGCCGTTTTACCAAAAAGTTTCCTTCAAATGTTTTTCATAAACACTTTATGTGTTTAAAAACTCCTTATTAAACTGTACATTTTATTCTGTATATTACATTTCAAACTTATTTACAATTGTGTTTCAAACAAATGTTCTTTATACTAAACTGTTTTATCAAACCCATGCCTTCGAAACCATTTTATAGATCGACATCAAGTCGATCTTTTGTTAGAAATTATTTATGTTCAAAGGTTTTAAAAATCTTATTTTATGCTTTTATATTATAAATTGCATGCCTCTATATGTATAGTTATATAATAAATGTTTAAAAGACTTAGGAAGGCTATCCACCCTATTTCCTTTTCGCGCTTGAGATGTGGTCTAATGGGATATCGGGTACTCGTCCGAAGGTCGTTTTAGTATCAGTTATATATCATGTGTACATATATAGTCATAAAAGGTCCTTCCAGTTCATCCCATGCCCTTGGGTAGCAAGGGTATACATCCATGTCCATACGTACCAGTTAGATTACTAGTAAACTACCATATGGGTAGTTTAGGAAGATACTAGAACTATTACTAGAACGCGATATCATACTATGAGTCAGTTCATTCATGAGTCAATACTTACTACTAGAAGAACATATACAACTATACTAGAGAAGAACATATACAAGTATACTAGAGAAGAACATATACAACTATACTAGAAATAGAACATATACAACGATACTAGAATGATTACATTACTGTACCTGCTAGGTAGAGAGCACGTACATTACAGCTAGAACAGTTCATTACATTACATATATATGAATACATTAATAGTTGTGATCCACTGTATTGGAGCATGCCTTAAATGTCATGGCCCGAGTTGTAGCCAGAATTCTCTTGGAGGAGAGCGTGAGTTTGCGTATAGATCTATACTGGATTGACTATCCTACACCTTGCTGCTAGCTACAGCCGGACCTGCAAGTCTGCGGGTGCCAAACGTCATTCCGTTTTACGACCATTCGTATGTCGTTGTTACCAGTCGATAGTATCGTACAATTAATCGCATGATGCCTTAATATAAATCCGGTTTAAGGTAGTTAGTACAACAGTAGTTCCTATAATACGACACTACAGTACTACATTAATTTCCCCTTTTCACATTTTCGTGATCATTTCACTTAAACATTAAATGTAAAAACTATATTTTGTAAATGATAGTTACACATGGGAAATTACACACTTTTACAAGAAATGAACATTTAGAACAGTTAAGTCTTGGTAGAAGACTACACTGAGAACAGTTAGGTCTTGGTAGAAGACACGCTTTATATAATAGTAGGAATCATTGGGATTTCTAGGGTTTTTCAAACGTTTACAGTTGTTTTACAAACATTTTTACATTTACAGTTCATATACATTTTCAATACTTACAATTCATATACATTTTCCATACTTGCAGTTCATAAACTTACCAATTCTTACATACAAATTAAGACACTAAAATACTTATGATCTCACCAGCTTCAAAGATGATACTCGCTTTCAAAATTACTTGTATCCTCAGGTCATCATAGACAGGTACCGATGCAAGGAATAGGGAAGATGGAGCTCGTTGAAGACTCATCTTTCATTTTGATTTATGCTTTAGTGTTTATCAAAATTTGACAGAACACACTTGTATTATAATTATATTATTAATGCAATGGATGATGTTGTTGCTTGTTTACTACTTTACATTGTTGTGATACTGTACATGACGTCCTCCGCCCCAGAACGTTTCCGCCGTTCTTGGTTTTGGGGTGTGACATTGATGACCCAAAACCCTAATTTTCGAGTATTTAATGGAAAGAGAGAGCTAGGGTTGCCCATCCTCAGCCTCTTTTACTCTCTAGCCTCCTGAAAACCCTAGATTTGGCCTCCTTGAGACTTTTGGCCATTGTTGGTGACCTTAAAGAGCTTATTTGTTAGTTTTTGGTCCATTGAAGTGGAAGAGGACCCTTGTGGTGATTGATTTCGGCAATCTAGCTTCTACTTCCTGGTCTTGTTGAGCTCTTGGACCTCTATAAGTCATAAAGCTCTTACATTTTTTCCTCTTGCATGCTATATCTAGAGTTTAGGAGTTTTCCTTGCATGGTTGGGTGGTGTAGCATGCATGGGATCCATAAAGTTGGCAAATTTATGGATCGTTGAGACATCTCTGTATATGAGGCTTTGGTTCTAAGTTTTGGTGTTGGTTTAGACTCCAAGCATGAATCTTGATCTTATTACCTTTCTGTTGACCTAGTTAGTATCTAAGTCATGCATTGGACATGCATGACTGAAAAACTAAAATTTTTATTTTCCTTAAGGTCGATGAAGGTCCTGTAGAAGGTCCCGAAGAATGTCTAAAAGGATTAAGAGTTTAATGCTCAAAATTAGTCAGAATAAATCTCACGACGTAAGAAATGGGAATCTCGTGACGCGAGAAATGAGCTAGTCCCGATCTGAGGAATCTGGTTAAACGAGTTGAATCGTTGAGTGGGGGCGGGTTGAGTCCATTCTCATGACGTAACCATAGAACAGGTCACGACGTGAGGGTGAGCTGATGCGAATGTTGATTGTTGACCTTGGGCGTTGAGTTTTGATCAGAGTTGACTTTTGGTCAACTCTTCATTTTGAATGGTAGACTAAATTTTTGCCTTGTATGATTACCTAGGTGTGATTTAGTAATGGTGTAGTTGACCATGAGAGCATCAATAATTGATTATCAATCGATAGGTGATTTTCCTTTGTTATATTTGTGGGTCGAAGACACTAATGTCGACCCGCTGGATTATATTGTAGGATGATGATTGTCTTCATGACAATTACCTGTTATGACGATATATGCTTAATGCCTTTGTGAATCTTACTATTATGATTATATGCTAGTTGTAGGGGTGAAATAGACCCAATACCGGTTGAAAGAGACCGAAGGGGTTGAAATATACCCAGTACCAGTTCAAAGAGACCGATGGGGGTTGAAATAGACCCAATTATGCTTTACTGTTATATATATATATATATATATATATATATATATATATATATATATATATATATATATATATATATATATGTATGGCTTACAATTTTCAGTTTATGTTTCAAGTACTTCCAGCTCGAAAGGGAATGACCCGACTTGATCGTACCGCATCCGCCCATGTTTCCGAATTATGTGATTTTATGATTTGTACTATGATGTTATTTCACTAGGATACACTTTTGGTTGTTTTGACACAATTAATGGATGTTTTGAAATGAATTAAAAGTGAATTTTTTGTCTGATTTTTTTCGGATATTACGAGTATTATCTTTTTGTAGACTACCATGCGTCATACCTCTTAGGCAAAATATCATAGCTTATAACTTGGCATAATATCTATGGCTACATTATCCTAAGGGTTTAAGCATTAAAATGATTTGATAGTTATAGATATAAATATATTTTGATAAAACCATTTGATAAGCATCACGTTGCCAAATTTTGGCTTTCATTTTGAACTCGTATTCTTTACTTTTCTAAAAATCGTATCTCTTTCATATGAACTCCATCTTTTGACCTTTTTTCCTTTGAAAGTCCTTTTCTCTTAGAGTACTACAACTTTCCTTTTTTTGATGTTTGTCGAAACTCAACCGATCACTTTATGCCATTTTGACTTTAATAACATTTATTAACGCGATTGGATTTTATCTTTTTTAAAAGCATAAATCTTCCATTCAGATAGTGGCGTAGCTTCAATCTTTTATTTGGGGGGGGGGGGGGGTCATAGTCAAAATTTTATATTTTGGGCCTAATATGTATAAAAATAAAATATGGGGACTATTTCTGCCAAAAAAATGAGGGGGGGGGGGGCCTTAGCCCACTATCCCCATCTAAGATCCGCCCCTGCAATTGGAGTCAGATTTTCGCAACGCTTATATCTCTTGGTTCACTTTGTTGTGTACTTTCCAAATACACTGGCCATCATAAAAAGTTATATAACTTTTCGGTCACTCATTTTGACCCTATTATCATTTGTTAACTGATCATATTTTCCTTCAATATGAAAAGTTATGTCATTATTATTGGTTGATGCTACTCTTTAGTGACAACTGGTGACGGGAAATTCCTAATTGTTACACCTTCCCCATTTAGCCATTAAAAGTGAATTTTCGAAATTGCCCCTACTGGGCTTGCATGGGGCACACGCAACTGTGCCGGTGGTCGCGCATGGCACAACTGTTGGACTATTTTTCTTCTTAGGCTTGCATTGACTTACCCATTGACCTATTTCTTCTTCCAATTGATTATAACCCATGATTTTTCAGGTCCTTTTGATATTTTGGCATAATTAATTTTTTTTCTAAATCATACATAAGTCGTACACTCACTCGATCAATCAATCTGCAAGCTCAAATATTTCTTTCATCTTCATTTAAGTTCAAAACCCATTTTTCTTCAATCATCCATTCTTCAAAAAAAAACCCCCCACTTTTTCATCATTCGCACAAGTTTCTAAGCCCAAAATTCCTCTTCGTTCAAGCCCGATTGATTCCCACGATCTCTGAACATCTCCATACCATGTTGGTCTTCTAAAAATCTGCCATTATGCTCAAAGACTAGAAAACACCAGATATGGACACAAAATAACATAAGGGAAAATATGTGTGAACAGAAACTAGAATTAGAATGAAACATACTAAAATAAACTATAAAAATAAGTAAATTAAATGAAACTATCATAGGCTGACTGATCCTACTTGCTAGTCAACCAACTTAGTACCGCCTCACGAATTTTACAACTTTGCATTCATATGAGAGAAATATAAATAAAAAAGTGATTATACACAAACATCCAGATTCTAAATTATCATATTATGTTTCATACCCACAACGTCTAACAAGAAATAGGGAGTCATGATGTTGTATTTTAAACAAATTGAGTTTGATGACTTATGATGTGGAGAAAAGGGAAAGTTATTGACGCATACATGGTGAATATTTGGTTATTCTTCCAAGTCATCAATCCATTTCCAAATAAGATATGTAATTGGAAAAATGATATTTATTGAACAAATTTGGTTAACTTAATTGTATACAGCGTATAAAATAAAAAAGAAAAGTGATCAAATGTTTATTTCAAGAACATGTGGGTACCCTCTTAATTCATTAACCATTTTCTTAGAATGTATAGATAACATGTGCCATAACCAAACACCAATATATACTTCATTTATTCCTTTGTTTTTTTATGGTTAACTGGCTCTTATTTCATATTCTCCAAACATTAAATATGGGATATTAAGTTATTAACAATTTTATTAATTATATTAAGACAATAAATGAGACTATTCAAGATATTATATATATTAAATATTTTATGAGTCCTTAGGCGGGTTTAAAGGTATAGTTTCCTCCAAATGATACCACTATGTAACACACATATTTTGTGCTTGGATTTTCTTTAGGTTTAGTAGATTTTTTCTCTTGATAATATCAATAAATTTTTTTATTTTTTATTAAAAATACTTATAATTATTTATTGAGTCATTATTATAAAATAACGAAGATTTATCAATTTAAGAATTTATTAGACTTTAAATAAAAAAATTTAGAATTAGGACTAGAAGTGACAAATTGGCCAAACTTGAAAAAACTAGTTTTGACCTAGTTAATGGAGTAATTTCTAAGAGTAACTATATCAAGGGCATTAGTTATAGTTTTAAAAGTTGGTTTAAAGACTACGATAATGGGTGACTTAACCTAGAAATTAGAAAATGGAGATACTAGAATTACCAATTGACCAAAGATTTAAGTTAGCTAATCATACTTTGCCCTTCATTAGAGACAATCACTAAGAGAAAGGGGAGAGCTTCTCACTGGAGATTTTGTGAAATAATAGGTGAATTAAGACATATTGAAGGTCGATTGAAGGGTTTATGGCTAAAACAACACCTATTAATCATTAGAAGGTGAATCTCTATCTTAATTCTCTCTATTTTCGAGTTAGGGTTAGGGTTAATTCCTAAAACCTAACCTCTAAAATAAATTGTTGACTTGATTAAGTTTTGAAGTTTGAATCATATACTATAACATAAAGTGATCATTATTCTTTCCATGGAATAAATGATTCCATCCTTTATGATGTTTATATGGAAAACAAACCTTAGCCTAGTGTTATGGAGTAATCATGATTCTAGACATTCATTAGGTGGAACTGTAAATGAAATTTACACCATAAATACTGGGTTGTTAGAAATTTTTGGAAATAAAACCTCAATTGAAATATACCAACTTAGTTGGAGTTAAAATTAACAAATACATTGTTAAACTAGGGAGTTATGGTTAAAATGATGAAAAATGAAGATAATTAGGGCTTAAATCATGGTTAAAAGTGTTTAGGATTTTGCTAAGATGTTAGAGTATGATTAAAACCATAGGAAATGATGATCTTGCCTTATTTATACATGTTTTTACGCAATATTTGAGTACATTTTAATTAATATTTTAGTTATTTGTACTGAATAATGATACTTATAAGCTTGAATTATCATTTACAACCAAATAGAAGCATTCTTGAAGAAAAGGGACTAAAAACGAGAAAGCTTGGAACTTTGGAGGCTTGAATAAAAAAGAAAAAGAAACCCACGAAATCAGCTCAAATCACGACGTGAACCACGATTTCACGACATGCATGAAGATTCTGGAAAGATGACTACGCGTAAAGTAAAAGTCCTTGGCCGATAAGGATCCATGTCAAGTCACGACGTGAATGGATAGTTCACGACGTGAATCGCGAATTTTATGAAAACTATATATACTCTTGATCATTACGACTTGGGGGACTTTTGGCTGATTTGGAGAGTTCCTGGAGACGAAAATCAGAAGGAGAAAAGACCTGGGAATTGGTTGCATACCAAGGAAGAAGAAAGAGTTCATAATTAGCTTAATAGTTTGGTACATTTAAATAATTCTTTGAATATGATTTGTGTTAGTTTATTTGTTAGCATGTCCAGCTAAATCTAGTTGCTTCTGTTAGCTAGATGAAGCTGGAACTCATGGTTTTATTTAATTAAACTAGACCTTGCTTGTTGGTTACGCCTTGTGTTTGATTGGTATACCTAGCATGATTGATTTGTTAATTTAGTTGCTTAAACTTCTTATTCTGTGTAGTTAATGACCATTCTTTTTGCATAAATTTGAACACCTACTAATTTAGTGAACATTAGATTATTAGAGCTTAGATCTAACCAATCTTAGATAAGTAATTGAACTATTAAATTAAGTTGTGCTAGAGAACTCGTATTATGACCGTAAGTGTGTTTTTCAAATCAATCTTACATGGATCCAATATTATTAAATAATTGATTATGTGTTAACTAATGTGTGGCCATACATAGATCTACATGAACTAACTAATGTTAGTAAATTTAAAACTGAATTGCTAATACTATCTAAATTGGTAACCAACAGTAATTGTCAAAACTAATTTATAAACCATTGAGGGAAAGCGGATCGAACTAACAAAAGTGTTTTGTTTATTGATTGAATTGTGTTAAGAAATTAAGTTAATCTAAACTAGCAAAATTAGATAAAACCACCACTTAGCTAGGAAATTAGGTTCATTTAATAGTAGGTAAATTAATTAGTTAAAACCGTTCCCTGTGATCGACACCCGACTTACCCAATCTATTCTATAATTCGACTAGGTACACTGCCTAGGTGCATTTTAGTTAGTTAAGTTAATTAGGTTAATAATTAGAATTAGGTGTAGCTATTTGCACGCATCAAGTTTTTAGCGCCGTTTCCGGGGAACGACTTATTTAATCGTTGATTTATTTACTTTAAATTAATTGAACCTTTTTGTGGGGTAAAACCTGCAAAAAGTTATTTTTCAGTTTTGTCACACCCCAAAACCATGAATGGCGGAAACATTATGCGGCGGAGGACGTCATGTACAGTATCACAAACTATGAATAGTAGTAAACAAGCAACAACATCATCCATTGCATTAATAATATAATTTCATACATGTGTGTTCTGTCAAGTAATATAGACACCAAAATATACATATCAAAATAAAAGATGAGTCTTGAACGAACTCCATATTCTCAAAAGCCTGGCACCTGTACCTGTCTAGTGGTGACCTGAGAATACAAGTTATTTTGAAAGCGAGTATCAGCTTAATGTTGGTGAGATCATAAGTATATTAATGTGTGTCTTTGTATGAATGCATTTGTAAGATGTATGGTACAATGTTTTGTAAAATGTTTGAACTCTCCTAGAAAGCCCTATGTTTCCTACTAACTGTAGCCTTCTACTAAGGCATCTAGTGTCGGTGTGTATGTCTCTTGTTAGAGCGTGTGTGTTTTCCCAACTCTTATTATCATTAACCAAAATATAGTTACTACATTACTGTGCATCGTGTGAATATTCACGAAGTGAATTTAATGGGAAAATATCAAAGTACCGTAGTATTTGTAATAAGCGACTATCATTGTACTAACTACCTTAAAACAAACGGTGTTCCATGAAACATGTAATCGACCTGTATCCTGCTATCGACTCTAGTAAAACGACGATGTAAGACGCCGTAAGAAATGACATTTGGCACCCGTAGACTTGCAAGTTCCACTGTAGCGAGCAACAAGGAGTAGGATAGTCAATCCAGTATAGATCTATACGCAAACTCATACGCTCCCCAATTAAGGAGATTCGGGATAAAAAAAACGGTCATGGTAGGAAGTTCCATGCCCCGCTTAATGGTTCACATAACTGCATAAATGTACATGTAGTGAATGTGCTAACTAAAAAGTGTACTCTTTCTCTGTCTAGCCTGTATGTACTGAAATGTTCTGTGTGTGCTAGCTGTAATGTATGTTCTCTCTATCTAGCATGTATAGTAATGTACTGCAATGTTCTGCGTGTGCTAGCTGTAATGTATGTTCTCTCTATCTAGCATGTATAGTAATGTACTGTATGTATTACTCGTACTGACTCATGAATGAACCGACTCATTGTATGTTTCATTGTTCTAGTAATAGTAAGTGTATCCTCCTGTGCTACCCCTATGGTAACTTACTAGTGATGTAACTGGTACGCATGAACATGGAAGTATACCCTTGCTACCCAAGGGTATCGAATGAACTGGAAGGACCTTTATGACTATATTTGTACACATGATATATAACTAGTATTTAAACGACCTTCGGGCGGATACCCAATACCCCACCAGACCACATCTCAACGGCGAAAAGGAAATAAGGCGGGCAGGCCTTCCTAAGCTTTTTAAACATTGCTTATATAAATATACATTCATATACATGCAATTGATAATAAGTATAACAAAGCTTAAGTAAATGTATTTGATAAGTAAAAGAATTTGTAAAACCGTTTGAAGCAAAACAGTTTGAACAGTAAGAAAATCACTGGACTTGTAGTTATTAATCACATGTGATTGATGTAATAACTATATGTATTTGACTTGTATCCCCCCCCCCATAAAAGCATTTAAAAACATTTAAACCATTGATTAAGGGGTATGAACTCACCTGTAGTGAGTGGTACGGATGTACTGAAGATGTAGGATTGCTAGGTGTCAAGTAAAGTCTTGAACACACTCTATGATCCTAGTTAACATATAATCACACATATATGTACCCAATTAGCTTTAAGCTACTAATTGAAAATTTTTAGACTTCCTAGAACATGTTAAACACTTATAATAAGTGTCATTAGCCCTAAGTATTGCATCTAAGTTGTTGTAGGTCAAGGCTAGGGGTTTTAGGGTTCCAAAGGACCCCATTCTTGAGTTTACTCTCCAAGAACCAATACACAAGTAGTTTACGGTCATAAACCCTTGAGTTTACGGCCGTAAGCTCCTAAGCCTTATGTTATTTGGTGTTTTGAAGTTCTAAATGTTCCCTAGAAGCATTCTTACTTGGTGGTTTAGTTCGTGGAAGAGATTAGGGCACCTTTCAACTCCTTTGAGGAGTTCACGGCCCTGGGACCATTTCCCTTAGAGATTATGGCCGTAATCTCTCATGGGGATGGGTTTTTGGTGATTCCAAGTCTCTAAATTAACTAGAAGTGAATCAAAGCTAGTGTCCAAGGCTTTTGGAGGTTGTAAAGCACCTTTTGGCCCATGAGTTTGGAGTTCACGGTCCAAGAACTTCTTGGGCCATGAACACCTTACTCTTGGTGTTCTTGGGTGTTTTCTGGTCCTAAATACACTAAGATACAAGCCTAGTATAGTTTCGATGCAAGAGGAAAGGACTACGCACCATTTTTGCCCCTTAAAGAAGGGTTCACGGTCCAAGATGTTCTTGGGCTGTGAACTCTTAAATGTTGTTGTTTTGTTATGATTCCTATGTTAATAAGCACGTAATAACCCATATAATACAACTAGAGAGAGGTACTCACGATTTGGGATGAAAGCCCAAAGATCTGTGAGAGAGAATTTGACTTTTCTCTAGTTGGAAATGTAAATAATGAATAATTATGGCTCAGAATCATATATACTCCTGGGGTTTTTGGTAGAAAATATTTTATTCAGGCATTGAACTCTAATATCATGAAGGTTTTGAAATAAAAGAGTTTGCACGAAACCCTAGTGCATCCTCTCTCCTGATATCTCTTCAAGTGTAAATCCTGAAATACTACTCAAACTTATTCCAAAAAGTCTGAAAATTTACTGCAACTGTTTTGACTTCTATTGACTTGATAAAGTTTGTACAGAATGGAAATTTCGGGTTGTCACATCATCCCCTCCTTAGAAGGAATTTCGTCCCGAAATTAGAATTTAAGCAAATAAGTAGTTACAAATAACTAAGTAAAAAGACGAGGATATTTCACTTTCATCTAATCCTCACGCTCCCAAGTGAATTCTGGTCCTCGCTTTGCGTTCCAGCGAACCTTCACTATCGGGATGCGGCTTTGTTTCGTTTGCTTGACCTCTCGGTCCATGATCTCTACTGGTTCCTCCACGAAGTTGAGGCTCTCATTGATCTCGATCTCGTCGAGTGGAATAACAAGAGTCTCGTCGGACAGACACTTTTTCAAGTTCGATACGTGGAAGGTAGAATGTACGTTACTGAGTTCGCGCAGTAAGTTAAGCTTGTAAGCTACAGGGCCGATTCTTGCGAGAATTTCAAAAGGCCCAATGTACCTCAGATTTAGCTTTCCATGCTTTCCAAAGCGTATCAAGCCCTTCCAGGGTGAGACCTTCAATAGAACATGGTCGCCCACCTGGAATTCCAACGGTTTCCTATGTTTATCAGCGTAGCTTTTCTGTCGGTCTCTGGAGGCTTTCAATCGTTCACGGATCTGAACGATCTTCTCCGTCGTTTCCCGTATGATCTCCGGACCTGTGAGAGTGCTCTCAGGAACTCGTCCTTTAGCTAACTGAGTATCACCCACCTCAGCCCAGCACAAAGGGGATCTGCACTTTCGGCCATAAAGGGCCTCGAATGGAGCAACCTTTATGCTTGTGTGATAACTGTTGTTGTAGGAAAATTCGACAAGGGGTAAATGCGTATCCCAAGCTTTCCCAAAGTCAATCAGACAGGCCCGCAACATATCTTCCAATGTTTGGATAGTTCTCTCACTTTTCCCGTCGGTCTGTTGATGGTAGGCTGTACTCATGTCCAGCCTAGTTTGGTAGTTCCTAAGGAACTTTGTAACGACTGCCAAAACCTCGAAGTGAATCTACTATCTCTGTCCGAGATAATGGATAAGGGAACACCGTGCAGTTGTACAATCTCCCTAATATAAGTTCTTCTAAGTTTCTCCATCTTTTCTATTTCTTTGATCAGCAGGAAGTGCGCAGACTTGGTCAACCTGTCGACAATGACCCATATGGTATCATGTCCACCCGTTGTCTTGGGTAACTTGGTTATGAAATCCATAGTTATCCGCTCCCACTTCCATTTCGGTATCTCCGGCTGTTGCAATAAACCGGAGGGTTTCTGGTATTCGACCTTGACCTTTGCGCAAGTAAGGCATTTACTCACGAAGGTAGCAATTTCTGCTTTCATGTTAGGCCACCAATATAACTTTTTAAGATCCAGATACATCTTATCTAATCCCGTGTGCAGGGAATAACGAGTGTTGTGCACCTCGTTCATGACCAAGTCTCTGAAACCACCGAGTTTTGGGGTCCAGATCCGGTCCATGAAATAATAAGCTCCGCCACCCTTTACTTCCAAGTTCTTATCCATCCCTCTCAGGGATTCACCCGTCACATTTTCAGGCTTCAAAGCTTCGAGCTGAGCTGCCTTAATTTGCGTGGACAAGTGTGAATGGATAGTCATAGTCAATGATTTGACTCTATGACCAGAATACTCTTTTCGAGTCAGGGCGTCAGCTACTACGTTGGCTTTACCCGGATGATAACGAATTTTGCATTCGTAATCACTGAGTAGCTCGACCCACCTTCGTTGTCTCATCCTAAGCCCCTTCTGGTCGAATATGTGTTGTAAGATCTTGTGGTCTGTGAAGATAGTGCTTTTCGTTCCGTACAAGTAATGTCTCCAGATCTTCAGAGCAAACACAACTGCTCCTAATTCAAGACCGTGGGTCGTGTAGTTTACCTCATGCGTCTTTAGCTATCTCGAGTCATAGGCGATGACCTTACCTCGCTGCATCAGAACACATCCGAGTCCTTGATTCGACGCATCGCAATAGACGACGAAGTCTTCTATTCCTTCGGGAAGGGATAGTATTGGCGCGGTGCACAAGGCTCGTTTGAGTGTTTGGAATGCTCGTTCCTGTTTCTCTTCCCAGTCAAAGGCCACACCCTTCTGGGTCAGTGTTGTAAGAGGTTTCGCTATGCGGGAGAAGTTCTGAATGAACCTACGATAGTAGCCAGCGAGGCCTAGAAATTGACAAAATTTTGTAGGCGTATTTGGTGCTGACCAGTTCTCAATTGCCTTGATTTTGGAAGGGTCCACGTGTATACCCTCTTTGCTAACCACGTGCCCTAAGAATTCGACTCGTCGAATCCAAAATTCGCATTTTGAGAACTTCGCGTAGAGCTTCCCCGAACGTAATGTTTCGAGTACTTGACACAGATGCTGACTATACTCTTCCTTACTTCGAGAGTAGATAAGTATGTCATCGATGAAGACGATGACGAACTGATCCAAGTAAGGACGACACACCCTATTCATTAAGTCCATGAATATTGCGGGCGCGTTTGTCAATTCGAACGGCATCACTACGAATTCGTAGTGCCCATAACGAGTTTGGAAGGCTGTCTTTGGAACATCCTCCCCTAGCACTCGTAATTGGTGATATCCGGATCTCAAGTCAATTTTTGAAAAGAAGTTCGCCCCTTGAAGTTGGTCAAACAAATCGTCGATACGAGGGAACGGATAACGATTTTTGACCGTCAGCTTGTTGAGTTCCCTGTAGTCGATGCACATACGAAACGATCCGTCCTTCTTCTTGACGAACAAGACTGTAGCTCCCCAAGGTGAGAAGCTTGGTCTTATAAAGCCCTTGCTGAGAAGTTCATTAAGTTGACTGGATAGTTCTTGCATCTCTACAGGCGCTAGACGATAGGGCGATTTGGCTACTGGGTTAGCCCCTGGAACTAAGTCGATTCGGAACTCGACTTGATGTTGCGGAGTTAATCCTGGGAGTTCTTCTGGAAAGATGTCGGGAAAGTCGCGTACTGCTGGAATGGTCTGAATGTCCTTCGTTTCTTGGCTCACTTCGACCACATGAGCAAGGAATGCATGACATTCCTTTCGCAAGAACTTCTGATCCTGGATGCTCGAGATGATACGAAGGTTCGTGTCGGATTTGTCGCTATAAACTACTAAGGTTTCGCCAGACAACAGATTAAGGCATACTGCCTTTTCGTAACACATGATATCGGCACGATGAAGACTCAACCAATCCATGCTGATAATGACGTCAAAACTTTTAATTGAGACCGGCATAAGATCGATAGAAAATGAATGCTTATCTAAAGTTAGGGCACACCCTATGAATATACTACTTGTGCTCTCTGTCTTCCCATTAGCCATTTCTACAGTGAACGGTTCATTAAGTGCTCGTGATTTTTGCCTAAGTAAATGATCAAATTTTGGTTCACGAAACTCCTCTCCGCTCCACTATCAAACAAAATGCTTGCATAAGAGTTATCGAGGAGGAACGTACCAGTGACCATTGTGGGGTCGGCTACCGCTTCCTCATGGCCTATGGCTAGAACTCTTTCCGCTCCACCGGCAAACCCTGCCTTTGGGCAGTTTCTCTTGAAGTGGCCTACCTCGCCACATCCGTAGCAAGTTTGGCCCGCTCCAGCACCGGGAGCTTGGTTGATTGGCCTTACCTGAGCTTTAAAGAAACGGGATGTGTGCCCCTTTCCATTGCAGTTCAGACACTGCATCTCCCGGCAGGCGCCGACGTGATGGATGTTGCCCTTGTTGCACTTGGGCAAACTTCCAGCGTACTGCTTTACCGGACCAGCAGCGGCAGGTGCTATCGCAGCATGTACTTCCACGACCTGCTGCTTTTTGGCAGCCTTTGCCTTTTTCTTGTCATCCCAAAACTTCTGCTTAGAATCAGCGGGTTTTGCGGGTTCTAAGATGGCCAGGGTAGTTGTTGCGGCCGGGGTACGAACCCCATGGTCTATGAGCCGCTGTGCCAATCGCTTGGCACTATCAAAGGTAGTGGGGTGTGATGCCAAAACATTTCCTTGGTATGGGGGAACCAGTCCCCATATGTATCTCTCAATCTTCTTTCCCTCTGAATGAATCATGTTGGGACAGAGGGCCCTTCATGGTTAGGCCCCACAGTTCTTTAGCTATCTTGGGTGTAGGCGACTACGTTGGAGCCCTTCATGGTTAGGCCCCACAGTTCTTCCTCCAGCTTTTGGATCTCGCCCCTCGGGCAATATTCCTCAATCATGAGGTCTCTCAAAGTTTCCCAGCCCATAGCATTAGCCACTACAAGAGATAGTGACTTAACATGGCCATTCCACCATGTTAGGGCTTTGGTTTCGAAGGTGCAAGCAGCATACTTCACCTTGCTCTCCTCGGAACAAGAGCAGATTTCGAAAACCGATTCGGTTTTCTCGAACCATTGCGAAAGGGCAATAACTCCTCCATTCCCTTTGAAGGACAATGGCTTGCAGTTCGTGAAGTCCTTATAGGAGCACTCTCTCGAGCGCACAGGAGCTTCAACCTGAATAGACTGAACAGGGGTTCCTCCTCCAGTGGAACCAGATGAATGATACTGAGCCATGGCTATTGCCACAGCTGCAGCTACAAAAGCATTTAAGGCTGTCGAGTCGAACTGAGGAGTAGGTGGTTGAGGAGGTGGTGTTTCGTTATTGCGGTTTCTCCTTGGATTTTTGCGAGGCGGCATCTTTGATCTATAGTTTATGAAGATGAAAATATTGATAAGATTTCAATGGAAGTATTGATGAGAATGACTAATGGAATAACTCACCATAGCCCAATGATACGATTGAATTGAAATCTGGAACTAACAGATGATCACATTTGGATAATAATTCCCATAAGATTAGGTACTTGTCAATATTACTGGGATTACAGATGTAATAAGTTCGGGAAAAACAGCCAATTGAAGGAGGCCTTACATCAACCAAAATGGGAAAATTTTGACAACATTACAACCTAACCAAGACCTAACAGGCCTATGATTTACAAAGATAGGGAATTAGACCAAAGTTTTACATTACTAAGTTATATCCAAAAGAGAGAAGTTGCTGAGAATCTATCAGCGACGAGAACTATCAGAGTGAGTTCTTGCTCCCGACAGAAGGAGTTCCATGTCCCTCATGCGCCTATCAGCTCTTGCTTGCTGAGCTCGAAGTCCTCTGGCTTCAGCTCGGGTTTCAGTGAGTTCCCTCTGAAGAGTTGCATTGTAAACCATAGCCCTTTCATGAGCAGACTCTAGTTGGCGAATGCGGACAGTGTTGACACCAGAGTTGGCATCAATTTCCATGATTCGATCGATGGATGCTCGACCCTGCTCAACATTACGAGCTATTCTGCGAATCATGACAGGCAGAGCTCGATCAGCAAAGCCACCTTTGCTGAGGTTGTAAAAGCTTCGGTCCCCAAAGTAAGGTAAGGGTTGTCCCTACTCATCACTCAAGCGGTTTAGGTTGGTTGCCCACAAGGGTGTGGGTCCTGGAAATGTTGGGCGAGGGTTGTTATTAGGGCCTCGACCTACTGGTGGTAGGTTGTTGACTTCTGGCTTTTAGTCAGAACCATCAGAAAAGCCTTTAGCTTCATGATCATCCAAAGGAATTGGGTGATCATCTTCTAGTTCATCTTCTAGCCATCCTGCATTGCCGTGGTTGGGATTGTACGGGTCTCCGGGAAGGTGGAATCCAACCATTAAATCTACGTGAGAAGGGAGGGATAAGAATCTAGCACATAAGTAACTTATAGTAATTCAAAATACTCCTATAGTATTTTAAGTTTAGGTTCTATTGTTCTCATTGTGGTATAGTGGGTAAGTTTTTAGACTTGTTGCAACCTCACAACCACACTTAGGCACATGCTAGTCAACCCTCGGATAATATAGTTGATCAGGCTATATCTTCCCAGTTTTGACTATATGTCTCTAAGTCTAATTGTGTTGTCCAACAATCGTAATACTTTTGTACTGTCTTAGTGACATTGATTTTAATATGAATGCAGGCACGTCTACTTAATTAAATATTTAAAGTACAAGCTCTTGGTCAGAGTATTTTAATCCCAATTTATTTATAGTTAGTATATCTTTTATGGCTTGATATACTCAATTCACTATAAACAATGCTCTGATACCAATCTGTCACACCCCAAAACCATGAATGGCGGAAACATTCTAGGGCGGAGGACGTCATGTACAATATCACAAACAATGAATAGTAGTAAACAAGCAACAACATTATCCATTGCATTAATAATATAATTTCATACATGTGTGTTCTGTCAAGTAATATAGACACCAAAATATACATATCAAAATAAAAGATGAGTCTTGAACGAACTCCATCTTCTCAAAAGCCTTGCACCTGTACCTGTATAGTGGTGACTTGAGAATACAAGTTATTTTGTCAGCGAGTATCAGCTTAATGCTGGTGAGATCATAAGTATATTAATGTCTGTCTTTGTATGAAAGCATTTGTAAGATGTATTGTATAATGTTTTGTAAAATGTTTGAACTATCCTAGAAAACCCGATGTTTCCTACTAACTGTAGCCTTCTACCAAGGCATCTAGTGTCGGTGTGTATGTCTCTTGTTAGAGCGTGTGTGTTTTCCAAACTCTTACTATCATTAACCAAAATATAGTTACTACATTACTGTGCATCGTGTGAATATTCACGAAGTGAATTTAATGGGAAAATATCAAAGTACCGTAGTATTTGTAATAAGCGACTACCATTATACTAACTACCTTAAAACAAACGGTGTTCCATGAAACATGTGATCGACCTGTATCCTGCTATCGACTCTAGTAAAATGACGATGTAAGACGCCGTAAGAAATGACATTTGGCACCCGTAGACTTGCAAGTTCCACTGCAGCGAGCAACAAGGAGTAGGATAGTCAATCCAGTATAGATCTATACGCAAACTCATACGCTCCCCAATTAAGGAGATTCGGGATAAAAATAACGGTCATGGCAGGAAGTGCCATGCCCCGCTTAATGGTTCACATAACTGCATAAATGTACATGTAGTGAATGTGCTAACTAAAAAGTGTACTCTTTCTCTGTCTAGCATGTATGTACTGAAATGTTCTGTGTGTGCTAGCTGTAATGTATGTTCTCTCTATCTAGCATGTATAGTAATGTACTGCAATGTTCTGCGTGTGCTAGCTGTAATGTATGTTCTCTCTATCTAGCATGTATAGTAATGTACTGTATGTATTACTCGTACTGACTCATGAATGAACGGACTCATTGTATGTTTCATTGTTCTAGTAATAGTAAGTGTATCCTCCTGTGCTACCCCTATGGTAACTTACTAGTGATGTAACTGGTACGCATGAACATGGAAGTATACCCTTGCTACCCAAGGGCATCGAATGAACTGGAAGGACCTTTATGACTATATTTGTACACATGATATATAACTAGTATTTAAACGACCTTCGGGCGGATACCCGATACCCCACCAGACCACATCTCAACGGCGAAAAGGAAATAAGGCGGGCAGGCCTTCCTAAGCTTTTTCAACATTGCTTATATAAATATACATACATATACATGCAATTGATAATAAGTATAACAAAGCTTAAGTAAATGTATTTGATAAGTATAAGAATTTGTAAAACCGTTTGAAGCAAAACAGTTTGAACAATAAGAAAATCACTGGACTTGTAGTTATTAATCACATGTGATTGATGTAATAACTATATGTATTTGACTTGTATCCTCCCCCCCCCCCATAAAAGCATTTAAAAACGTTTAAACCATTGATTAAGGGGTATGAACTCACCTGTAGTGAGTGGTACGGATGTACTGAAGATGTAGGATTGCTAGGTGTCAAGTAAAGTCTTGAACACACTCTATGATCCTAGTTAACATATAATCACACATATATGTACCCAATTAGCTTTAAGCTACTAATTGAAAATGTTTAGACTTCCTAGAACATGTTAAACACTTATAATAAGTGTGATTAGCCCTAAGGATTGCATCTAAGTTGTTGTAGGTCAAGGCTAGGGGCTTTAGGGTTCTAAAGGACCCCATTCTTGAGTTTACTCTCTAAGAACCAACACACAAGTAGTTTACGGTCGTAAACCCTTGAGTTTACGGCCGTAAGCTCCTAAGCCTCTAGTTGGAAATGTAACTAATGAATAATTATGGCTCAAAATCATATATATATACTCCTGGGGTTTTGGCAGAAAATATTTTATTCAGGCATTGAACTCTAATATCATGAAGGTTTTGAAATAATAGAGTTTGCACGAAACCTTAGTGCATCCTCTCTCCTGATATCTCTTCAAGTGTAAATCCTGAAATACTCAAACTTATTCCAAAAGTCTGAAAATTTACTTCAACTGTTCTGACTTCTATTAACTTGATAAAGTTTGTACAGAATGGAAATTTCGGGTTGTCACAAGTTTATTTTATTTTCTTCCAGTACTGAACTCACGATGTGAGCTTTATTGGCTCACAACGTGAATCCAGTAATTTCCAATTTTCTTTGTTTTTCTGTTTTGGTTCAAATTTACGTTTTATTTTTTTTATTTTGCAGTAGTTCATGACCAGAGGTTCCAACACACCTTTGGTGCCACCACTTGAAGATCCAGAGTCAGTCCTTCACAAGAAGATGAATAAGAACGCAGGAGTGAATGAAACACCAAAAAAATCATCTTTTAAAGACCTTAAATCAGTCTTTGGAAAGAAGTCGGGAAAGAAAGTGGGAGAGTCGAGTACATCATCAAAGGACAAAAGCAAGATAGAAAGCTTTGAACATGATCCAAACCCAAAGGATACCGAATACGATAGCGAGCCCAAATACGAGTTAGAAAGGAGTGAACCCGAAGACAAACCGGGAACCGAGATGGTAGACATTGCGGATATATCCATGGGAGCATAGAAGAAGTGGATACGAGATGATGCTGGTCCCGGTTTAGTACAACCTGCAATTCCCAACACTGCAACATTCGAACTGAAAGGACACATCCTTACTGCACTTAGGGATGTATCATTTTCTGGAAAGGATCATGAGGATGCTTACAAGCATTTCGATGATGTCAATGACATTGCAGACTACTTCAATGTCCCTAATGTCCCTAGAGATACAGTCTTACTAAGGATGTTCCCAGTTACTATTAAAGGAGCTGCAAAAGACTGGCTTAAAGCACTTCCACCTGGTTCAATCACTACTTGGGCACAAATGAAAGAGCAGTTTCTAGAACAATTATGCCCACCATCCAAGATATCAAAACTCAAGAAGGCGATAGTCAACTTTGAGCAAAACCTGGGTGAGTCACTTTATGAAGCATGGGAACACTATAAAGGGTTACTACGAAATTGCCCTCAAAACGGCCTCAACATTCTACAAGAAGTATCCATATTTTATGATGGGGTGACTTTCATGACGAGGCAACTACTTGATTCTCAAGGACCACTTACAAAGAAAAATTCGGGTGAAAGTCACCCCATCATAAAATATGGATGGAGTTAAAGGAAGCGGGGGTGGAAATTCTGCAGACATGGCTGCTGTCATGGCCATGCTTGACACAATGGACAGGAGAATGACAACAATGGACAAGACAATACATGCTATAAGAATTGGATGTGAAAGGTGTAATGGTTTACACTTGACCAAGGATTTCCATTTTGATGATAATGGGTATAACAGAGCTCAAGTTTTCTATTCTAGTGCGGATAAATATGATGAAGACTGGAGAAAACCAAAGAAGGAGTGGCTGCCATATGATGAATACAAGAAGCAAAAAGAGGAAAATATAAGCAGACAGGCCGATGCTTCTACCAAAAAGAGCAACCACCATCCGAGAAGAAGGTTGACTTCGAAAACATGTTAACTTGATTCATGGAAGTTTTCGAGAAAAGGCATGATGATACCGATGCAATGCTAAAGGAGCACATGAAGATGATGAAAGAACAACATGCAATGATGATTTATCAGCAAGCCTCATTAAGAAATCACCAAGCATCGATCTATAATCTCGAAACCCAACTTGGTAAATGAACAACTTTGGTGAACAACAAATTATCCTCAGAATTTCCTGAAAAACATGATGGGTTTTGAGCATTCTAACACTCTTATGGTGTACATGCAACCCTAGAAACCTTGGATCTATGTTTTCTCTAAAATACATGCAAAAGATAATATTCCAAGGTTTGCATCCTAACAAGCATGGCATGGGGTACTTGAATCATAAAACACTAGTAGAATTACATACCTTTTAGTAGTGGTTGATTTCTTGGAGTTTGAGAGCCTAGCACCAATAATGTGGATGCCTCAAATGGAAATTCACAAATCACCACAAACTTTGGAAAACTTTATAGAGAGTATGAACATTTGTAGAAATCGGCCACCTTTGCTCACACACATACTAGTGCCATTTCAAGTGCCAATGAACCCTTCATATAGTGTGGTGGATTAGGGTTACATTCATGTAAACCCTAATACCCATGACCTTTCATTTCCATAAGATCCATGGATTAAAGCTACATGGACTATCCATGGACTTTCCATGCAAGCCTAGCCCATTCTAAATAAGCATTAGCCCACACTATATAAATACATGAGCCAATATTTAATTAGTCACCCTTTTAATCACCAAATTAATTCTAAATTAATTTTAGATCAATACTAATTAAATAATATGATTTCATATTAATATATTAGAACTTATAATATATTAATAAATCATAACTTATACTATTCTCAAAAGATTATTCATATAAATTGTTCGGGTGAAGTGCAACCCAAATAGACCATGCCGGTTCGGGTCAAGTACATCTCAAATATAGTTATGGACTTAGACACCTTATCCAACAGTCTCCCACTTGGATAAGTCTAATAACTATAGTTTCAAGCATGACTTTAGGAACCGACCGGATCGTAGCTCTTAAAACTCTGTTGAACTATGAGGCGTCATTTTAGATAAGGGATCATATAATCCTCTGTTTTAGATATCAGTTGGACAAATACATGGAACAATGTCGTACTTATTGTCCAACAGTTTGTTTCCCGATTTTTGATTTGTTTGACACATAACTTAATCGAACACATCAATTTAGTTCTGGCCCGGCCCGGTACATAGGTCAAAACAAAATCATCGAGGCGCCCAGATATCGATTGTAACCCTAGAAGGAACAGATAAACTTCGACTCACATGCTAGTTCTATTATTTGTTGAATTATACAAAAAGACACATTTTATAAAATCAAGTTACTGATGAATTTTCGTACAATCAATTCAAAACCAACTCATAGGCAACAACTCATATCTCTAGGTTTGAAGACTTATATGATATTACCGTCTCTCGATCACTCGAGAAAAATTCCATGAAGTGATACAAGTGAGCGTGGGTTTAATCCAATACTTAGAACTTATGAGCACTCATGAATGTCGTAGCAACCATTGTTATGTCTAAACACATTTATCCATCTACAAGCCCATTTCATGACAATCTTAATTCATACCTACTTCCGACGTATGACCGACTGTGGAGAGTTTGAATTAAATAATTATTCTGGAAGTCAAAACATGCAAAGTTGAAACAATAGTAAATAATTGACCAAAGATAACAACACCTTACTCATAAATAAACAAAAACTTTTATTCATCATCAAATGTCGATTACATTTTACAAGTTTCTGAAATAGCTATCTAATATGTAAAGCTAATATCATCCTTCAACTCGATGCGCCTCGCATGCTGCAAACGCCTAACCCTTGTCAGTCCCTTCGTGAGGGGATCTGCAAGATTCTCTTCTCATGATACCCTCTTTGCCATGAGGAGTCCTTCTTTTATCTTGTGTGTTATGAAGAGGTATTTTCTGTCAATGTGTCTGGATCTGCCATGATCTCTAGGTTCCTTGGCTAAAGCAACCCCACTATTTCTGTCACAAAAAATCTTCATAGACTCCTTTATATATGGTACAACTCCAAGATCTCCGATGAAGTTCCTCAGCCATATCGCCTCCTTCACAGCTTCACTCGCTGCTATGTACTCTGATTCACATGTCGAATCAGCTACTGTTTCATGTTTGGAACTCTTCCAAGTAATTACTCCTCCCAAGGTAAAGATCCAGCCCGAATGAGAGCGGATATTATCCCTATTAGTCTGAAAGCTGGCATCACTATACCCCACTAATCTCAAGTCATCACTCCCACCGAGGGTAAGGATCCAATCCTTAGTCCTCCACAGGTACTTAAGAATGTTCTTTACCGCAGTCCAGTGAGCCTTGCCAGGATTCCCCTGATATCTGCTGGCTATGCTCAAAGCAAAGGCCACATCTGGGCGGGTACAAGTCATAACATACATGATCGAGCCAACAACAAAAGCATATGGTAATCGACTCATCTCAGCTATCTCAGCCTCTGTACATGGGCTCTGAGCCTTGCTCAGTTTGGCATTATGCTAGATTGGTAAGTCACCTTTCTTGGAATTCTGCATGTTGAACCTTTTCAACACTTTATCCACATAGGTGCTTTGACTAAGTCCAATTAGTCTTTTACTCCTGTCTCTCAAAATCCTTATCCCTAGGATATAGGCAGCTTCTCCAAGGCCCTTCATAGCGAAACACTTCCCAAGCCAGGACTTCACCTCCTGCAGAGTTGGGATGTCATTTCTGTTGGATAAGGTGTCTAATTCCATAACTTATTTGGTATATACTTGACCCGACCGGCATGGTCTATTTGGGTTGCATCTCATCCAAACTATTTATGGATAATTTTATGAGAGTTATACACATATGTTTATTAATATATTATAAGTTATAATATATTAATATGAAGTTATGTTATTTAATTAGTATTAGTCTTAAATTAATTATGAATTAATTTAGAGATTAAAAGGAAGACTAATTAGATTATGGGCTATTGGTTTTATATGGTGTGGGCTAACACTCATTTGTTAATGGGCTAGGCTTTGATGGAAGTCCATGGATGATCCATGGAGCTTTTAACCCATGGATCCTTGGAAAAGGAAAGGTCATGGGTTATTAGGGTTTCACCCTAACCATGTACACTATATAAGCATGCTTATGGTGCATGAAATGGCAGCTAGTGAACTAGTGTGTGTGTGTGTGTGTGTGCTTGTGTGTGGCCGAAAAATACAAAGTGTGTATACTCTCTCAAAGTTTTCCAAGAGTTTGTGGTGTTTTGTGATTCGATTTGAGGCATTCACACTATTGGTGCTTGGCCCTCAAACTCCTCAAGAACCAAACTCATCAAAAGGTATGTAATCTCTTCTAACTTTTTATGTTGAAATGTTCCCCATGCCATGTTAGATAGGTTATAAACCTTGGAAAATTATTATTTTGCATGTATTTAGACAAACATAGATCCAAGGTTTATTAGGGTTGCATGCACACTTAGGAAGTGTTAGATTGCTCAAAACCCAACAATTTCCTATGATTAGTATGTCATCCACATACAATACCAAAAAGCTAACTATACTCCCACTAGCCCTTACATATACACATGACTCATCTTCGCTCCTCGAAAAGCCAAACTCTTTGAATTTCTCATCGAAACAAAGATTCCATCTGCGAGGTGCTTGTTTCAATCCATAGATGGATTTCTAAAGCTTACACACTCTATTAGGGTACTCTGCGTTGACAAAACACTCTTGATGACTCATGTAAACATCCTCAGCCAACGTTCCATTAAGGAAAATGTTTTTGACATCCATTTGCCATATTTCATAATCATGAAATGTAATAATGGCTAGCATAACCCTAATAGACTTAATCTTCACTACTGGTGAAAAGGTCTCATCATAATCAAATCTCGGAGTTTGAGAAAAGCCCTTTGTAACCAGTCGTTCCTTATAAGTGTGTACATTACCATCCATGTTGGTCTTCTTCTTGAAGATCCATTTGCACCCGACTGTCTTACGACCTGCTAGATTGTCAACTAACTTCCAAACTTGATTGTCATACATGGACTGTATCTCGCTGTCCATTGCCTCTTCCCATTTAGCAGACTCGGGGCCTGCGATGGATTCAGTGTAGCTATTAGGTTCATTCAAACTTACCAGTGTACTATCACTGATAAATGTATAAGCTTCTGCAGTAATATGGAAACCATAGTAATGCTCAGGTGCATTCCTAACTCTCATGCAACGCCTCAAAGGAACAGACTCGTCAGTTGGATCAACAGGAGTTTTCTCCTTAGTTTGATTGTTAGGGTTTGAGGTTCCTTCACCAGTTGACTCTTGAATTTCTTCAAGGTCAATTTGCCTCCCACTGTTTCCTTGGCTTATGAATTATCTCTCGTGAAAGACACCTCTCCTTTCCATAAAGACCACATTATCACCGGGTCTATTGAAGAGATAACAAAAGGATTTTTGTGGGTAGCCGATGAAAATACACCGCTCACTTCGAGGTTCGAGATTATCGTGAGTCTCGTGCCTCACGAAAGACTCGCAACCCCAAATCTTGATGTGGTCCAAATTGGAAGCTTTCCCAGTCCACATCTCGTGAGGTGTTTTGGAAACCTTTTTGGTAGGGACTAGATTAAGGATATGGGAAGCAATCTATAAGCCATACCCCCAAAATGAGATTGGTTGCGAAGCTCGACTCATCATGGAACGAACTATGTCCAACAAGGTTCGATTGCGCCTCTCAGCCACACCATTAAGTTGTGGTGTTCTGAGAGGTGTCAATTGTGAGACAATCCCACATTCCTTAAGATAGTCAAGGAACTCTGTACTAAGATACTCACCACCTTGATTGGATTGAAGCATCTTAATCTTCCTACCCAGCCGATTCTCCACTTCTTGTTTAAACTCTTTGATTTATTCAAAGGTTTCTGACTTATGCTTGATTAAGTAGACATAACCAGATCTACTATAATCATCAGTAAAAGTCACATAGAAGTGGTTAGCATCCATTGTGGCAGTTCTGAAGGGTCCACACACATCTGTGTGTACAAGATCCAACAAACCTTCACCCCTAGCACAAATACTAGTGAAGGGTGACTTTGTCATTTTTCCAATTAAACAAGATTCATAACTATCATCTGACTTTAGGTCAAATGACTCGAAGACTTCATCCTTTTGGAGTTGGCCTATGTGTTTCTTGCTCACATGTCCAAGACGACAATGCTATAATGATGCTTTATCCAAGTTAGTGGAAGAACCGATACACAACACATTATTTCCTAGGTTATCTACAGCCGACACAATTTCATATACACCATCACAAGGTAATGCTTTAAAATAAAGAGCATTATTAAAGAAAGCATTAATACCACCACATTCATTATCAAACGAAAAGGTAAACCCTTGTTTGTACAAACCATGAAAGGAAATAATATTTCTCGCCATTTCAGACGAGTAAAAACATATATTCAAATCTAATGTTAACCCACTACTTAGCAACAAAGAATAAACTTCAATCTTGGTGACAGGTGAATCTTTCCTATTCCCTATGATTAAGTTTATCTTCCCATGCTCCACATTCTCACTTCTTCTTAGTCCCTGCAAATCAGAACATATGTGAATACCATAACATGTATCAAGGACCCAAGAATTAGAATAGGGTGAGTTATTAGAAAATATAGTGTAAATACCTGCATGGTTGGGTTTTACTTTCCCATCCTAAACATCTTGCAAGTACTTTGGGCAGTTTCGCTTCCAGTGCGCCTTTTTATGGCAATAGAAGCATTCAGCCTCTTTTGGGTTGGTAGAAGGAGTGACAGGACCACTTTTGGTTCTACTTGAAGAGGAGCCATCAAGAGACTTTACCTTGGTACCCTTCTAAGGGCTCTTCCTCTTCTTCCCTTTACCTTGACCGATAGCCAGAACAGGGGCGGTAGTAGGAGTAGGAGTGGTAACAACCGACTTACCTTTAAGACTAGTTTCAACGGTCTTCAAAAGTTTTTGAAGCTTGCTGAGTGTAACTTCCTCCTTGTTCATGTGGTAAGTCATTCGAAATTGATCATAACAAGAAGGTAAGGAGTGCAATATGATGTCAATTTTCAAGTCCTCGGGGACGTTCACATTCAACTTCATCAGACGGTCCACAAACCTTTTCATTTTCAGCATGTGGCACATGATGGGTTCACCGTCTTTCATTCGGGTTGTTATCATGGAGGAGATTATTTCATATCGCTCTTGACGAGCACTCTGATGGTATCTTTCCATCAGATCCTGGTGCATCTCAAAAGGATAAAAGTCCTCATAGGACTTTTGGAGCTCAACTAACATAGTGGCCAACATGATACATGCCACTTTGGTACTATCTCTCTCATGTGCCCTAAAGTCAGCGATCTCCTCGGGGGTAGCTGTAGACTCATCAAGATCCTTCAGCTCCTTGTAGAGGACATATTCCGTGTCTTCATAGTGAGTGACCATCCTTATTTTCCTAATCCAATCATTGAAATTATACCCATCAAAGATGACTCTCCCACAAAGGTTCATGAGAAAGAAGGAGTCGGTAAGGTTTGAGCCAGAAGCAGCATTGTTGGAAGACATCTGAAAAAGAAGAAAGACAAGTTTAGATTAGATATAAAGATAGTCCTTAATAATACACCCAAATGTAATATCAAGGCTAGGACCCAACACATAATTTTATAACTTAGAAGAGGGATGTTGTAATCCAAGCTATAAAATATATGAACGTAGGTGAATGACGATTCATCAATTTCCACCATGAAAAATAAAATGAATTAATAGGTTTTAATTGGTTTTTGAAACTCCTAGATTCTTTTAAGATTCATTGAACTTTTCAATGGCATGTTTCAATCTCGAATGTACCCTTCAAGTTTTGTGACTGGGATGCTGAGGATCACAAAACAAGGTGTGAATAACCATGCAAATTACTTGGTACTCTTAATGTTTATCACCTAATCAATGTGCCGGTTAACCACACGCGCTCCATTGATCTATGATAAACCTTAAGCCACCCTTTTCCAACCTTGTTAAATCCAAGTTAGTGTGCCGGTTAACCACACATGCTCCACTAACGACTTAAGCAAGGTGCATAGTGTAATTTCATGGGTTAGCACCAAATTCACATTTTCCTAAAGTAACTAAGATTAGGAATTTGAAAAACATTTAGTTACTTTATGATAATCATTATACTTTTAATGAGAATTAAATTCACTGTCCTACCCGTTCGGCTAACGACCCTCCACCAGTCAAGGAAGCGGTGGGTGAGAGTGGACACCCATTAAGCTGCCATTTTATAGGCAACAACCTTATACCCCCCTTATAGATCGGCTTAGTGAATGAGGCCTACTAATGATAAAACGACTTAATCTTATACATATATATTATTAACTTATAATACTATAAAGTATAAGGGTTGAATTTTAACTTTTAAAATTCTAGGGGTTGGAACTAAATTTTTCTAAAGTGACTTTACATGTTCCAAAACTTGAGGGCATGTTTTGTGACTATTCAAAACTTTTCAACTTCATAACTTATAAGTTATTAGTTTATTAAAATGAAGACTCTTCATTTTATGTAACCTATGTGTTCATTAATGGACTTTAAAATGAGTGAATTATGGTAATCCATAACTTGAGGACGAATTATGGATTCCATTAAACACATCAAGATCAAGAATTAAACTAACAAACTATTTGGAAATAATTCCTATGATCTACTAAAACTCATAAGTTTATGAACATCCATATCAACAATTTCAAGAATCATATAAACATATACAAAACTTGAAATTTTGATAATAGCCTTTGAAATTGGATTAGCATGATCATTACAACATCAAAAATAGTTTTTATAAGTCCAAAGTAGTTTAGTGTAATGATTCTAGTCCATTTCCAGCTTAAAAACTCAAAAAACTGCATTCTGGGTCTCCTACTCGTCGAGTGCAAGAACCTACTCGACGAGTAGGATGAAAAAACACATGGACTCGTTGAGTCCCTCCATGGATTCGGTGAGTTCACTGATCAGACAGCAAGCTTTTTGACTTTTTTTAACCACTGATGGGTTTTGAGCATTCTAACACTTCTATGGTGTACATGCAACCCTATAAACCTTGGATCTATGTTTTCTCTAAAATACATGCAAAAGATAATATTCCAAGGTTTACATCCTAACTAGCATAGCATGGGGTACTTGAATCATAAAACAATAGTAGAATTACATATCTTTTAGTAGTGGTTGATTTCTTGGAGTTTGAGAGCCTAGCACCAATAATGTGGATGCCAAAATGGAAATCACAAATCACCACAAATTTTGGAAAACTTTAGAGAGTATGAACACTTGTAGAAATCGACCACCTTTTCTCACACACACACTAGTGCCATTTCAAGTTCCAAGGACAACTTTATATAGTGTGGTGGATTAGGATTACATTCATGTAAACCCTAATACCCATGACCTTTCCTGTCCATAAGATCCATGGGTTAAAGCTCCATGGGCTATCCATGGACTTTCCATGCAAGCCTAGACCATTCTAAATAAGTAGTAGCCCACACTATATAAATATATGAGCCCATATTTATCTAGTCACCCTTTTAATCACCAAATTAATTCTAAATTAATTTTAGATCAATACTAATTAAATAATATGATTTCATATTAATATATTATAACTTATAATATATTAATAAATCATAACTTATACTATTCTCAAAAGATTATCCATATAAATTGTTTGGGTGAAGTGCAACCCAAATGGACCATGTCAGGTTAGGTCAAGTACATCTCAAATATAATTATGGACATAGACACCTTATCCAACAAAACAAACTCAATCCCATGTCATGATGATCGAGACTGAAGACGAGGCTATTTCTGAGTGCTTAGAAGCATTAGAGGAGGAGCCAAAACCAGTCGAAGCAAAACCGAAGAAGTCAAAAATCAAAAATAATTTTTTGCTGAAGCACCGAAGTCACGACGTGAGCCCTCTATGCTCACAACATGGGATCGGTCTGATCGGAAAAATTCAGCAATAGTTCCGGCTTATCGTCCTGCTTTACCGTTTCCATCCCGAACTAATCTTAGTCCACTAGAAAGGGAGCATTTGTAGTTTATAAAGCACGTAATGGGTATTCCTATAAATACTCCTTTTATTGAGGCGTTATCAAAAATTCCCGAGCACGTGAAGTTTCTACAAGATTTGATAGACACTCGTAAACAATTGAATAAAAATTCCAAGGTTATTTTAAGTGAGCACAGTTCAAAAGTAGTGCTGGGAGAGTTACCTAAGAAGGTGGGAGATCCTAGACGCCTCACTCTTCCATGTGAGTTTGGGAATAATATGAAGACTTATGCTTTAGCCGATTCTGGGGCTAGCATAAATTTGATGCCTTGTTCATTTTATCAAAAGTTGGATATTCAGAAGTTGAAGGCTACAAAAATCACATGGCAAACCGTTCAGTGACACAACCCCGAGGCATTGTAGAAGATATTCTAGTGAAAATTGGGAAATTCGTTTTTCAAATTGACTTTGTGGTATTAGATATGAAAGAAGATCCTGATGTTCCGATTATTCTTGGTTGCCCTTTACTAAATATTGTTGGTGCCTTGGTTGATATACGCAAGTCCAAACTCACCTTGAGAGTTGGAGATGAAGAGGAAAATTTTGGAGTAGAAGACGATTTCAAGGGAAATGATGTTCAAGGTGAAGTCTTCAACATTGATGAAGAAGATGAACTTGGAGAATTAGAGAATCTCATGGAAGAAGAATTAAAAACAATTCAGCAAGTTAAACGAACAAAACCAAGAGCATCCATCCCGTTTCTGTTGAGGTATTTGCTTATACAAACCCAACTTCTTGGGTAAGCGAGGAAAGCAACGATTTATCAAGTGATGAAGACGAGGTTACTTCTAAGGAGACAGATTCAGTTGCTGAAGAAAAGAAGGTCCCGATGGAGCTTAAAAAGAATGAAGAAAAATTAGAAAACAAAGGGACCAAACGCAAGCTCGATGCGAATGAAATGAAGGCTAAAAAGGAGAATTCGAAAAAAGTGTACATTAGACGAGTTCAAGCTTACAAAAGGCGATGGAAGGAGCAGAAGGTTCAGTTGGTGATATACTCTTTAGACAGCTCAACGTAAGGAGGCACGGAGTCCAGCTCACGACTCCATCAAAAAGAAGCGCTTCTCGGGAGGCAACCCGAGCCTGGTTTGAATTTTCTTTTCGTTTTAGGTTTTAGGAAATTGATTATTTCATCATCTAATCATCTACTAATATTAAATGGTAAAAATCATATTTGGGGTACTTTATAAAATTCAGTTGTAAACAATTCGAATAAATAAGTATCATTAATAAATTTATATTTGGTCCAGACTACATCTCATAGCGTGACTCTCATATACACGTCGTGGATAAAAATGATATAGGAGGTGGGATAGTTTAGCCCAGTTTTGAAGCCCACTAAGTGTAATTAGGATATAGCCAAACATTTTAGACCAACAATACTTCACGTCGTGAATTCTCAGTTCACGTCGTGAACTTTAAAAGACAGGGGGGGACCAGTTTATACCAAGCAGTTGACCACATCTTCCAATTATTTACTCTTTTGTGCATATGGACGGAAACATAGAACCCCACAACCAATTTTCTACTATATTTTTCACAAATTACTTGCATATCTTGTCTCCTAGCTACATTTGGTAAGTGTTTCATCCACTAATTGGTGATATTATTCAATTTTTATGCATTTTAGTGGTTAGGGTTTATTTAAATGTAAAATCCCAAAATTTGTTGAATTGTTTGGTAATTTCTGAATGCATGGCCTTAATTTGATGGAATAAACAAACCCCAAGTATAATTTTTGCTGGATTTTGGTCATATATGGAGTGATTCAGATTCACGTCACGAACAGGGTTCACGACGTGCATTCGGAACCCACGTTGTGTAACCTGGACGGACAGTTTTCTGTTTGCTCTTTTAATAAAATATCTTGGTTGTTTTGTTTCATTTGTTTGTTTTTGGTCATTTTAGGAACATGGGTCCTCGAAGAGCTGTCCAACAAGAAAATGACCATATTGAAGTGGCAAGAATACACCCGCTATATCGGTTTCCATAAAACTTATCACGGACTTTGTTGACCAATTATGAAAATCGTTTGGGATGGTTATACAACAGCGAATTTTCAATCGCGCCTATTGTGGATTGGGGATGGCTTCGTGGGGTTGGTATGGTCTTGGAATTAGAAAGATATTGGACGAAGGTGTTTGAAGGAGATGGCTTTACGTTCACTTGCAATGGTTGGAGAAATCTCTTCAGTATTCAAGAGCCAGTTTTTCAGGAGTTGTTGGTAGAGTTTTTCACTACCGTGAGTTGTGAAGAAAGGACCGTCGATTTCAACTACAACCGGGCGCTAGTTTTTTGGTTGGGACGTGTGTACCACGAGTGCAGCCTTTGAGAATTTGCATGGCGCATGGGGATGTATACCGAGGAGGAAACACAATCACCTTCATTTGTGTTATTTTTCCAAGGGTGTGTTCAGGATTTTACCCCCAGGATGTTGGATGTCCTATTTTGGAGGACCATTTCTAATCACGTGTATAATGCTTGTCATGTAAGTGAGGGGCAAATCAGGAGTCCCGTTCATCGATTTTTGCATCGCCTCATCACTTTTTCCATCAATCATAAACATCATGGAGACAAGGTGCCGATACAAAATTTGTTTTACTTATGGAGCATAGTTACACCCGACATTTGTTGTGACATACCGTATATGCTCGCGAGGTTTTTGGGAAATAATGTGTCTAGCTCTAGGCCTGGGAGTCCTATCACGGGTGGACATTTAGTCACCCGCCTTGCCCGGTCTTACGGAATTTTGATTCCTAATTTTATTAGGAACCTTACTCGCTTCCCGGATAATGATTTGACAATTCAATTTTTGGGTGATATGTGGGTTGTAGTGAATGTTGGGGGAGGATATGTGATACCACGGGAAAATGTTAAGCACCAACTTGAGCAACCCGAGGAACTGCCGCAACCCAGGCCTAGGAGGAGAAATGTGCGAGTCCGGGGAGAGATGGGGAGAGCTCAACATGATGAAGGCGGTATACCTACCGACCGATTCCAAAGTTGGGTGGGTACATATTTAGATAACCTGTGTGGGGGTGTGACTTACAACACCCAAATTCTTAAGGGTATTTATTCTCACATGCATGTGGTGAGACCACCCACCGTGCCACCACAATTCCCATATATCCCGACATGGGAAGAGTTGTGGATGCCGAGGGGAGATGGGGCTAGGACGAGCGGAGCACGTGAAGACTAAGATGATGATTGATCGTTTCGTTTATTTTAGTTTTATTTTGATTGTTTTTGGGTGTGATTGAATTGTAAAACTATTTAACTTGTTATGTTACTTTTTATTTCCTTTGGTTATTAATTTTCAGATTTTCTAGGAGTCGCGGGAGAGGAATGTCGAGATTCAAGAGCGTCTATGTTTAGCCGAGAGTCTAGAATCGAGAGTAGAGACCCACGATTAGAAATAAGTGTGGGGTGAGTCAAGAGAAAGGATAGTGTTAGAGAAGAGTCATAAAATGATGCATTAGAAGGGTCTTAACCAATTAAGACATTTGGTTGAGGTCAAGATTTGAAGATATGATCACTTTCTGTTTGCCCAATACTCACGTCGTGAATCCTTAATGTTCACGTCGTAAGTCTAGTTTTCATGGTTGCTAGAATACGCGTTTTAGCAACTTCTCGTCGTGGCCTTTGGCAATCACGTCGTGAATATTACATTTCCACATAAATGAAGACCATTGATGCATATTACACCATGGTTCACCACTTTTCTTCTTGGAATTATTATGAAGATTATTATGGCTCGTTTCCTCTACTATGCGATGTGGCGTGTGCTTTCCCACATTGTTCTTCATGCCTTGGAGATTTGCACCACATTTATTGAAGATTGAAGTGTTGATATTTTGTTGGCACATTTACATATTCAAGATCCCAGGGGAGTCTGTTCCTTTTTCTCCCTTTTTATTGCTTTTGAATTATTTTATGCATACAATGAGGGCATTGTATGTAGTAAGTGTGGGGTAGGGGGTCAAAAAAGTAAAGAAAAAGTAAATTGCTAGAATTAGGTAATTTTAAAATTTTTAATAGGTTTGAAATAATAATCTAATAATTTAATCTAGTGATAATAATTTGAACTTAAGTTGCTAGTATTGTATGGGGTGATCCGATGAGAACTCAAATGTTTAGTTGAGCCAATATACGTTATAGTGCATTTGTGGCCCCGTTTATTCTAGTGAAATCATGGGACAAAAACATAACCTCGCTTAGTTTGAGGATCACAATATGTTTAACATCGTGTACTAGAAATATATCCAGGAAAGCTTATGTAGTCTTTGCACTTAGGCTAATACCTCTAACGAATAAAGGATGAAGTTAAGCGCCCCTGCTTAAGCATGTAGGTTTTTGAGTGAAAAAAGTGAGTTATACATGTAAAAAAAAGAAAGAAAAAAAAAAGAAGAGAGAAATTACCAAAAAGTAAAAAAGTTGAAGAATTTTTGGAGCATTCAAGTATAAAGTATGGAGATCAAAGATCAAAAATTCTGAAGAAATTTAAAAGTTAAAGATACCAAAAATCAAACAAAAAGTTGGTGAATTCAAAGAAATTAAAGATCAAATATTCAAGAAGTGAAGAATTCCAAGAGCTCCATTGTGGTATCAAAAATTGTAATTTCTAGATTATGTATGCTTGGGTAGCTTTACAAAAATACCTTGAGGTTAGAAAGATTTTTGCGGAGGGATTCGGAGGGATGCATAAAATGAGCGTTGTTCAAAAGAAGTGGACGAGTGTTTATGAGGATTGTGAGTATTTAGAATTAGGGGGGAGGGGGAGGAAAATTTTAGACACAAATGCATACATTGCGGTCTTGGCAGAATGGTTGAGCTTGAAATGGATTGTTCTATGTGATGTTAGTGATAATAGTTTGAATTTAAAATAATTAAATTTGCTTGAGGGCAAGCAAGGAATAGGTGTGGGGTATTTTGATATTGCCATATTTATACATGTTTTTAGGAAATATTTGAGTACATTTTAATTAATATTATAGTTATTTGTACTGAATAATGATACTTATAAGCTTGAATTATCATTTACAGCCAAATAGAAGCATTCTTTAAGAAAAGGGACTAAAAACGAGAAAGCTTGGAACTTTGGAGGCTTGAATAAAAAAAGAAAAAGAAGCCCATGAAATCAGCTCAAATCACGACGTGAACCACGATTTCACGACATGTCATGAAGATTCTGGAAAGATGAGTACGCGTAAAGTAAAAGTCCTTGGCCGATAAGGATCCATGTCAAGTCACAACGTGAATGGATAGTTCATGACGTGAATCGCGAATTTTATGAAAACTATATATACTCTTGATCATTACGACTTGGGGGACTTTTGGCTGATCTGGAGAGTTCCTGGAGACGAAAATCAGAAGGAGAAAAGACCTGGGAGTTGGTTGCATACCAAGGAAGAAGAAAGAGTTCATAATTAGCTTAATAATTTGGTACATTTAAATAATTCTTTGAATATGATTTGTGTTAGTTTATTTGTTAGCATGTCCAGCTAAATTTAGCTGCTTCTGTTAGCTAGATGAAGCTAGAACTCATGGTTTTATTTAATTAAACTAGACTTTGCTTGTTGGTTACGCCTTGTGTTTGATTGGTTTACCTAGCATGCTTGATTTGTTAATTTAGTTGCTTAAACTTCTTATTCTGTGTAGTTAATGACCATTCTTTTTGCATAAATTTGAACACCTACTAATTTAGTGAACATTAGATTATTAGAGCTAAGATCGAATCAATTATAGATAAGTAATTGAACTATTGAATTAAGTTGTGCTAGAGAACTCGTATTATGACCATAAGTGTGTTTTTCAAATCAATCTTACATGGCTCCAATATTATTAAATAATTAATTATGTGTTAACTATTGTGTGGCCATACATAGATATACATGAATTAATTAATGTTAGTAAATTTAGAACTGAATTGCTAATACTATCTAACTTTCTAACCAACAATAATTTTCATAACTAATTTATAAACCATTGAAGGAAAGCGGATTCAAACTAACAGAAGTTTTTTGTTTATTGATTGAATTGTGTTAAGAAATTAAGTTAATCTAAACTTGAAAAATTACATCAAACGACCACTTAGCTAGGAAATTAGGTTAATTTAATAGTAGGTAAATTAATTAGTTAAAACCGTTTCCTGTGATCGACACCCGACTTACCCAATCTATTCTATAATTCGACTAGGTACACTGCCTAGGTACATTTTAGTTAGTTAAGTTAGTTAGGTTAATAATTAGAATTAGGTGTAGCTATTTGCACACATCAAATGGTTTGGATGATGTGTAGAGAAAGTTTCGACATTTTTGGACAAAAATAGTTCTTTTTACTCGAAAATGTTGTTCAAAAGCTTGACTCAGTCGGATCCAGGTCAAAAATGTAAGAACCTAAAATCTAGAGAGATTTGACCTTTAGTTAAATATCAACCAAAAGGGAAAATGGTGATTTATGAGAAATTAGAAGATGTATGAAGTTGTTACGTCATGAAAATTACAAATATAAGTTTAAGTCACTAAGAAAAGGTTAGATGTGTAGGCTCAAGAGAAGAAATGCATGATAATATGCATTTTGGCCAAAAAGGTAAAATGGGTATTTTTATGATTTTTGGGCTAAATTTGTTACTAAATAGATTGACACCCGTATTAAGTCGGTGGGAAATGACTTAACAGAGTTGTAGAGTATGTTCCCACCTTCGCGTGAATATGAAGATCACAGAAAATGAGTATAGAACAAAGAAGTTATGTGCGTTAGAAGTTGCAGGAAAAATTGTCCCCAATGTTGCAATGGAATCAACAATGCACTTTGCTGATCTCTAGTTACCGCAGTAGGGTAAATTGATCGCCATGTCACGGTTATGGATGACGAGGATTCAGACGAAGTCCTTCTTTGTAAGTGGTAGGAAACATACTTTGCACCACGACGAGGTGTATAGGCACCACGCCACGATGAGAAAAGTTGTTTGCTATGGGAGAAAGGCATTGCCGCTGAGCAAGAGGCTGACCAGGACCTACTTATGTACACCACGACGCGGTAGAGGCTTTACCGCGACGCAATGTCGAGACAGATTAAAGATCTATCAAGCCTTCATTCGCACCATAAGCACCCTCAAATTCTTCGAAGTTAAGCTACGAATATTTCGAGAATGGAAGATGATCAAGAGGCGAATAAGGGTGTTTGTGGCTTGGATTGAACATCAAAAGCTCGTAAGTTAATCATCTTCTTCATCTTCAAGCTAGTTGGGGCTTTAATTGTGTTTTGATGATTTGAGCGAGTTATGTAAGATTGTGTTAAGAAAGATTTTTAGTAATGTTTGATAAAGTGTTTAGAAGACTTGAACAAGCTTTATGTGTAATTTCCAAAGTGAAATCCATATATGTGAAGTTAGAGTTTGAAACCCTAGCTAATGTGTCACACCCCCGGCCAGCGGCAGAAGCATAGGGCTATGCGACGTTGTGATGTGGTGTACAATTATTGAATATATTGAACAATACACATAAGATATAACACAACCATTACTTTTATTCGTTAAATAATAGGTTACATTTTTTTAATTCAAGCACACTTTGATTTCCTAAAATAGACTAAGAAAGAAGAGAAAAAATAGTACTTCCATCACTCCCTTTGAGAATACTTTTATTTTCAGAATAGTTTTATCTTTGTTTTCAGATGTAATTTTTATTCTTCTTTTCCTTTATATGATATATCACCCCTTTATCTTATCCTAAAACTTCTCTTATAAGATTTCCACCCCTTTCACTTATTTATACATACTATTACTACTTCAAGGTGTTCCCCTCTACGTAGTTTGTTTTATTATGGTTTGCCGAACATTGTTACATTGAGTTTTTATAATCAAGCGTTCGACTACATATTTGCCTCGCACGACGCTTCATTAGACATCGTAAAATAGTTTAGAAAGTTATTCCCGATGTGATTCAACCATCACAGTTGTAGCTAGCAACCACATGTGGTGGTGTCAGCCCCGTGAAGATCTATACATATATTTTCCGCTCACTTAAGATTTAACGATTAAAGGTCGGGGTTAGCTAAAACCAAATCAACAAAACGATGAATATTGTCGTTCTCATTTAACAATTGTTTTGTTTAACCCTTCGTATTTTTATTGTTCTTTGATTTTATTATCCTTAATTTTAAACTTCTTTGTTTTAATTCCATAATCAAACTAATATATATATATATATATATATATATATATATATATATATATATATATATATATATATATAATCGTTTGGATTTTTTTTTAGAATATTGAGGCAGAATAACAACTGAGTACAATGATATCCTCTAAATTTGGCCAAAATAAAGCTTAGGTACCATGTTACTCTAGATATGGCCATCATAACGCTAGGTACCAAGTTAGCCTAGCTTTGGTAAGCATAACATTAGCCATTTCTTTTGGTCAACATAACACTAGGTATAATATTTTGGACAAATTATCTATCAAACATAATATTATGCTAAGATTTGTTCAACATAACGAGTAGATATAGTATTATTAATAGTTTGTTCATTTTGTAAATACTAACATAATAGCAATTTAATAACATATACTCCCCAGTAAAACTTTTGAAAATCATAAAAGTGGGGCCGTGAACTCACCCTAGTAGCATGAATCGTGAAAGTAGTGCAACGTCAGGACTCAGGAGCTCAGGAACTGCTCGGAAGGTCGGGAGAGGCTCTAGAAACGAGAGAGGATGCTTAGAAGGGAGTGGTGAATTCTCAATACTCAACTTTCTATTTATAGCAAGTTTTTGGACCGCGTGTCGTGCATTTTGGTGTGCACGTCATGCAAGTGCATCGTAGCTCCAACCGGATACCACCACATGTCGTTCTCTCTATGGGCCACGTCATCCGTAATCTTCACGAAATGAATTTGAAAATTACATATCTCTTGCGTATGAGCTCCATTTTTTACCCTCTTTGTACCCACACAATGCTCTCGACAACTACTACAACATTCCTTTAGGGTTTTTTTTTGACAAATTTTAACTTTCATCTTTTGGCCAAATGGGAGTACCTGTGACATCCCCAATTTTCACAATCAGAAAAGACCGATTTGGTATGCTTTGTTTTATAAAATTAGAGTAATCCTTTGATTAAAAGAGTTGCGAAATTTGTCCCCAAAACAAAATATGATAAGAATTTATCAAAACATTATTTTAAAGAAACGTATTTTAATTAAATAACAAAATCCCGGGATGTCATGTTCCAATACAGACCAAAAACATAAACAGTACTAAATAGACCTTACAACAGTTATTTACAACTACTGGTCTATATCCAAAATATCTTGATAAGTCATCCAAGTTATGCACTGGTGCCACTACCTGTAATACAAAGAAAAACTGAGTGGGTCAGGCTTGGGGGCATGGTGAGCATATAGGGTTTTCAACCCACAATAATATAATTATTATATTCAATCATCAAACAATCAACCCAATTACCCATCCCCATTATTTCATTTAATTCTTAAGAACTTACCCTAAGAATCAATCATCCTTCACTCATTCATTCTTAAGGATTAACCTAAGGAATTGACACAAAGTTCATTGCTGTCAATAGCACAGCTACCAATGTTCTCTATTAGACACAACTATTAATATTATCGTTTAGGTGCAGCTACCAAGATTGTGTTGTTCTCAACCAGGCATAGCTGCCAATATCATCTATTAGGCGCAGCTGCCAATATTATCCTTTAGGCGCAGCTGCCAAGATTATGTTGTATCTATTAGGTAGAGCTAGGGGTGAGAGCGATGCGGTTCGGTGTGGTTATTAGCCAAAACCTCACCACTAACCGCAAATGCGGTTAATCCATTTTCAAAACCGCTTGGTGCGGTTAGACGGTTTTTTTTGCAGTGCGGTTTTGTTTTTTCGGTGTTGCGGTTATTAACCGCATGGATTTGGTGTGATTATTTTGTGTGGTTTTTAACCACAGTTTAGAGCTCAAACGGTTTTAAGAGTTCAAACATATTCCTTGTAATAACAAAAAAACCATAATGTATAAGACAATTAATATCTTAAAAACATCAAATCAATAATAATTAACAATAAATTTCTTAAAATTATCTAATTTCACCATTTTTCAAAGTTAAACATAACAAAAAACCAACATTTTTGTCTTCTAGTATTTTATTCATCTTTTTAATAAAAAAAAAGTTGTATATAATATATGCGGTGTGGTGCGGTTTTTTTGCGGTTTTTGAAAACTAATAACTGCACCGCACCGCAAATATGCGGTGTTTGAAAAACAAAAAACCTCACCATCGGTTTTTATTATGGATACGATTAATTGGTTTCGGTTTATGCGGTTAATTTTAGTTGCAGAGCGGTTTTTGCTCACCCCTAAGTACAACTGTCAATAGTATCCATTAGGCGTATCTATCGGGATATTTAGATTACAATTGGTGAACACGTAAATCAAAAAAACCTAAGGGTTATGGCGCAGTTGCCAATATTCATCTATATTATATTACATCCCTCGTTATTTATCTACCCATGTTCTACCCAACATATTCATAGATATAAAAATCTATATACGGTTTAAATCATTTAAAACATGTATAAAATATTAATTCAACATCCTTCTCAAATAAACAAACAATATAAGTATACAGATAGCATGCATTTTATACAAAATACTTCATATCTATGTGTAAGATGAAAGTGACTACACACTCACTTGATAAGACGATGATCGGATATCACTACGGCTCTATAAAGTAATATTCTTCGATGAAACCGGGATATCTTAAAAAACCGGGCTTCACGCGGGCAGAGTTTCGGCTCGAAAACTCTTTTTCTCGGGATCTTCAAGGCTTCGGGACTTGCTTCGGGTGTCACGATGATATCGGGCTTTGGGGGTGCTTCAAGATGGCTAGAGAGGGTATAGAGAGTGAGGGAGTGATGAATTAGCAATCGTATTCGGCTGACCTTCGGTTTCTATTTATAGGGCCAAATTTCTGGATTGACGTCGTGAACCTCAAATGTTCACGTCGGGAGTTTGGTCCTGCTTAGTCATGGCGTTCGTAATCAGTCCACTTGCTCTGGAATGTGTCAATCACCTGTTCACGTCGTGAACACCATGTTCACATCGTGAACTCTGACAGTGGTGGAAGTTCGTGCCCCGAACTTCAGAAATTCATATCTCTTGCATACGAGCATCGTTTTGACATTCTTTATATCCACGCATAGGTGAGATTATGCTCTACGACTTTCGTTTTTACTCCGTCGGCTAATTTTGAATTTATTTTTATTATATTATTTTTAGTAGGTCGGGACAGGAAAACTCCATTAGAAATTCATAACTTCTTCATCTGACGCCCGTTTTCGTCTGTCTTTTTACCGTTGAACTACTATCGACGATACCTTTGATTCTCGTTTAGATTGTTTCGGCCAAAGATCACTCGATCTCAATTTCGAGATTTGGGCTGCATACCGTTAAGCTGAAACTTACAAAAATCATAACTTCCTCATACGAAGTCAGATTTGAGAATTCTCTTTATGCACGCTCTCGGTTTAATGTATTCTACAACTTTCTTTTAGATCGCTAAAGCTAAAAATTGCTCTATCATAAATTCACTATTTACGTCCTACAGCGTTGTCCCGAATCTGTCGCGAAACTTCGACAGGTTATAACTTGTTCGTTATAACTCAGATTTCAGCATTCTTTATATGTACGGAAACCTTGTGACAAATACTACAACTTGGTTAAGATTATTTATTGTAAACACTCTTCTATCAAAAAGTCATTTTTTACGCTTATCATCTCTAAGTTGACTAGCCCGGATCTATGGGCGTTACAATATCCATATATGATATTACCAAAATCATAACTCCCGCATATAGGTTCCGTTCTTGGAATTTTTCATCTCAAAATTCTTATTTTGAGGAGTACTAAGACTTTCATTTTTGTGAGATTATCCACAACTTAGCCGATCTCATCTGTGACAACCCGAAATTTCCATTATGTACAAACAATATCACTTCAATAGAAGTTATAACAGTCATAGTTAATTTTCAGACTTTTTCGTGTAAGTTTGAGTACTTCAGGGTTTACACTTCAGGAAATATCATGAGAGTGGATGCACTAGGGTTTCGTGCAACACTGTTATTCCAACATTCTGTTATATTAGAAATCATTTCGGGAATAAAAATATTTTCTGCCAAAAATATCTCAGGACTATAAATAGAATTCCGAACCAAATTCATTCATTATTCGCATTTCCAACTAGAGAAAAGCCATTTTCTCTCTCACAGATCTTCGGGTGTTCGTCCCAAATTGTGAGTACACTTCTCTAGTTGTCTTATAATGCTTATTATGTGTTTAATAACATAGATTACATATCAAATCGGTGAGATTCGGGAGTTTACCGCCCAAGAACGTTCTTGGAGAGTAAACTCCAAAATGAGGCTCAAATGCTACCTAGTCTTTTCCCCATGATAAGTGACGGACTTATGCTTATTTATAAGTGTATTTAAGACTAGAAAACAATCAAAAACACCAAGATCTAGGTGTTCACGGCCCAAGAATCTCTTGGACCGTGAACTCAAAAATCAAGGGCCAAAGAGTGTGTTAATCACTCCTAAAGCCTTGGACATTAAACCCTATTTAATCCTAGCTAATTTGTGGACTTTAAAACAGCAAAGACACCTCCCCAAAGTGAGTTTACGGCCCTAGTAATATTCTTGGGCCGTGAACATCAATTAAGGGCACCAAAGTGTGCCTAGGGCCTTCATTAGCTTTAAACAAATACCTAGAAACTACCCTAGATGTGTTTGGCACTTGAAAGCATAAAAACACCCATCCCATGAGAGTTTACGGCAGTAAACTCCCAAGGAATTGGCCTTGGGGACGTAAACTCCTCAAAGGAGTGTTTCCATGCCCTAAACTACCCAAAGGATTAAACCACCAAGTAGAACTTATTCTAGAAATCAAGTAACACTTCAAAACAAATTATGTCAACATGTTTGAGAGCTTACGGCCGTAAACTCAAGGGTTTATGACCGTAAACTCCTTATGTGGAGTTTATTGAAGGGTAAACACATATACAAGGTCCTTGAGAACTTTAAACCCCTTTAGCCTTGTCCCACAACAACTTAGATGCAACCCTTAAGACTTATAACACCTATACAAGGTGTTTACATGTTCAAGAGTGACCCAACTAAATTTATTAGTTATTATTTGGCTAATTAGTTATATACATGTTCATTATATGATAACTAGGCTCGTGCGTGTATACAAGTCTCCATTTGCCACCTAAAACAATATCCGACACTCCATCCAATCCACTCACCACAAGTGAGTTCATACCCCTTTAATTAACCTTTGAAATACTTTTAAATGTTTTAAATGCTTTTATGGGGGGGAATACAAGTTAAATACTTATAGTTATTACATCAATCACATGTGATTAATAACTATAAAACCAATGATTTTATTACTGTTCACACTGTTTATCAAATTATTTTACTTCAAACTATTTTACAAACTCTTTTACGTATCAAATACTTTTACTTAAACCTTGTTACACTTATTATAAACTGCATGCCCGTATATGTATAGTTATATAAGTAATGTTTAAAAGACTTAGGAAGGCTATCCACATTGTTTCCTTTTCCTCGATTTGGATGTGGTCTGATAGGATATCGGGTACTCGTCCGAAGGTTGTTTAAATATTAATTATATATCATGTGTACATATATAGACATAAAAGTGCTTCCATATTCATGCGTACTAGTTGCATCATTAATAGGATACCATCGGGGTAGCACAGGATCATACTTATACTATTGCTAGATCAATGAGTCAGTTCATTCATGAGTCAATACTTATTACTATGAGAACATATACAACTATACTAGGAAGAGAACATATACAACTATACTAGATAAAGAACATATACAACTATACTAGAACAGTTCATTACATTACATATACAACGATACTAGAACAAGTAACATTACATTACATATACATGAATACGTTAACAATTGTGATCCACTGTATTGGAGCATTCCTTAAATGTCATGGCCCGAGTTGTAGCCAAAATTCTCTTGGAGGGAGAGCGTGAGTTTGCGTATAGATCTATACTGGATTGACTATCCTACACCTTGCTGCTAGCTACAGCCGGACCTGCAGGTCTGCGGGTGCCAAACGTCATTCCATTTTACGACCATTCGTATGTCGTTGTTACCAGTCGATAGTATGGTACAATTAAATCACATAATACCTTAATATAAATCCGGTTTAAGGTAGTTAGTACAGCAGTAGTTCCTATAATACAACACTACAGTACTACAATAATTTACCCCCTTACATATATTTAGTGATTAATTCACTTAAACATTAATATACAAACTATATTTTGTTAATGATAGTTACATTTGGGAAATTACACACTTTTACAACAAACGAACATACAAAACAGTTAAGCCTTGGTAGAAGGCTACTTTAATAGAAAATATAGGTTTTCCTGAGATATTCAAACTTTTACAAACACTTACAAACATTTACATACATTTTACAAACTTACACTTAAGACATGTTCAAACGTTTTGATAACAAACACCGACACTAAAATACTTATTAACTCACCAGCTTAATGCTGATAAACTCTTTCAAAATAACTTGTATTCTCAGGTCATCAGTAGACAGGTACCGATGCCAGCTTTTGAGAAGATGGAGCGCATCCAAGACTCATCTTATTATTTTGATTTACATTATTTTTGGTGTCTATAACTGTACAGAACACGCTTGTATTAAAATTATATATATTTAATGCAATGGATGATGTTGTTTGCTTGTTTACTTTTACTGTGTTGTGATACTTTACATGACGTCCTCCGCCCCAGAACGTTTCCGCCGTTCTCGGTTTTGGGGTGTGACATCATCGTACTATTTTTACGTCAAGCTATTTATGCAGTTGATTTTTATATCTGATAAAAATTATAAGTCTTCCATACGAAGTCCGGTTTTTACGAAGTTTATATTTTTGGAATCATATCGTTGTGTAATTTCCAAATAAGTGAGCCGGTGTAGGTGACGGTATGACTTTTTGCACACTAGATTTCGAGCCTTTTTCCAAAATAATCGTGTTCTTAAGATTGCGTAAGGTCGTAATTGAATACATTTATTATATTATTGTATTATACTCTTATTCTATTACATATTTTTGTTTGTACTAATTCCTAACTGAGGTGACGAATTTTCTTCGGTTGTCACATTCTCCTCTCATTGAAGGAATTTATTTCAAAAATTTAACTTGTGGTCGGGGTTCTTTAGAACAAGTGTGGGTACTTGCACTTCATTTGATCTTCCTGCTCCCAAGTATAGTATGTTCGTCACTTAGAGTTTCATCGCAACTTAACTATGAGAATACGACTTTGTTTAACTCTTTTGATCTCTCGGTTCAAGATTTTGATTGATTCCTCGTATTGTCTATATTTCATGAAATTTATTTTTGGGGATAAACTTTTACTTGAATGTATTTTTTTTACTTTAAAATGTTTTTGGCATCCTTACGTGTATTCACTTAGGATGGAGACTATATGACTCATTCATGATTTCAAACAAGATTTGACAATTTGCAGGTGGGATTATCATCATTGTGCAAAAGCATTGTTAGCTGCCCCTTATATGGTGCTTATGGTTCACAAGTCACATAGTTTGAAATTTGAACAAACATTAAAAATGTATTGACTATAAATATCTACCATGTATGAGCCCTAAATTAACCATCTATGTGAGCTTGTACTCTTGAGTACATAAAAAATGGAATAAATACTTTACATTATGATTAACTTTTTGTCGAATTATCCCATTTAATTTATTGTATTACAGGAATTTGTTTTATTTTATTTGGCTAATCAATATTACTAGGAACTTGATTTTGAATCTGTGAGTTATTAAACCCTTTAATTTCAGATTATGAGTTATTAAACCATTTTGACTTTGACTTTGAATTATATTACCTTCGATTTTAGATAATTCAAACTTTAGAAATTTTGTTGATTTTAAATCGATTTTGAAGGTTTAAATCAAGTATAACAATTGCCATTATCGCTTATTCTAAATGGTTTGATTTCTAGTATCACTTGGCAATCTATGATATTGAAGACATAATGATATTGCATGTCTAACTATACTTTGATATATATATATATATATATATATATATATATATATATATATATATATATATATATATATATATATATATATATATATATATATATATATATATATATATATATATATATATATATATATATATATATATATATATATATATATATATATATATATATATATATGGTTAGGTTAATTTGAGACCATTATATTTTGTGAGACATGGAGACGCAATTATAAGCATTCATTTTTTAGATAAAAAATATTTTTAAAACGCAAAATAAATGAAAATTTTCAATTTTTTTAATATTATAGTGTAATATTCTAAAAAAATTTAATATTATTTTCGTCATTTCACCTATCTACCAATTTTAGTAGAATATTATAATATTTTAACATTCTAAAAAATTAATTTTATTATTTATACTGTAATATTTTATTAAAATATTTCAATAATATTTCCAAAAAATGGTGATTTATTTATTTATTTTTTGGATAAATTAAATAGCAAAAATAATATTTAATTTTTTTGGATTTTTTCTTTTATTTTGCAGTTTATAATTTTTTTTTGATCTCCAATATGAGTTGCTAGGATCGCATTTCCATGTTTCACGAAATTGGCATGATCTCAAATGAACCTCAAACTATATATATATATATATATATATATATATATATATATATATATATATATATATATATATATATGTGTGTGTGTGTGTGTGTGTGTGTGTGTGTGTGTGTGTGTTCAAATAGGAACAAAAAAAGATTAAAAACTGTAGAAACCACTTATTTTCGTCTATTCTTTCAAACTTATTTTGCAAGAAAACTTTCCAAACCCTTTCAAACTCTCCCAACAACACTTTCATCTTTTATTATATTAGATTTACACATTACACAAACTCTATCTTCTCTCTCATCTCAAACTTGAAGAATACATAAACATTGCCACCAACCACCACCCCCTGCTGTCGCCGCCTCCTACTGTCGGCGTACTGTCGCCGCCTCCGACCACCAACGAACCACCACCATCAGATCCACAAGCTTCGGCTGACTCCAAATCTACAATTTTTTAGCTTCACATCTACAATTTTCAGCTTCAGAACTACGACTTTAGTTTTCAGATCTATGATTTTCATCTTTAGATCTACAACTTTCATCTTCAGGTCTATGATTTTCGTATTCAGATCTACGACTTTCGTCTTCGGATCTGCCATTTTTTTCTTCAGATCTACCATTTTCGTCTTCGTATCTAGCATTTTCTCCTACATATTTATGAGCTCTGGCGAGTGGTGATAACCACCACCTTCGTCCATCATTGTAACCGCCAACGGAAACACGTATCTGACAAGATCTGATGAAAATACTTCCATATCCACCGTCGATCACCACCTAGTCTAAGATATGGAGTCACAAAATTGTTTCAGCTTCACTTTCCCTCTCTAAAACTCAAAATATTTTAATTCAAGTGCGATTTGGTTAGAGCTGATACCACCATCATCACCGTCAACTTTGTTTCCACCATCGCTACCACCACTGATGTCACACCACAATCTCCTACTCTTGACATCATGCTCAGATCTAGTTAGATCTGGTGTGTATTGTTCGATTTTTCTAAATCTGGTTTATGTTGTGTTATTTCATGCATATATCTGAAGCTATAATAATGGTACCGATAGCTGATAGTAGTTCCACCACCTTGGATACGTTCCAACACCGTCACCTTCTCCATCTCCTTTTCTTTGATCTCCAGTGAAACACATCAGGTATGTCGATTTTTTATTTTAATTTTTTTTTCCTTCTGTTAAGCTGTGAATTTAATGTTTTAATATCTCATTTATTTTTTATTTTTGTTAATCATAGTTTTTTCTGTTGTTAAGTTGTGGATCCATGCTTTTTTTTCTTATTTGTTATAACATATGCATCAAATTGTTATTCATAGTTTATGTTTGATGGTTGTTATACTGTGAATTAAAACTTAGAAGATGTGATATTATGTTCATGTTTTCTTGAATAATATGAATTTTTTTTAAGCTGTGAATTATGATTTTTAATGTTTCAACTATCGTTCAGTTATGTTAGAGTTCGTTTTAACTGTGAATGAGTGATGTGGTTTTAAGTAGTGAATACTATGAAAGAAAGTCCTTAACTATTTTTTTGTTTGTTTTTTCTGTTAAAGTGTGAATTTGATGTTTTAATCTCTCATTTGTCGTATAATTTTGTTAATCTTAGTTTTAACTCCTATTAAGTTCTGAATGTATAACGTTTTTTTGAATTAAACTTCAAATTTCTTATATTAGTTTGTGAATTTTCTATATTAAATTGTGTATCAATTGTAATAAGTGTTTTAAGTTGATAATATGGATGTGAATACTACTTTTTGTGTATTAAAATGTAAATTTAGTGTAATAAGCCGTGATTTTTGTGTTTTAAACTGTAAATTGATTGCATTAAGCTTTGAATTTTCTTTTTGAATTATGAATTGAATTCATTAAGCTGTGAATTTTATGTTTGAACTGTAAATTGACTAGGTTAAGTTGTGCATTATGCGTATGTAAGTATGAATTTATTTGTATTAAGCTATGAATTTTGTGTATAAACTTTGAATTGACTATATAAAGAGTGTTAAGTTGAAAATATGGTTGTGGATGCATACTTTTTATGTATTAAACTTTGAATTTTGTGTACTAAACTTTGATTTTTTTTAAAGTGTGAATTGATTGTATTAAACTGTGAATTTTCTTTTTAGACTATGAATTGACTATATTATGCTGTGAATATTGTGTATTAAATTATAAATTGATTGTATTAAGTTGTGAATGAATTGACATTAAGTTGTGATTATTTTATAATTTTTTTGGTTGCTTTTGAAATAATATAAATTTTAATTATGACTTAATATATTAAATTCACAATTTAAAATATGAATGATTTATGTATAAATTTTTTTTGATAATTTGCATATGAATAAATTTATTTTTTTGTGTTGTATAAGTATGCAAAAATATATTAGTTTTAATAATAGTTTTGCATTAAATTCAAAATAAGTGAAATAAATGGTTTTATTAGACTGTGAATGTACTACTTAAGTTATCAATGTATGACTTTATTTACACATCTGATTTAGAAGAAAATGATGGTTGTAATGCTGGTACAGGTTGTTGGTGGCAACATATGGTGGTGGTAGTAGTAGAGTTTGAATTTTTTTTATTTCTTTGAGTTTGTGAATTATTGTAAAATGGTTTGTGTTATGTTGTGAATTTTGTGAATCAAATTATAAATGGACTGTTCAAACTTGTAATTTATATAAGTTTTGTGTTCAAATATGAGAGCATCTAAGAATGAAGATATTATACTGCAAAATTACAATTTTGCCCTTCTTGTATCAAAAAGAGAAAAAAAGTTTTACATGTTTAATAAGAATATCTTGTAAATATTTACTAACTAATTGAAAGTTTTTAGGGTTCTTAATCTTTTGTGGTTCTCATTTGAACCACTCCCTATATATATATATATATATATATATATATATATATATATATATATATATATATATATATATATATATATATATATATATATATATATATATATATATATATATATATATATATATATAGTGGTTCAAATAAGAATCACAAAAGATTAAGAACCACATTAGTGTGTGTGTGTGTGTGTATATATATATATATATATATATATATATATACTAGGTTATAACCCGTGTACTACACGAGATACAATTTAAAATAACATACAGTTACACGTGATACAAATTAAAATAACATATAGTTGGTTGGATGGGAAATATGTCATAATTTATTAAATTTTTTGGACATAAAAAAATAGGATGAATGGATGAACAAGTATCTTATTTAGTTTTTATTTACTTTATAAAAATGTGTAGAAATGTACCATGTAGTGTTTGAAGCATATAAAAAGAAAAGTGATTTGAATATTTCAAACTTTGAAGAGTGTATGGAATGTAGGTCGAATGGGAAACCTCTTTCTCTTCTGGTCACATGTCTGCAAAAATAGAGTCAAATCAAAAAATGTATTTTTTGAAATAGAAATCAAAATAACTTGGATGAGGTTGGTTGCATTTTTTCTTTGTTAAAAATAAAGATACATTGTCTTTGGTTGAAAATAAATTATTTTGTTATTTTGAGACAAAATAAAAATATTTTAATGTTTTTAGTTGAAAATATAAACAAAGAGTTTGGGTAACAATAAAAGTATTTTTGGGAAGATTTCGTTCAAAATGGGATGCCATGTACTACAAAAAATCTAATTAATTTATTTTGATTTGGTGGTAAGGATTTAGTTTACTTGTTATTTATACAAGTATGTTTGTGATGTTAATAGTGATGAATCACAAAAGATTAAAAACCTTAAGAATCCCATTAATTGGTATATATATATATATATATATATATATATATATATATATATATATATATATATATATATATATATATATAGGGTTGAGATCTATTGACAACTCATAGTTTTCCGAGACCTGAGAACTAAAGGTGGAGCATTATCGTCATCTTACCGATTTAATTTAATATTTAATTTCTTTTTCTTACTGGAAATAATAATAATAAAAATTTCTAAAAATTAACATAATAAATCAAATTCCGGGTTTTTTTTTTTAAAATAGTTTTCGATTTTTTTGTAAAAAATGGAGATTTTTTTATTTTTGAATTGAAAAAAAAAAATTTAAAAACTGCAATTTAAAAAAAAAAACTGCATTTTAAAAAAAAAAAAAAACTGCAATTTTTTCAAAAAAAACTGATTTTTAAAAAAAAAAAAAAAGCTGTAATTTTTTCAAAAAAGATGCAACATTTTTTAAAAGGTAAGTTTTTAAAAATAAATAAATTAAAAAAAAAAACTAGAATATTTATAAAAAAAACTGTAATTTTTTTACAAAAAAAAAAAAAAATAACGTTTTAGATGCATATATGTATTTTTTTCAAGTACGTATATATATCTTTCTTATACTATAATATTCGTAAGTAAACATATAAAAAAATTCATTTTTATTTAATAATCTATAAACACAATAATATGAGTATTTTATTCGATACAAAATAAAATATAAAAAAAACCAAAAAATACTACAAAATTTCAAAGCGTTTTTATGTCTTCGTGTTCCATATTTTCTTTAATTTAGCATTTTTCATCTCTTTAATGTTTTCCACAAATTCTTCCAAATCTACAAGAAAAAAAATGATTAATGCAAGAAAACTCACAAAAATACATGTGCATATAGACGGAATTTATATGTGGTTCACTAATGATTTATATGCGAATCACATATAATTCATATGAAATTTACTTGTGAGTTACATGTGGTTAGCATGCGAATTAATGTGAATCACATGTAATTCATATGTGATTCACTTTTGATTTACTGTGAATTACATGTGAATCACATATGAATCACTTGTGAATTACATGTGATTTATATGTCAATTACATATGTATCACATGTAACTCATATGTGATTTACATGTGAATTACATGTGATTTATATGTGAATCACATGTAGTTCATATGTGATTCACTTGTGATATATTGCTAAAATGAAACAAATTAAAATAAACTATATGGTTAGAAAAATTAAATAATTAATGTGATTTACATGTGATTCACATGTAAATAAGAAGTGAATTATGAAGCTTAATATAAAAGCAATTAAAATAAAATATATGGTTAGAAAAAAATAATAATTAACATGATTTACATGTGATTCACATGTAAATCACAAATGATTTACATGTGTCACACGTGATTCACATGTGAATCACAAGTGATTCACATGTAAATCTCTTTATTCATCATCATTTTTCTATATAAAATTTTTGATATTATGTGAGAATTACTTGAAATCCAAGAAATCTGCAATTGTAGAAACCTCTCACAACTATAGCTTGATAGGAACCTGAATGGGAAAATTTGAATGATATTTGTGACACATCACACATACATTTAAAGAATCTGTTTGAAGTTTCTACTCTTGAAGAAAGGAAAACCCCACAAATCATGAGATTAAAAGTGTGTCTTGAAGGAATAGATCTTTCTTGAAATGAGGCCTTGACACCTGTCACAAAGAGTAGGATTTCAAACAATTTTGCAAAAAAAAAAAGTTATTTTTAACTTTTTATAGTAATCTTTAGCTGGTTTTAAGGTTTACCTGGTAAAAGAATGGGCTTTGTCTTTCAACAGCAAAAACAAAATCATATTTGGAAAAACTTTGAGCTCCTCCATTATATAAAGTTTCTGAAAATTCACTTGAGGAAGCACGTGACATGTCATACTCATAGGGTTCATTAGGGTATAACTTGTTCCATGTTTCTTCTGTTTCCTTTCTTGATGTTCTTCGATTAATAGAAGAGACAACATTAGAGTTTTCAAGAATACTTCCATAGAATTCTTCATAATCTGATTTGTATCTAACCTATAAAAAAAATATATCAAGAGCATAAAGTTTTTTACATAAATTATCATTGGAAAAATGAGTATTTGTTTCATAATCATACACCAGATTAAGTCTGTGACAATGCCAAATCCATTCACAATCAAGAGGAACAACTAAAGGTCCTTCAGTGATTTTAGACTCTGAATGTTTAGCAAGCAATGGAAGCCAAAATACATTGTACCTGAAATTAGTTTTTTTCATTAAATTATAATTTTTTGTTACTAAAAAAGTAATAATCAGTTGAGTTACCTATAGATTGCCCATTGCAATGCCTGGCCTTGATAAAGCCAACTGTTTCTGTCTACAACTACAACAAATTGCAGATAAAGCTTAGCACAGTCAAAAGATCTTCACTGATAAAGATACTATGTGTTGCATTCCATTTAGACTCCTGTTTTGTGCCCATTTTGATACCACCTAGAAATCAAGATGAATACAAGTATGAAATCTATTGTTTTTTTTCAATATAATATGAGTGTTGCTACCAATGTGAAAAACTCTAAAAGAGCCCCACCAAATCTAAAAATAGGCCTGTAACTACAATTAAGATAAAAACAGATCAAAATTATCTTACAAACCACTTCTTTTGTAACACCCAAAATCTAGAAGACCCGGAAAGGAAAGAAAAACCCTAAGTCAAAGGGGGTCAACTCGTCGAGTCTAAGGAGGAACTTGACGAGTCAGAGTGTGTTCCGTGTCGCGGATTAGGTGACCGACTTGGTGAGTCGGCAAGTGGACTCGACGAGTCTGGTCTGGGTTTGGAAACCCTAATTTTGGGACTTGGTGCCCTATTTAAGCTTCGTATTTTCTCCCCTAGGGTTTCATTTGCGGCCCCTATTGTCCAGAACTCGAAACCCTAGCCACCCAACTCCATTGTTGAGCTAGTCCTTGCCTTGAGAGTGAATTGAAGCCTGGAGAAGGAAGAAGGACCTTGGTGGTGCAAGAAGAAGCTATAGATCCAGAGTTTGGGTGACATCTCAGATCATTTGAAGATATAAAGCTTATACCTTGGCTATTAATCATCTAGATCCCCTTTTCTAGCTTTTATTTGTCACATTTGGGCCATTTCCAAGGTCAATCCGAACATTGAGCCTTTGAGGACGAAAAGGACTTAAGATCTAAGCATTTATGAACTTGAGGAGCTCCGAGTGGGTAGCTTTACCCAACCATGGCTTCATTTCATGACCTAGACCTTCATTTTAGCTTGGATTAAGAGTTTTAGCTCCATAGCACCTTGCATGCACGTAAAGTTGGCAACTTTACGTGCAATGTTAGCATTAGAAGTCCAGATCTATGGGTGGAAGGTGTTGGAAAGGAATGTAATCGACATAATAGATATGTCATAAGGTGTACTCGACGAGTCAGTTCATGGACTTGGCGAGTCGGGTCGCAAACCCAAACCCTTTTGCTTACGTTTCGGATCAGTGAGTGGAGTTAGTATAGGATTAAACCAGACTGCGTCTGTAATGGACATGAAGATCATAGTACCCGACGAGTTCGAAGAGGAACTTGGCAAGTCCAAGACAATCTTCTTAGTTATGAAGATGAACTCGACGAGTTATTCATACAACTCGGCGAGTCATGGCCTAGATATTCAGACGATGATGATGAACTCGACGTGTTCAAGGATTAACTCGGCGAGTCGGTTGAAGATAGTCTCGAAGTGTTAGATGAAGGATAACTTGTCGATTTCTCGCTAGACTCGACGAGCGGAGTAGGGGTGGTGTTAGGATTTGAGGTGCATGGACTCGGCGAGTTGGCAGAACAACTCAGCGAGTCAAGTCAACTGGGAGTTGACTTTGACCAAGTTTGAGCATGGTTGACTTTTGGATTATTGTGGTCTAAATGTTGTTCTGGGTATTGATAGTTTGGGAAGCCAGAGAGTCAGCGGTTCGGAAATTAACGGTTAGCAGTCAGAAGTGTTTAATGAGTTTTCAACATTGCGAGGTGAGACTCCTCACTATGTGCATGGGTCTACAACCACAATGTCGGACCATTATGTTCATGTTCATGTTTATGCTTATGTATAGAAGGAAGACCCGGGGGTTAGCCCTAGGCACTTATTGATATATGTTCTGGGTTATGACCTGATGACAAGCGAGGCCCGAGGACTGTTAGGATGCAATAGGTCTCTGTGATTCTTGCATATGTCGGTATGATAGGATCCGGACCGGGGCTCCGATGTCGGGGTAAGCTCGAAGTACGTTAGATAATAGTAACTTTCCGGGCCGGAGGTCCGATACCGGGGTATTCCTGAGGAAGATGGTTATGCAGTGCGCTAGATTATACTTGTTGTCTTCGTGATACTTGTATGTGCCTAGTAGGGAGGTGAGTGTGGGCGAGGTCCCATATCTCATCACTAGTTGAGTATGGATGGGGTTCCATATCTCGATATTAGTAGAGAAGGGGCGATGTAACGCCCGTAGATCCGGGCTAGTCAATTTAGAGATAATAGGGGTCGAAAACAACTTTTCTACAAAAGATATTTAGAATAAATAATCTTAACCAAGTTGTAGAATATGTCTCAAGGGTTCCGTACATATAAAGAACGCCGAAATCCGAGTTATAACGAAGAAGTTATGGTCCGTCGAAGTTTTTCGGCAAAACCAGCACGACACCGGGAGACGTAAATAGTGAATTTATGATAGAGGAATTTTTATCCTTGGTGATCTAAACCAAAGTTGTAGCATACGTTAAACCGAGAACATCCATAAAAAGAACGTCCAAATATGACTTTGTATGAGGAAGTTATGATTTTTCTAAGATTCGGCTTAGCAGTGCACGACCCGAAACTCGAATTTTAGTTCGAGCGGTTTTTGGCTTACGCAACCTTAATGAGAGTTGAATATCTCATTAATAGGAACTCAACGGTAAAAACATAGACGAAAACGGAGTCCTTATGTAGAAGTTATGAATTTTACGCGTACATTTAATAGTATAATCTCCTCCTACTGTTAAGTTTGAGATCGGTCGAGAATTATCCAACAAAGTCTAAATGAGAGTTGTAGATCTTATTGTTACCTACGCGTGGATATAAAGAACGTCGAAAACGGAGTTCGTATGTGAAAGTTATGAATTTTTGAAAACCGGCTGTTTTACCCTCTCTGTGCGATGCCACGTGTCAGCACCAGGTTTTGTCTTGGAGCCTAAGCAAGCTCACGAGGTGAACACTAAAAACTCACGAGGTGAGTGACCCCAATTCAGCCTATAAATAAAGACGCACCCCTCCTTCATTTCTCACACCATACTCTTTCTTTCCTCTCTCCATACTCTCTAATACCCCCCCCCCCCCCAAACCCCCCTAAAGCCTAGGGTAACTCCCTAGCACAGGGCGGAAGCCCCAGAATGCCCGACGGCTCCGAGAAGACGGGTCTTTCGGTTTGGAAACACTGCTCCAGTGGAGACCGGTTTTGAGAAAAACCCGCTGTAAGTGAGCTACGCCTAACCTATCTTTAGTATAACTTATGTTTTAATATAGTAATGTTATTAGTACCTTAAAATAATTATTTGGGATATTATTATGAGTTATATAAGAGTGTTTCTTAACTCTTATATAATAGTAATAATAGCTATACTATTAATTAATCGCGGTTAACGTTAAACTAAACCCTAGTGGTAATGATACTAGGTTTTGTCGAGGGAAATTGTAATAAGAGTAACGAAGCGCTGTCTGAATTCAGAGTCACCACCTTATCAGGCAAGTGCATGGTCCCTTTCATCTTACACATAGATATGAAGTATTTTATATAAATTACGTGCTATGTGTGCATACTATCTGAATACTTGTTGTCTATGTTGGATGAACGATTTTATACATGTTTTAAATGATTTAAGTTGTATATGTATTTTATATCTACGATAATGTTGGGGTAAAACATGGGTAGATGTAATAGATGGATTATGAGTTAGATGATGAGTTGAGAGGTGAAATACACCGTGAGGTGAGGCTGAGAGGTGGACGATATGAGAAGCCTTTTTCCCAAACGATGGCCCTGTCATTCAGCAGAGTATGGATGACAACCATGGACTATTCTAGACAGTCCAGTGGAACACTAGCTGGCTCGCAACCTGTAGGTGTTGTGAACGATGTGTTCACCCGGTGTACTCTAAACCTTGGTGATCATGCAGACTTGATGCCCAAACCTTGGTGATCATGCAGACCTGATGCCTAAGCCTTGGTGATCATGTAGACTTGATGCCTAAACCTTGGTGATCATGCATACTTGATGCCTAAACCCTGGCGACTATGCAGACTTAGTGCCTGTTGTGTAAACCGTGGAAACGATGGACTTCGTGTCGATTCCTTAGGATGATCCTTAGGAATGAATGAACACGGAATAGCTGATTCTTAGGGTAGATCCTTAAGAATAAAGAAGATAATGGGAATGGGTAATTGGGTTGATTGCTTGATTGTTTAAACATAATAATTATATTATTGTGGGTTGAAAACCCTATGTACTCACCAGGTTTCCAAACCCGACCCACTCAGTTTATTTACATCACAGGTGTTGTTATGATGTCACCTTACCTTGAGAGATTAAGGAGATGTAAATCACTAGTGATAATGAATGTAAGTTCTGTTTATGCTTATGTTTCTGTATTGACAATGACATCCCAAATGTTTTAAAATGAATAAAATATGTTTCTTTGGAAATGTTTTGATAACGTATTTATCGTGTTTTTCTGGGAACAAATTCCGCAACATTTTTATTAAAAGAGATACTCTGATTTTATAAAGCATAAACAAAATCGGTCTTTTATGGCCGTGAAAATGGGGATGCCACAGGCGAGGCCCGTGATAGGAAGGATGTGAGTGTGGGCGAGGGCCCGTATCTCACTACTAGTGGGAGCGTGGACGGGGTTCCACTACTCCAGTAGCAGACCAGGGGCGGGGCCCAAGTTAGGCGAGGCCTTAGATCAGGGTATGGTTATGGAATGTTTATGTATGCTTCAGTATGTTATTTGATTGTATGTATGTATATAGCGGGCGAGGCCTAGAGACAGGAGAGGACTAAGGGAAATAGATTTGTATACCAGGCGAGGCTCGGTGCCAGGTGGGACCTGATGCCAGGCGGGGCCTAATGACGGACGGGGTCCGATGGCGGGCGAGGCCCAATGCAGCGGGCGGGGGCCCAGTATGTGGTTATGTGCGCAGAATTATGTATGGCATGTATGGATCAGTAGATATGTATGGTATGTGGTAGGTTAGGGAACTCACTTAGCTTCGTGCTTATGGTTTTCGGTTTTGGTTTTCAGGTATTTCCGATAGCGGAATGAAGAGCTCGGGATGATCGCATGGCACACACCAAGAAGTTTAGCCTGGGATGCTTACTCTGATGAAATGAATAAGTGTTTTGGAAAAGATACTCTATTTTGTTATATAACCCTTTTTGTATGTTTGAAACGAGTTAATGCTATGGTTTAGTAACGTTTTTAAAAAGAAATTTTTGGTCACAATTTTTTGGATGTTACAAGTTGGTATCATAGTCTTGGTTTGAGGGATTCGGCCACACTCTCAGGTGTGACCAAACTCAAACTGTGGGCTTGGTAAGAAAATTTTCAAAAGAACATCATTTTTATAAAAAAGAACTTCGAAAAGAAAAAGGATTTCGAAAAAAATAAGAACTGTGAAAAGAGAAAAGGGTGTGGTGCAGGCAATCAGCCGAGCTCAAGTAAGTTCTCCCAAATTACCCATACAAGTTTATGTTATGATAGGATTATGTGATCAGCATGCTAGATTTAGGGCTAAGGATCTAGGAGGATGCCTTATGTGCCTGTTATATGCGCTTATTGAGCTATATGCTAGTATTGGTTAGATAGTAGTAGGATAGCCTATTTGGGTTATGCCTGATTATATGAGCTTAGCATCACATGCTAGTACAGATTCTTGTATTTGGATTGAACTGATTGATTATGTTCTGGTTAGATTTTCCTTTTTGTCTGAATGTTGCTTGCTTTGTTCTTTGTGGGACTCTTAATAATGTGAGCTAGCTATTAAGTAAATACGCTAGGTCACATGTGGCATAGGCTGGATAATCTCAGAGTGATAGATTTAACCCTATTGCGCAGCTCTTGTCTAAGTCCAACCGTTCTAGGGATGAGTCTGTTACTCAAAGGATTATCTGATCTCTGTTGCATGTGGCTATATTCATGAGGTAGCTAGTTGATATTACTGGGAATCTTTCAGCAGCTGAGGACTGGTTTGGGTTAGATATTTCCCTAGGGTAGGCCTAGGAGGAGTTTAGTGCTGGGAGCAGCAGTGGTAGTGAAAGGGACTTGGTGGAGTCGAGGAAACCCTTGAGGAAATTACGAATAGATGTGGAAGGTAGTATGGGCCCGTACTACTGAAAGCAGAGGATCCGTACTCGATTCAAGAGGGGTTGAGATAAAACCAGGGAACTTGTAGTGTGTATGTGTGTGTGATCCCTCGCCAATGATGTGTATTTTGATGATTTGGTTATGGCATGTTTTTAGTATAGCGACATTGCAAGATGGACCAGTAGATGGGTCAGGTGTCAGAGAGGAGTCAGGCTCGGGTTCAGGGACTGAGCAGATCGAGGAGCGGATGAGGGAGTTTGTATCAGCGGAGGTTACGTGCAATATTTTAGACCAGACTCCTGTGATCTTTGGCACGGTCAAGGAGGGCATCCTAGAGATTTTGGATGAGAGCCTTGGAGCCTTCCGCACAGAGATGATGGCCTTGTTGGGAGCACGTACATTGACATTCCAGGATTTCAGAGCTTGTGGAGCTCCAGACTACCATGGGGCTAGGGACCCCATTGCTAGTGGCAGATGGTTAGTTGATGTCAGCAACGCTTTTTGTTCTAGCCGGTGTACCGAAGGGGACAAGGTTCGACTCGCCTCCTGTCTACTGAAGGGCAGAGCACGAGATTGGTGGGAGGAGGTTGGTCATGCTATCGGGGATGATGCCGCGTTGGACGCGATGACATGGAGCGACTTCTCGGCCATGTTCAAGGCCGAGTTTGCACCAGTGACTGAGGTGCAGCAGTTAGCCCAAGAGTTTTAGGATTTGAGACAGACTACAAAGACAGTGGCGGAGATCACCGTCCAAATTCAGGGAGAGAGCCCTTCTGGTTCTGCAGTATGTGGCAGACGAGGATATGAAGAAGGCTCGGTACCACGGGATGTTGAGGAGTGATATCAGCCAGTTTGTGAGTCGATCCAGCTGCAAGACGTTGGAAGACATGATCGCTCGGTCCAGAGAAAGAGAGATTGATCTTGAGACGGAAAACAAGAGAAAGTTGACAGAGGTTCAGGTAGCCATGGGATCGGGCAAGAGGCTTAAGACATCAGATTCCAAATTGAGAGGTCCTCAGGACCGGGACCGCTTTGGCAAGTGCGGCAGGACGCACGAGGGTGCGTGTAGGAGTGGCAATGGTGGTGATTCTGGTTGCTTTAAGTGCAGCCAGACTGGTCATTTCAGCAGGGATTGTACTACTACCACCACCCAGGGATCGGGCCTGATATGTTTCCATTTTAGTCAGAGGGGCCACAAGAAGGCCCGATGCCCAAGTTTGCATTCAGTAGGACAGGTGATAGCACCTGCCCCTGCAACCTTGAGGATCACCGATGGCCGTCAGGGCCGGGCGGAGGCGCCTGCAGCAAGGAGCAGGGCTTATCAGTTGGTTTCAGATGAGGTGTGAGCAGACCGATGCGTTAGGTACATATCTTCTTTCATTTCCCTATCAGCTTATGTTATGACCTTATTGTTATGGTTCTGCATCGGTATTGATAATGATATTTCGGAATTTTGTGGCCTGCTTGTGATTGAGTTATATGTCATTTGCATACCTTGGATTTTAGAATGATAATAGAAGGTCTCCTCCTTTAGAGCAGGTTACTTTGGATGCAGTAATTGTAGCATGCATGTGTGGGGCTCAGTAGTGACTCGCTAGCTTTGGGAAGGTGTCAATAGGGGATAGATCGGTTAGATTCCCAACTCTGGTAAGCTTAGGTTTTCAGCAGAAGAGGCCAGAGGATGGTAGGGAGAATTGGTAATTCTCTCAAGCTGGGAGCTGTGAGGAGCTAGACGAATCGAAGTAGGGGCCAGAGACAGAAGTAAGTGCAAGACTGAGGTGGTTCCGCAGTCTTGGTAAGGAAGGAAGCAGCTCAAGTGGCTGTTTGGATTGAGGAGCAGTTAGGTTGGAAGTTGGGGGAAATTTCCCAACCTTGAGTTCGCGTCTTCGCGAGTAGTCGATGGTTGGTTCGGAGAAGCCAGATCGGAAAGCCTTCGGCAAATGCGAGTTTAGTCGGGATATAAGGCTACGGGGTAGTCGCATCATTCCCCAGTAGTGAGCCAGTGAGGGACGTGATGTAAGACTGCGGGTAAGTCGTAACATTCATTAGCAGCTTAGTTAGCGGAGTGTGGGCGGGGGCCCATATCTCCTAGTTCGTGGAGTGTGGGCGGGGGCCCATATCTCCGAGTTAGCATGATGAGAATCAGGAAAGTTTAGCTAGTTGAGATCAGAGGAGGAGTGGGTCTGCATAGCCCTGGATAGGTGAGACCTGTGGGAGAGGCCGCTCTGAAGTATAGATGGGTGGGACCCGTGGGCGAGGCCCATGTTCTTTTAGCAACAGGTGGGACCTGGTAGAGACCTTAGGGTAAGGTAGGGGATCGGGGATCCTCGACCTTTTAGAGCCAGAGTGGCTGGGTTAGTAGAGCATATTAGGTAGTCGCAGTATCTTCATGAGTCGCTGAGAGCGACTGAGGGATTGTTCTTGTGTTCGGTAACCGGTGGAGGACCGATATTTTGGGTAAAGGTAGATCGGTTGGGACCAGGGTGGTCTTGGTTCATCCGGTAGGCGGATGGAGGTCAGCAGGACTTCAGGCAGGAATGATGGTAAGGGATTTGGTGCAAGAAGCTGTGAGCTGATCGGGAGATGCTAATTTGCTCACTGCGGAATCAAATGATCTCAGAGTAAATGATTTGGCTCGGTGATGTCGTTCTTGTCTGAGCCTTAAACGTATCAGAGAGGGATCTACTACTCGAAGGATTGTCTGAATTCTCACGCTAGGTGGAGTTTCAGTATTGGAGAACCGTAAATGAAATTATTCTGTGAGTACTGATGGGATGACCTGTTGGATAAGGTGTCTAAGTCCATAACTATTTCTGGTTAGTACTTGACCCGACCCGGCATGGTCCATTTGGGTTGCATGGCACCATGCAATTGGATAGACCAAATGAGAGGAATAATACTTGGAGATTATTAATATATTATAAGTTCTAATATATTAATAATATTATTTGATTAGTTTGATCAAAGAATTAATTTGGAATTAATTAAGTGATCAAAAGATAACTAATTAAATATATGGGTTGATTATGTAAATCATTCATATTTTGTATAGTGGGCTAAGAGGCTCCATGGATTATCAAGTTGGGTTCTACCCATAGGATGCTCCATGCATGCTCCATGGGAGTTACAAACCCATGGGTCATGGAAATGAAGAGTCATGACACATTAGGGTTTACATGGTGTAACCCTAGATGTGTCAACACTATATAAGGATCCCATTCTCCACTAAAATCGGCTACACATAAGAAACAAGAGGGCTAGGCCGATTTCAAGAAGTGTGTATTCTCTCAAAAGTCTTTCCAAGAGCATTTGGTGTTGTGTGAAGCATTTGAGGCATCACACTTAGGGTGCTAGGCTCACAAGGTTTCAAGGAACATAAGCAACAACAAGGTAAGTTATTCTATCTTTCATTCAAGTTAGAAATTGTTCCCCATGTATGCTAGATAGGAATATAACCTTGGAATTCAACTTTGCATGATAATTAGACAAACATAGATCCAAGGTTATTAGGGTTGCATGTACACTTAGGAAGTGTTAGAATGCTCAAAACCCATCAGTGGTATCAGAGCCTAGGCTTGTTTGTTTGTTATTTGTGCTTAGAAGTTGAAAAAAGTCGAAAAACTTGTTTTCTGCTTGATGAACTCGCCGAGTCCATGGGGAGACTCGCCGAGTTCACTTGTATCTTCAACCTACTCGCCGAGTAGGTTCATGCACTCGGCGAGTAGGAGCCACAAAGTGCAGATTTTCGACTTTAGTTGCTGGAAATGGACTAGAAACATTACCCTAAACTGTTTTGGTACTTGAAAACTTGTTTTAGATGGTGTAATGTCTTTGCTAATCCATTTACAACAACTAGTTATCAAAATTACAAAGTTTTAAGTGTAGTTTTGATTCATGAAAGTGCTTATGTTCATGTTCTTGATCTTATGATGTTTAGATGATCATAGGAATTATTTGTAACCTATGTGGTAGTTTAATTCTTGATCATAATGTGTTTTAATGGAGTCCATAACTTGTCCTCAAGTTATGGAAAACCAAAAGTCACTTGAGTTAAAACCATTAAAAGAACACAAGAGTTAGAAAAATGAAGAGTCTTCATTTTATTACTCTAATAAACTCATAAGTTACAAGAAATGAAAAGTTTTGAAAGTTTACAAAACTTGCCCTCAAGTTTTGGAACAAGTAAAGTCATGTGAAAAACTTTAGTTCCAACCCTTAGAATTTTAAAAGTTAAAATTCAACCCTTATACTTATATTATTATGATTTAATAATATTATATATATATATATATATATATATATATATATATATATATATATATATATATATATGTATAAGAACAAAGTCGTCTTACCGCTAGTATGCCTCATTCACGAAACCAGTCTATAAGGTGGGTATAAGGTTGTTGCCTATAAAATGGCAACTTAATGGGTGTCCACTCTCACCCACCGCTTGCTTGACCGGTGGAGGGTCGTTAGCCGAACGGGTAAGACAAGGACTTATAAATTCTCATTAAAAGTATGATGAATATTATAAAGTAACTAAATGTTTTATTAAATTCCCAATCGTAGTTACTTTAGGAAAAATGTGAATAAGGTGCTAATCCATGAAATTACACTTTACACTTTGTTTAAGTCGTTGGTGGAGCGTGTGTGGTTAATCGGCACATTAACTTGGACTTAACAAGGTAGGTAAAGGGTGACTTAAAGTTTATTATAGTATCGGTGGAGCGTGCGTGGTTTACCGGCACATCGATTGAGTGATAAACTTTAAGGGTACCAAGTGATTTGCATGGTTACTTCACACCTCGTTTTGTGATCCTCGGTATCCCAGTCACAAAACTTGGAGGGCACACTCGAGATTGAAACATGCCTTTGAAAAGTTCATTGAATCTCAAAGAATCTAGGAATTTCTAAGAACCAATCAAAAAACCTAATATTTAATATTTCGGTTTTCGTGGTGGAAATTGGTGAATCGTCATTCACCTACCTTTCAAATATGTTATAGCTTGGATTACGGCATACCTCTTCTAAGTTATAATATATTGTGATTAGATCCTAGCCTTAATATTACATTTGGGTGTTTTATTAAGGACTCTCTTAATATCTAAACTAATCTTGTCCTTTTCCTTCAGATGTCTTCAAACAATGCTGCTTCTGGCTCTAATCCTAATGGCTCCTTTACCCTTATGAACTTGTGTGGGATAGTCACCTTTGATGGATCCAACTTCAATGAGTGGATTAGAAACATCAGGATGATTACCCGCTACGAGGAAAAAGAATATTTCCTTGACAAGGAGCTTAAGGAGATTGATGAGACCACTGCAACTCCTCAGGAGATCGCTGACTTTCAGGCACATGAAAGGGATGCTACGAAAGTGGCATGCATCATGATGGCCACGATGACAGCTGAACTCCAAAAGTCTTATGAGGATTTCTACCCTTATGAAATGCACCAAGATCTGATGGAAAGATACCATCAAAGTGCACGACAAGAGAGGTATGAAATCATCTGCTCCATGATAACAACCATGATGAAGGACGGGGAATTCGTCACGAGCCACATGCATAAAATGCAAAGGTATGTGGATCGATTGTTGAAGCTTAATGTGAACTTCCCTGAGGAGCTTGCAATAGATATCATTTTGCACTCCTTACCATCGTGTTATGATCAATTCCGCATGACATATCACATGAATAAGGAAGAGGTCACACTCAGCAAACTTCAGGGACTCCTCAAGACCGCAGAAACAGGTCTTAAGGGGAAGTCGGTTGTTAACACTCCTACTCCAAACTCTACTCCGGTTTTGGCAATCGGGAAAATTCGAGGGAAGAAGAGAAAGAGCTCTTCTTCAAGTGGAACCAAGAAAAGTTTCATCACTCCTTCTTCTGACCCAAAAGAGGCTGAATGCTTCTATTGCCATGAAAAATCACATTGGAAGCGGAACTGCCCAAAATACCAGCAAGATGTGAAGGATGGGAAAGATAAACCCAACCATGCAGGTATTTACACTATCATTTCTAATAACTCACCCCATTCTAAATCTTGGGTCCTTGACACCGGTTGTGGTATTCATATTTGTTGTGACTTGCAGGGACTAAGAAGAAGTGAGAATGTGGAGCAAGGAAGAATAAACTTGATCATGGGGAATAGGAAAGCTTTACCTGTCACCAAGATTGGAGTTTATACTTTATCGCTAAGTAGTGGGTTTAGTTTAGATTTGAATAAGTGTTGTTATTCGCCAGAAATGGCAAGAAATATTATTTCCTTTCATGCATTGTATAAACAAGGTTTCACCTTTTCATTTGATAATGAAGTTGGTTCGATTAATGCTTTCTTTAATAATGTTCTTTATTTCAAAGCATTACCTTGTGATGGCGTGTATGAAACAGTATCTGTGGTTGATAACTTAGAAAATAATGTATTTTGTATTGATTCTATTAATAATAATAACTTGGATAAAGCATCATTATGGCATTGTCGTCTTGGACATATAAGCAAGAAATGCATAGGCCAACTCCAAAAGGATGGAGTCTTGGAGTCATTTGACCTAAAGTCAGATGATAGTTGCGAATCATGCTTACTTGGAAAAATGACAAAGTCACCCTTCACAGGCTCGTGTGAGAGGGGTGAAGGTTTGTTGGACCTTGTACACACGGATGTGTGTGGACCATTCAAACATGCCACAAGGGATGCTAATCGTTATTATTTGACTTTTACTGATGATTACAGTAGATATGGATATGTCTACTTGATCAAGTATAAGTCAGAGACTTTCGAAAGGTTTAAGGAATTTAAACAGGAAGTCGAGAATCAATTGGGCAAGAACATTAAGATGCTTCGATCCGATCGTGGTGGTGAGTATCTTAGTTCAGAGTTCCTTGACTATCTAAGGGAATGTGGGATAGTCTCACAATTGACACCTCCCAAGACACCACAGTTGAATGGTGTGGCTGAGAGGCGTAATCGAACCTTGTTGGATATGGTTCGTTCCATGATGATTCGAGCTTCGCTACCAATCTCATTCTGGGGGTATGCCTTAGAGACTGCCGCCCATATCCTTAATCTAGTCCCTACAAAGAAAGTTGCCAAAAATCCTCACGAGATGTGGACTGGTAAAGTGCCTAAACTAGACCACATCAAGATTTGGGGTTGTGAGGCTTTCGTGAGACGCGAGACTCATGATAAGATCGAACCCCGAAGCAAGAGGTGTATTTTCATCGGCTACCCACAACAATCCTTTGGTTACCTCTTCTACAGACCTAGTGAAAATGTGCTCTTTGTAGCTAGGAGGGCTTTCTTTAGAGAGAGAGAGAGTTCATAAGCCAAGGAAACAGTGGGAGGCAAGTTGATCTTAAAGAAATTCAAGAGTCAAGCGGTGAAGGAACTTCAAACCCTAGCACTCAACTTGAGGAGGAAACTCCTGTTGAGCCAATTGACAAGTCTGTACCTCTGAGGCGATCCACAAGGGTTAGGAATGCTCCTGAGCATTACTATGGATTCCACATTACTGCATAAGGTGATACACTTATCAGTGATGAGACACTGATAGGTCTGGATGAACCTAGCAGTTACGCGGAAGCCATGGCAGGCCCTGAGTCAGCCAAGTGGAAAGAGGCAATGGACATCGAAATACAGTCCATGTATGACAATCAAGTTTGGAACTTGGTTGAGAATGTACCAGGTCGTAAGACAGTTGGGTGAAAATGGGTCTTCAAGAAGAAGACCGACATGGATGGTAAAGTACACACTTATAAGGCTAGACTGGTTGCAAAGGGCTTCTCTCAAATTCCTGGAGTGGACTATGATGAGACCTTTTCTCCAGTAGCCAAGATTAAGTCTATTCGGGTTCTGTTGGCCATAGCTGCATTTCATGACTATGAAATATGGAAAATGGATGTCAAAACCGCTTTCCTTAATGGAAAGTTGGCTGAAGATGTTTACATGAGTTAGCCAGAGGGTTTTATCAACAACGAGTACCCTAATAGAGTGTGTAAGCTTGAGAAATCCATTTATGGATTGAAGCAAGCACCTCGCAGATGGAATCTTTGCTTTGATGAAAAGGTCAAGGAATTTGGCTTTTCTAGGAGTGAAGATGAGTCTTGCGTATATGTCAAGGCTAGTGGGAGTATAGTTAGCTTTTTGGTGTTGTATGTGGATGACATACTACTCATAGGAAATGACATCCCAACCCTGCAGGAAGTTAAGTCCTGGCTTGGGAAGTGTTTCTCTATGAAGGACCTAGGAGAAGCTGCCTATATTCTAGGGATAAGGATTTTGAGAGACCGGAGTAAAAGACTAATTGGACTTAGTCAAAGTACCTACTTGGACAAAGTGTTGAAAAGATTCAACATGCATAACTCCAAGAAAGGTGAGTTACCCATTCAGAGTAACGCCAGATTGAGTAAGACACAAAGCCCTAGTATTGAGGCTGAGATAGCAGAAATGAGTCGACTTCCTTATGCTTCAGCTGTAGGATCGATCATGTATGCTATGACGTGTACTCGACCTGATGTAGCCTTTGCTTTGAGCATGGTTAGCAGGTATCAGGGGAACCCTGACAAGGCACACTGGACTGCGGTAAAGAATATCCTCAACTACCTATGGAGGACTAAGGACTGGGTCCTTACCCTCGGTGGGAGTGATGACTTGAGAGTTGTAGGGTATAGTGATGCTAGCTTTCAGACTAATAGGGATAATTTACGCTCTCAGTCGGGCTGGGTTTTTACCCTAAATGGAGGAGCAATTTCTTGGAAGAGTTCCAAGCAAGAAACAGTGGCTGATTCAACTTGTGAATCAGAGTATATTGCAGCCAGTGAGGCGGCAAAGGAGGCAATATGGCTGAAGAACTTCATTGGAGACCTTGGAGTTGTACCAGCTATAAAAGAGCCAATGGAAATTTTCTGTGATAGTGAAAATGCTGTTGCCTTAGCCAAGGAACCAAGGGATCACAGGAGATCCATACACATCGACAGAAAATACCATTTTATCAGACATTAGATAGAAGAAGGACTCCTCGTGGCAAAGAGGGTATCATCGGATGAGAACCCAGCAGATCCCCTCACGAAGGGACTGACTCGGGTTAAGCATCTCCAGCATGCTCGGAGCATAGGGTTGAAGGATGATATTAGATTTAGTAGTTAGATAACCCAGAAATTTGTAAAGTGTAATTGACATTAGATGATGAATAAAAGGTGTTTTATTTATGAGTAAAGTGTTGCTATCTCTTGTCGATCGTTTACTATATTTCTTTTGCATGTTTTGACTTCCAGAATAATTTTGTTTGGTATAACATATTATTCAAACCTCCACAGTCGGTCATATGTCGGAAGTAGGTATGAATCAAGACTGTCATGATTGGTTGCAGAGGTCTAAGGTGTTGGACAAGGCTACAACAATCATGAGTGCTCATAAGTTCTGAGCATTGGACTCAACCCATGCTCACTGGAATCACTTCATGGAATTTATCTCGAGTGATCGTGAGACGGTAATATCATATAAGTCTTCAAACCTAGAGATATGATTTGTTACTTACAAGTTGGTTATGCATTGATTGTACGAAAACGCATTGGTAACTCGATGTTATAAAATGTGCTTTTGTGTATAATTCAATGAGTGGTAGAACAAACATATGAGTCGAAGTTTATCTGTTCCTTCTTGGATTAGAAGCTGATATCTGGGCCCCTCGATGATTTTGTTTTGACCTATGTACCGGGCCCGGTCAGAACTAAGTTGATGTGTTCAATTAAGTTCTTTATCAAACAAATCAGAAATCGGGAAACAAACTGCTGGACAATAAGTAAGACATTGTTCCATGTATTTGTCTGGCTAATATCTAGAACAGAGGATTATATGATCACTTATCTTAAATGACGTATCAACATCTTCTCAGTTCCGAGAGACCTTTAAAGAGCTACGATTGTCGGTCGGTTCCTGAAGTACTGGAGTTATAGTTATTAGACTTATCCAAGTGGGAGACTGTTGGATAAGGTGTCTAAGTCCATAACTATTTCTGGTTAGTACTTGACCCGACCCGGCATGGTCCATTTAGGTTGCATGGCACCATGCAATTGGATAGACTAAATGAGAGGAATAATACTTGGAGATTATTAATATATTATAAGTTCTAATATATTAATAATATTATTTGATTAGTTTGATCAAAGAATTAATTTGGAATTAATTAAGTGATCAAAAGATAACTAATTAAATATATGGGTTGATTATGTAAATCATTCATATCTTGTATAGTGGGCTAAGAGGCTCCATGGATTATCAAGTTGGGTTCTACCCATAGGATGCTCCATGCATGCTCCATGGGAGTTACAAACCCATGGGTCATAGAAATGAAGAGTCATGACACATTAGGGTTTACATGGTGTAACCCTAGATGTGTCAACACTATATAAGGATCCCATTCTCCACCAAAATCGGCTACACATAAGAAACAAGAGGGCTAGGCCGATTTCAAGAAGTGTGTATTCTCTCAAAAGTCTTTCCAAGAGCATTTGGTGTTGTGTGAAGCATTTGAGGCATCACACTTGGGGTGCTAGGCTCACAAGGTTTCAAGGAACATAAGCAACAACAAGGTAAGTTATTCTATCTTTCATTCAAGTAAGAAATTGTTCCCCATGTATGCTAGATAGGAATATAACCTTGGAATTCAACTTTGCATGATAATTAGACAAACATAGATCCAAGGTTATTAGGGTTGCATGTACACTTAGGAAGTGTTAGAATGCTCAAAACCCATCATGACCGACACTGAGAGTGGCCGGGATAGCAATTTCAGCAGAGGTTAGGTCCTTGATGGAGATTGGAAGGGTTTTTTGCTTGTGGAAAGCTGCCTTGGAAAGGCCAGTGGCAGTTTAGGGTAAGGGGGGAGGGGGTGAACCCCTTGTATATCAGTATTAGTGCACTGGGAGTACCGGTAGGGCTACCGGTTGGGTAAAGGTGTTGTATTTTAAGGTAGTTGATCGTGGCGGAGTTCGAGGACGGAGTCTAGTTTAAGTGGAGGAGAGTTGTAACACCCGAAATCTAGAAGACCCGTAAAGGAAAGAAAAACCGTAAGTCAAAGGGGGTCAACTGGTCGAGTCTAAGGAGGAACTCGACGAGTCAGAGCGTGTTCCGTGTCGCGTATTAAGTGACCGACTCGACGAGTCAGCAAGTGGACTCGGTGAGTCTGGTCTAGGTTTGGAAACCCTAAATTTGGGACTTGGTGCCCTATTTAAGCATCTTATTCTCTCCCCTAGGGTTTCATTTGCGGCCCCTATTGTCTAGAACTCAAAACCCTAGCCACCCAACTCCATTGTTGAGCTAGTTCTTGCCTTGAGAGTGAATTGAAGCCTGGAGAAGGAAGAAGGACCTTGGTGGTGAAAGAAGAAGCTATAGATCCAGAGTTTGGGTGACATCTCAGATCATTTGAAGGTATAAAGCTTATACCATGGCTATTAATCATCTATATCCCCTTTTCTAGTTTGTATTTGTCACATTTGGGCCATTTCCAAGGTCAATCCGAACATTGAGCCTTTGAGGACGAAAAGGACTTAAGATCTAAGCATTTTTGAGCTTGAGGAGCTCCGAGTGGGTAGCTTTACCCAGCCATGGCTTCATTTCACGACCTAGACCTTCATTTTAGCTTGGATTAAGAGTTTTAGCTCCATGACACCTTGCATGCACGTAAAGTTGGCAACTTTACGTGCAATGTTAACATTAGAAGTCCATATCTATGGGTTGAAGGTGTTGGAAAGGACTGTACTTGACAGAATAGATATGTCACAAGGTGGACTCAGCGAGTCAGTTCATGGACTCGATGAGTCGGTTCGCAAACCCAAACCCTTCTGCTTACTTTTCGGATCAGTGAGTGGAGTTAGTATAGGATTCAACTAGACTGGGTCCGTAATCGACATGAAGATCATAGTACTCGACGAGTTCGAAGAGGAGCTTGGCGAGTCCAAGACAATCTTCTTAGTTATTAAGATGAACTCGACGAGTTGTTCATACAACTCGGCGAGTCATGGCCTAAATATTCAGATGATGATGATGAACTCGACGAGTTCAAGGATGAACTCGACAAGTTCAAGGATGAACTCGGCGAGTCGGTTGAAGATAGTCTCAACGTGTTAGATGAAGGATAACTCATCGAGTTATCGCTAGATTCGACGAGCGGAGTCGGGTGGTGTTGGGATTTGAGGAGCATGGACTCGGCGAGTTGGCAGAACAACTCGGCGAGTCAAGTCAACTGGGAGTTGACTTTGACCAAGTTTGAGCATGGTTGACTTTTGGATTATTGTGGTCTAAATGTTGTTCTGGGTATTGATAGTTCGGGAAGCCGAAGAGTCAGGGGTTCGGAAATTGCCGGTTAGCAGTCAGAAGTGTTCAACAAGTTTTCAACAGTGCGAGGTGAGACTCTTCACTATGTGCATGGGTCTACGGCCACAATGCCGGCCCATTATGTTCATGTTCATGTTTATGCTTATGTATAGAAGGAAGACCTAGGGGTTAGCCCTAGGCACTTATTGATATATGTTCCGGGTTACGACCTGATGATGGGCGAGGCCCGAGGACTGTTAGGATGCAAGAGGCCTCTCTGATTCTTGCCTATGTCGATATGATAGGATCCGGACCGGGGGGTTCGCTGTCGGGGTAAGTTCGAAGTACGTTAGATAATAGTAAGTTTCCGGGTCGGGGGTCAGTGTCGGGGTATTGTAACGCCCGGGTTTCAGGGCTAAACATTTTTAGACAATGTAATAGTCTAGTTCAACTCTTGTAACACTTTTGAAGTAATAAAGATCAAATATTGGAGTATTATGTGAATTATGTGTATTTATGTGCTTATTATTTAATTATAAATGTATAATTAATAAAGAATAAAAATAAGCATCAAAATTAAAGTATGAGATAAGTCTGATATCTTTACACAACATTCTAGTGGTCGAAACAAGGATTCCGGGGATATAAGGAACGCCGAAATCCGAGTTATAACGAAGAAGTTATGACCCGTCGAAGTTTCGCGACGGAACCGGCACGATACCGATAGGCGTAAATAGTGAATTTACGATAGAGCAATATTTAGCCTTAGCGCTCTAAACAAAAGTCGTAGAATATGTTAAACTAAGAACATCGATAAAAAGAACGCCCAAATCTGACTTCGTATGAAGAAGTTATGATTTTTCGAAGTTTCGGATTAACAATATACAGCCCGAAATTCGAATATTAGATCGGGCGGTTTTTAGCCAACACGACCTAAACGAGAATCGAAGATCTCGTTAAGAGTAGCGTAACGAGAAAAAGATGGGTGAAAACGGACGTCGAATGAAGAAGTTATAAGGATTTAACGGACCAATCCTGTCCCGGCCTGTTAATAATATAAAATTTAAAATCGAGTCAAAATTAGCCGACGGAGTCTAACCGAAAGTTGTAGAGTACGTTCCCACCTTTGCGTTGATATAAAGAACGTCGAAAACGGAGCTCGTATGCGAAAGTTATGATTTTTAGAAGTCGAGAAGGAAAATTGCGAAACTGAGATGACGTGGCAACATCCAGAACCTCCATCACTGATCAAACCTCGCTTCAGATCATGCCACGTAGCCTTCGCTTGACTCCCCGCGTCCGAAGTCGGTACGCCCCGCGTACCCTTGCCCTTATCCATCCGACGTACGAAGACAGCTAGGTCCGAGCTGGTGGTCTTATCCAAGGTGTACGCCCAACGTACCCTCGGTACGCCCAGCGTAATCCGAAGTCCTCCGGCCTATAAATAGGGTGCGAGCCTTTCCGAGTTTTTCACACCAAAATTCATTCTCTCTCTAAGAGCTTTCTCTCTCTAGCTCCTCCAAACCCCCCTAAGCCCTAGATAAAACCCCTAGCACCCTAAGGAAGCCCTGAGGCTCCCGGAGTCCCGAGAAAAAGAGTCTTTCAGTTTCAAAACGCTGTTCCAAATAAAGTTCCGGTTTTCGTTAAAATCCGCTGTAAGTGAGCTACGCTTACGCAATTTTTAATATAGCTTTTAAATAATTATAGGAATGTTATTAAGTCCTTAAAATAATTATTTGGGCTATTATTATGAGTTATATTGAGTGTTATTAACGCTTATATAATAATAATAATAATAATAATAATAATAATAATAATAATAATAATAATAATAATAATAATAATAATAATAATAGTCAGACTATTAATTTGTCGCGGTTATCATTAGACTAAACCCTAGTGGTATTGGTACTAGGTTCTATCGAAGGAAAATTGTTTTGAGAGTATCGAAGCGCTGTCCGAGTGCTGAGTCACCACCTTTCAGGTGAGTGCATAGTTACTTTCAGCTTACACATAGATATGAAGTATTTTATATAAATTACGTGCTATGTGTGCATATTATCCGAATACTTGCTATCTATGCTGGATGAACATTTTTATACATGTTTTCAATGATTTAAACTGTATATGTATTTTATATCTACGAAAATGTTAGGGTAAAACATGGGTAGATGTATTAGTTGTTGTGTGATAAAATAATGAGAGGCCTCGTTATAGATGTTATTGATGATCCAGTCATCTAGCGGAGTATAGATGACGACCACGGACTATTCTAGACAGTCCAGTGGAACACTAGCAGGCTCGCAACATGTAGGTGTTTATTTGAACTGTGTGTTTATTTGAACTGTGTGCTCACCAGGTGTACTCCATCCCCTACATGGTTGCCTTAAGGACATTTATTGCTGAGGAATCCCCTTAGCAGTAGTGTCCATCCCGATGATAGTCCTTAGACTAGGTCCCTTGTGTTAGATGTTTTAGGGACGTAAAGTGAGGATAACGGGAACGGGTAATCGGGTTTGTTTGGTTTGATGAAGCTAATAACTTATTTATTATGGGTTGAAAACACTATGTGCTCACCAGGCTCCCAAGCCTGACCCACTCAGTTTCTTTTATTACAGGTAGGGGCGCATGAGCATAGATGTGATGTATTGGGATGAGAGATTAATGGATTTTAGGCCTGTAAATACGGAATAATGTAGTAAGGCCTATGTTGTATTGTTTATGCTTATGATCTGTATCGAACATGACATCCCAAGTCTTTTTAATGAAATACATTTCTATGGAAATGCTTTTGATAAATCCTTATCATATTTTGTTTTGGGACAAATTCCGCAACACTTTTATTTAAAATGTCACTATGATTTTCAAACAAAGCATAAACAAAATCGGTCTTTTCTGGCCGTAATTTTGGGGATGTCACAGGTATTCCCAAGGATGATTCTTATGCAGTGCGCTAGATTATACTTGTTGTCTTTGTGATACTTGTATGTGCCTGGTAGGAAGGTGAGTATGGGCGAGGTCCCATATCTCATCACTAGTTGAGTATGGATGGGGTTCCATATCTCGATATTAGCAGAGAAAGGGCGAGCCCCGTGATAGGAAGGATGTGAGTGTGGGCGAGTGCCCGTATCTCACTACTAGTGGGAGCGTGGACGGGGTTCCACTACTCTAGTATGGTTATGGAATGTTTATATATGCTTCAATATGTTATTTGATTGTATGTATGTGTATAGCGGGCGAGGCCCAAAGACAGGCTGGGCCTAAGGGAAACAGATTTGTATACTGGGCGGGGCTCGATGCCAGGTGGGACTTGATGCCATGCAGGGCCTAATGACAGACGGGGTCCGATGGAGGGCGAGGCCCAATGTATCGGGCGGGGGCCTAGTATGTGGTTATGTGCGCAGAATTATGTATGGCATGTATGGATCAGTAGATATGTATGGTATGTGGTAGGTTGGGGAACTCATTAAGCTTCGTGCTTACGGTTTTCAGTTTTGGTTTTCAGGTATTTCCGATAACGGAATGAAGAGCTCGGGATAATCGCATGACATACACCAAGAAGTTTAGCATGGGATGCTTACTCTGATGAAATGAATAAGTGTTTTGGAAAAGATACTCTATTTTGTTATATAACCCTTTTTGTATGTTTGAAACGAGTTAATGCTATGGTTTTGTAACGTTTTTAAAAAGAAATTTTTGGTCACGATTTTTGGGATGTTACATCTTCTTTACATATGACATAAAGCATGACTTGATAGAGAAAGTAAACGTGGATTTCCAAGTTAACTTCTAATAGTTAACAAATATTTCCCTAATTTGGCATTGTAGCATCATCTTTAGTGATAGATGGTCAACAAAATCTTGCCAATCATTTAGTTTGGAAATATCCTCAGGTGGCAGGTCACAACAACCATAGTCAATGGGATGAAATTACCAATATAGAAGCACAATTAACAAAGGTAAATGGTGAAAACATTCTCTAAAGCATTTCAACAAACACGTTGTGTGCTAAAAACAAACAAAAGATATTTTCCAACTCTGAACGGTTGACAATCCATCAAGGTGAAGGAAACTAATACAATATTCAAGATTAGAGAAAGAAAATAGGAAACAAGCAACGGTAGTTACAAATATGAGAATAAATGAAGAACACTTAACCTTTTCTCCTTTTGTTATCTAATTAGTAGTGGGCGCAACGACAGAGGAAGAAGAGAGATCTCGATCGTAATGGAGTAGTATGATGATGATAGAGAAACAAGGGAGAACGGATGTGCAATAATGTCGGAAAAACCGATTCAAAATCAAAGCATCTTCAGTGAAGTTTTTTCTATAAAGAACGTGAGATCAAGGAGTATGGCGGTCGACAGAGGTAGAGGTGGTCGGTGAAGGGAGGAGGGAGGCGATCAACGACGGATGATGGAGGAGGTTGGAGGCTATTCGACGGAGGTGAGTCATCGGAGGATGGATCATAGGTTTGAGCGAGAGAGGAAAACGGGTAGGATAGAGAGAGAGAGATGAAAATTTATTTTATATGATATTAGATTTAATAAATCATTTAATTATACTTTTATTCCAATAATACTCCTGACTGAATTAATTAAGATACCCTTCCTTTTTTGTCTACTTATTTACAAAAACGCCACCTTGCATCTCAACCCTTCCTTTTTTTGATCCAACGTTCTACCTTTAGTTCTCGGGTTCTCGGGAAACTTTGAGTTCTCAAATGATGTTACCTCTCTCTCTCTCTCTATATATATATATATATATATATATATATATAGAGAGAGAGAGAGAGACAGAGAGACAGAGAGACAGAGAGACAGAGAGTTAGGTTCAAATGTTTTTTACTATCTATTGTGTGTATGTAGGATTGGTTCTGGACCAATCATTTTCTTTATTTTTAGAAAGTAATTAATGTATATTACATGTTGAAGATATAATGAGTATTAATTAAATCTTCAACATTTAATATGCATTAATTACTTTCTTAAAATAACTAAAATGATTGGTCCAGAATCAATCCTACATGCACACAATAGATAGTTAGAACAAAATAACTTAACCATATATATATATATATATATATATATATATATATATATATATATATATATATATATATATATATATATATATATATATATAGGTTCAGGTTCATTTGAGACCATTCTAATTTTGTGAGACCGTGAGACCAAATCTAAAAATAATTTTAAAATGCAAAATAAATGAAAAAATACAAAAATTCTTTTTTTAAATATTATTTTAGGAACTTGAATTAACTAAAAAAAATAAATAAAATTAAAAAAAAAATAAAAAAAATCCGTTTTTTTTGAAAAATACGTGAAATGTTCTAATATAATATTACACTGACATATTCTAAAAAATAATTTTAAAATGCAGAATAAATGGAAAAATCTAAAAAAAAAATTTAATATTATTTTCAGAACTTGAATTAACTAAAAAAAAATAAAAAAAATAAAAATAAAATAAAAATAAATTCCATTTTTTTTGAAAAATACGTGAAATATTTTAATAGAATACTCCCTCCATCCCAAATTAATTGTCCACTTTTGACTTTTTAAGTCTTTTTTCTTCAACTTTTACCTTAATATTTTTATTTTTATTATATATTACTTGATAAAACTTATAACAATGAAAAGAAACTTTAAATACAATCCATTCATATATTTTGTATCAAGTATTATCTATCGAAAACAAAAATATTTAAGGTCAAAGTTGAAGAATAAAGACTTCAAAAATCAAATGTGGACAATTAATTTGGGACAGAGGTAGTATTACACTGTACATATTCTAAAAAATAATTTTAAAATGCAAAATAAATGGAAAAAATTCAAAAATTCTTTTTTTAAATATTATTTTCAGAACTTGAATTAACTAAAAAAAATTAAAAAAAAATGCGTCTAACGGTCTCACAAAATTAGGCCGTCTCACATTAACCTAACCCTATATATATATATATATATATATATATATATATATATATATATATATATATATATATATATATATATATATATATATATATATATATATATATATATATATATATATATATATATATATATATATATATGGACGGATCTATATGGTAGCCTGGGGTAGCCTGTGATACCCCTCAAAAATCCCCGAGCAGTATAAGAATCAAAAATTCGAACATGTTTTGCTACCATAAAAATATGAGGTGCTATCCCTCAGCCGAATAATTAATGTCCAACTAGCTTTGTGAATCAGTTTGTTTGTGTGTGCTCTCAGCCAAATGCGACACTTAACTAAGGAACGTGTGGTGCCTCCATTGGAAGAAATCGATAGAACCTATACGTTAGACTCTAAGAAATCAAAGGATTCAAAACTAAAATCGTCAAACAACTCAACAAGTAAGTTTCCTATTTTTCTTTGATGTTTGAAATTCGGTGTGTAACTGATGAAAATCAATTTATCAGACCTCAGTTGAAAATGTGAAATTAGTTTTCCATTGAAATAAGTTGTTTTCATTATTTTCTTTGTATTCGTTAGAGGTTGTTGGTATTGATTGTAACGTTTTTTTTATATCTTCAAGTTTTAGGGTAACTAGAATATGCAATTGGGTCTTTTTGAAAAATTGTTTATGTGTGATTATGTTCCAAAACAGATTCACGAAAGAGAAACAAATTCATAATATAGATAAGCCTAGAACTCAGTGGTTATGTATATGTTAATAAGTTATTTCATAACTTCCTTACAGAAAGCTAAAAAGTATGAACTAGATGATTTTAAGCCTATTCCAATTCTGATTTGAAGAAGGATACCATAATGTAGCTATAAAATTATTTTTTCTTGTCATAAGCATGAACAGAACCCAAGTTTCAGGAACACTAATATAATAAGATGCTAGATGACATCTACTTATAACACTAATACTCAAGGGGCATCATTTAATCAAAGATGAATAATTCAAGAAAAAGGAGAGCGAATCTTTCATTGGTTATCTAATCTTATTGTTGACTTCTTAAATTAAATCCCATGACTTATAACTTGTATTTAATCATTAGATATAGGAAGCAAATGATTCTAGTTTGAAGAAAGTGTTAGCTATTTACTACTTAGAACTGCTTCATACATCTAAAGATTCTATGTCAAAGTGAATAAGAAGCAAATAATACAAACACCCAAGTAGTAATACTTGGTTCTATTCAAAATTACTATTAAGTTGGAAGACAAAAGCGAATAAGAAGCAATTTAGAAGCAGTGTTCAAACCAGAGTGCTCAAAAGATGAATAAGAATTAATTCGCGAAACAGAAGCTCCAAAGGTTAGAGAGAAAAGGCGTCCGACAGTTGGCGCTCCAACGTTCTTACAAGGAACATTTTTTGTTTACATTTGCCTTAAAAATGCAAGAATTACGAACCCGTTTAACTCGAACTCGAAAAACCGAACCCGTTTAACATGAATACAAAAAATCATATTATATAAAACAGGGTAAAAATTTTGTGCTACCCTTAAACTTTTGTTCTGGCTCCGCCACTATATATATATATATATATATATATATATATATATATATATATATATATATATATATATATATATATATATATATATATATATATATATATATATATATATATATATATATATATATATATATATGTGTGTGTGTGTGTATTCATTGTTACAATCTTGCGCTTTTGGAACAACTTAACTTGTTTGGACTTTAGGGCCATATATTTTCCACAATCAAAACTTTGAAAACCTTCTGAATTAAAATCTAGCGATTTAAAAATCTATTTAAAACTATCATATCGAAGGGTCTTTCATAATATCTTTATTCATATTTATATCATAAAATTCATTAAATGAAAAAAAAATTAATTGTTTAAAATTTGAAATGGGCTTCGAAGGTCGAGCAAAAAGCAGCGGTGTCCAAAGTTGAGACGAAGTTGTTGAAGATTCTGCGATCTTGTTCACACACAAAACTCGGTATAAACATCTTTTATGGTTTGTTGTAAAAGAAACCAACATAAAATATGTCAACTTTTGTAGAATTATATGATAACAACTATTATATGATAACGACTAAAATAGAAAAAACAATTAAAAAGCAACCAATCTTTAAAATGTATTTAAAAATATTAATCTATTGAACAATTTCAATGAAAAGAACGTTGACCAACATTTTAACGATATAATTATATGTAATATATATAGTTTATAATAGAGACCCGAAAAAATACCAATTGAAATGGTTATTTATTTATATTTCTTTTTTGAACACTAAGTTTTATAAAAACTAACAAAATAGAAAAAGAAAGATAACATCGAAATAATCGAAATAATAGTAAGTCTAAGATTTGAAGCAAGCTATACCCGAATATACTTGGGCATCATACTTATGTTGCTTGCTAGTAGAAATGTCCACCTTTTAACATTTTTAACATTTTGTGATTGCTAACAGGAAATTTCAAAATTGCCATAAACAACACCAAGAGTAAAAAATGAGGCCTCTAGGCTCCAAGCAATCCTAAAACACCATAAACCATTTGGGCAATTCAATAAGGTGGTATTTGTTTATTGTCCGTGGATCTTTCTGGCCTCTTCTGTCTGCGCGACGCAGGCCACGCGTAGATATTAGCATTTGCAGACTGTTTGTTTTTTTTTTTAACACTGTAGATCTAAAAATATATGCGCGCCATCTTCTTGGAGCAGATGTGAACAAGAGTTTTCAGACATCTTCTAGCCTAAAAACACATATACTTTATTTTATTTTTTTAGTTTTTTTTTGAATTTATATTTATTCCAACTTTATTAGTGATAAACAATTTGAAAAAAAAAGTTACAATACTTCAAAAAAAGTTCGACAACACAAACATGATATTTTTGACAAATTTATAAATAAAAGTTTATTACAATAATGGTCATTGAATTTGTTTATATATATATATATATATATATATATATATATATATATATATATATATATATGACAAATTTATAAATAAAAGTTTATTACAATAATGGTCGTTGAATTTGTTTATATATATATATATATATATATATATATATATATATATATATATATATATATATATATATTCTTATATTTTCTGTGCCAAATTTTATAAAACATTATTTAATAAAATATCGTCAATTTATTGGAAAAAATATTTATGGTACGTTTTTAATTGATTTAATTGAAAAAATCGAAATTTATTTCGATTCATTTATATATCAAATTCTTTGATTCTTAATTACGATGTTTAAGCATAACTTTACGACCAAAATTGTTGGTTTTTATTAAATATATACGTTAATTTGTACCATTTTTATTTTCATTTTTATACAACAATACATAAAAGCTGATTTAGATTTGTTAATTATTTATAATAAAGTCATAAGTATATTAAAAAAATCACTTTGTAGTTTAAAAAATTAGTTTATTTAGATTTTAGTTTATTTTAGTTGCTTGCAGATGTTAAAAAAACAAACAGTCTTTTTTTTTTCAGACTGCAGACGTTTGGTCCACCGCTTCTGCTGCAGAGGTCTACAGATGTGGTCCGCAGACTGCATATATTTTGCTTCAGAAAAAACAAACAACGCCTAAATGTGGTGCGAAGGTTTTGAATATGTCCCACTAGCGACAAACCTAACCCATAAGGTCACGGGTAACCAAGGTTCTAAAAAGCTTGTCATGACTCCAAGACTTGTATTTGATGCCAAACTTTAATAAAATGTCACTTTAAGTCATATATGTATATATTTACGAATAATTGTAGAAAATATATATAAAAATATTAATTAAACACAAAATTGTCACCTTTAGTCACGCCTTACAAAGCACGTGACTCACCACAACTTGTAAAAGGTGGAGGCTTGACATTGCCGTCAAGTCACGCTTAACGTTACATAAAATCTTGTGAGCATCTGAACATTGAAAGAACATATGCAAAGTTGAGTTTGTACCATCATCACAAACATGAAAAATCATGTAACGTTTTTCTACGTAACGAAATAATCAAAACTATCCCCATTTGTAAATGTATCCTAGGATTTAGGTTTCACTAATTGTAACAACATACTTTTAAATTAAACAAAAGATATAATTGCTAACCTTTTGATCTCTTGATTTCTCTATTGAGATCTCGTGACAACAACAATTAAAAGGACGACAATGACCCAAACAAGGAATCCTTCTAGTGGAATCTAGGGACGAGCAGTTTGTAACAAATCCTGATCTGCTAATAGATTTCTCGATTGAGATTTTGTGACAACAACAATTAAAAGGACGATAAAGACCCAAACAAGGAATCCCTCTAGTGGAATCTAGGAATGAGCAGTTTGTAAGAAATCTCGATCCCCTACCGGTACTAAACCGTACTGAATTTAAAAATATGGGACGGTACTCGGTACTCCAAAATCACAAAATTCGAGATTCAGTACCGTCGCTCGTGGTACTGGTAATGTTAACTCGGTTCAGTACTCGGGATTGAATTTCAATCAAATTCGGTTTTCAGGAAATCGGGAATGGTACTGGTTGGTATTGGTTCCGTCCCATAATCATCCTTAATGGAATCACACTCAAAACTCCAATTAGCAAAATGAACTTTATGAGAGAGGAGGGTTAGAACGAAATTTCCAATAACCTTAGAAGGGTTATAATTTCCGTTCATATGGAGAAAGAGGGAGGATTGGTTGAATTTTTTGATACAAAAAAGTGTTAGGGTTTGACTCTAAGGACAAATTTGATCCTTCTCCTTATTTGAATTAGTCCATATCCTTTATCCATAAGGACAAATTTGATCCATTCTTTATTCTAGAAGGTTCTGAAATATTTTAATTAATTACTAATGAATTAGTTAATATTCAACCTATTTAATTAATTAAAAATATTTAATTAATTATAAAATAATTTTCAATTAATTTTTTAACTCATAACAACTTATTTATCCTAATTCCTTATTACTAAATTGGGTAATGAGGACAACCCAAAAAAAACACACTATTATTAGAAATGTTACCAATTAGTTAATGACATTGGACACTCAATCCAACAAGGGTAATCTATTCGACAGTAACCACCAAATGAAGATGTTGACATTGATGGGGACCCACCAATTCCATCGAGTCTGGGTAGGGATTGATGGAAAAATGATGCCATTAATATAATACCTAGTTGTGGCCATGGTAAAAGCACCAAAACCATGAAACAAACAAACCCACCTATCAGTTGTCGACGATAACACAACATACATTAATGCAAAAATTAAATTGCTTCATGACAACTCCCATATAGGATTCGAATGAAATGAATTCTGCCAATTACCATAATGGAACTTGGACTACACCGTAATCTTTGGGTGTAATATTTGTATTTAGGCATAAGTCTTTTATCTTTCAAAGTCAGAAATTTTAGGATTTTGTCGCACCAAGGCGTGGTAAGGACCGGACCACAGTTCAGGACACATTAATAAGTAGCGATGCAGTGGGGTCCTCACCATGATATTGAGACTGATTGGGTGCAAAACCCTATATTTTGGATCTTAAGCCCTATTTAAGGGATCTAACTCCTAGGTTTGCCTCATTTGGCAGCGCCATCCTCTGAGAATCTACTGTCTCCCAAATCCTAGTTCCATTCTTGTCTTATGAGCTTTTTGGCTTGGTTTTGTGAAGAAAAATGAAGGAAGGACTCCCTCTTGGTGCAAGGAAGCAAAGAGCTAGCCTAGATCCAACAACTACTTTATATTTTAGAGTTATCTGAGGTATAAAGCTTCAACCATAGCCTTTGCTTATTTAGATCAATGTTTTTGACCTTATGTGTAGGTTTTTGAGTCTTTTCTTTATTGTTCTTGGAGTTAAACAACTCCAGAACCTTATGAGTGACATTTGAGACTTCTAGAAATGTTGTATTGTGATAAAGATGTGTTGCATGCTTCTTTTTGGGGAAATACTTGTCTTTTGCCCTCTAGAGAGTTAAGTTGGATTTTTGGGTGAGTTTGAGCCATAGGAATGGATAAAGTGGGAAAATTTATCCATAAATTCCTTTGGAGCTATCATATCTGAACTTTTGAGCTCTTGAGATTTAGGGTTAAGTGCTTAATCCATTAAGTTGCTTTAGACGCTCACCACAACATAGTGAGTGGGTAGTCGTTGCACGACGACGAGGTCTTGTAGCGTCTGTTTTGTCATCTAGTTACCACGGTGCTACTATGGAGTTGGCCACGGTGTGGTGGGTCAACCGTTGAGTTTGACCAATTTGACTTTTGATCAAACTTTACAGTTTAGATCATAGACTAAGATTTGACCTTTTATTTAATATTTAGGTGGTTCCTACTAATAGCCTTTGTGTTTCTTGTGAGTTGTGGTCTTTGTCTGGTTGATTGTTAGGCGAGTCTTCTCACCATATTATGATTAGACACGAGGTGTCATCATATGATTGTTGTCTTTTTGACTCTTGCTAGTATGTTTATCTAGTTGTCGAGCATGGAGCATCATTAGACACGATGAAACGACCCAAAAATACCACCCAAAAATTTCAATTTTTATTATAACAAAGCCACAAGACTAAGTATCACATAATAAAACCATATGCTGCGTGTATCGAAAACCATAATAAAATACTGTGAGAAAAACTGTATCACAACTGTCATCCAAATATATCAAGAAAACTAAATCAACTCCCAGGACAAGACTGAAACTGTGGTGTGTGCGATGCCATCATCCCGAGCTCTTCCCTTTGCTTGCGGAAGTACCTGAAACCAAAACTGAAACTGTAAGCACGAAGCTTAGTGAGCTCCCCCAAACTACCACATACCAAACAATACATATAAAGCACATACTGGACCTTGCCCACTGCATCAGACCGAAGTCTGGAACTAGCTGCATCGGACCGGAGTCCGGAACTGACTGGGACCATGTCCCCTGCATCGGACCAGAGTCTGGGACTAACTGCATCGGACCGAAGTCCGGAACTGACTGCATCGGACCGAAGTCCGGAACTAGCTGCATCGGACCGAAGTTCGGAACTGACTGGGACCTTGTCCCCTGCATCGGACCGAAGTCCGGAACTGACTGATCATAGCATAGCATAACACATATCAACTATTTTAATCACATATACTGCATACTACATCGGAACAGAGTCCGGAACACATAACACAAACATGCTTGAATCACAAAGACATCAAGCACTCTAACTACTGCATCGGACCAAAGTCCGGGACTACTGCTAACTAAACGGGCCGGCATTGTGGCCGTAGACCCGTTCCTACTGAAAGGAGACTCACCTCGTGAACTGGCTGCTGTGTGAATGGCTCTGGAAGCTAACTGCTGCTACTCTGGTATCTCCCCGGCTACAAGTCCATAAACACACTCAATCAAATACTAAACACTGCACTGGGGTAAAATGACTCTTTTACCCTTGGTCAAAGTCAACTCTCTCGGTTAAAGTCAACCCACAGTTGACCTGACTCGCCGAGTTGGGCCGCCAACTCGCCGAGTCTCTAGTCTCATTTCACAACCCCACTCGTGGTTACTCGTCGAGTATGGCATCGACTCGACGAGTACTCTCTTGATCCAAAACTCAGACAATCTGCATCCGACTCGCCGAGTCATATGAACAACTCGACGAGTTGTTCTTAAGCTTAAGAAGATTGCCTTCGACTCGCCGAGTTGTATGAACAAATCGCCGAGTCCCTCCATTACTGAGTCTGACCTCGAAATCGCTGAGTCCACTCTACTAGTCACTGGTCCCCCTCGGCATCACTCAAAAAGGAAAAATCGGGGACTTGCGACTCGACTCGCCGAGTCGCTTGTATGCAGCAACTCTAAACTCGATTCTGCTTGAATCCAGTGTACAAAACTTATAGATCTGGACTCCCTTAACTCGATTAGCACGTAAAGATTCTATCTTTACGTGCCCATATGCATCCATGAAGCTAAAATGGCTCAAAAAGCATAATAAAGGCTAGATCTCGGGTTTTCATGCAAGGTAACTTCAAAAAGGCAATAGATCTGGGCTCTACAACTCCTAAATGAACAGATCTAGGGATATCTCGACATAATAGGGTATCCATACAATCATAAGGCTTGAGGAAAGCATCAAACTAGATCTAGAAGAGTTCTAATGGAGGTTAAAAGCATAAAACAGGAGGGAATTCGAAGAATACCTCAAAGAACTCATATTTGCCCTTGGATCTTTGCTCTACACCTCTTCTCCTTGCTCCTTTCTTCTTCTCCTTCTTCAAGCCTTCAAAATTTAGCACAAGAATGCTTAGATCACTTAAGGATGGATTAGGGTTTTCTCACAGCTTTCTGAGGGTGAAGGAGGCGAGATTGGGGGCTATAAGGTGGTTTAAATAGTGAACAATCCGGGGATTTAGGGTTTCTTCCAGGCAGGCAGACTCGCCGAGTCCTGAATATGGACTCGCCGAGTCGCCGACTAACACGTGCTCGAAAATCTCGTCCCTACTCGACGAGTCAGGCTATGAACTCGCCGAGCCCCTCTTGCAAACTTCTAATTAAATACTATGGAATCATCGTACCGGAAACGGGTCGTTACAATTCTCCCCCACTTGTCTCAGACTTCGTCCTCGAAGTCTGCTACGGCTGAATCCGCAAATATCTCCGGATAGTGCCCTTTCATCTCCTCTTCAGCCTCCCACGTCCACTCAGACCCCTTCCGGTGCTGCCACTGCACTTTCACTAACTGAATTTCCTTGTTCCTCAAGGTCTTTGTCTTCCGATCCAGAATCGCGACCGGCCTCTCAATATAATTCAGGCTGCTATCAACCTGAATATCCTCTAGGGGAACGACTGCTGACTCATCCACCAAACCCTTCCTCAACTGAGACACATGGAAAGTGTTGTGGATCTGACTAAGCTCCTCAGGAAGATCTAACCGATAAGCAACCCGACCCACCCGGGCCAAAACCCTGAAAGGACCAATAAACCTGGGACCCAACTTGCCCCTCTTTCGGAACCTGATAACACCCTTCCAAGGTGAGACCTTCAGAAGGACCATATCACCCACCCGGAACTCCAAGTTTGAACGGCTCCTATTGGCGTAACTTTTCTGCCAACTCTGCAGTCTACTACGGACCTGCTGGATCAACTCGGTCGTCTTGAGCACCACCTCTGTGCTTCCAATGACTCGCTGACTTACCTCGCCCCAACAAATCGGGGTCCTGCACTTCCTCCCATAAAGCATCTCAAAGGGAGGTCGATCAATGCTCGCATAATAACTGTTGTTATACGAAAATTCCGCTAACGGAAGATACGTATCCCAACTGCCACCAAAATCCAGAACGCATGCCCTAAGCATGTCCTCGAGAGTCTGAATCGTCCTCTCGCTCTGCCCGTCCGTCTGAGGGTGGAAAGCGGTGCTGAAATGGAGACGAGTACCCATCTCATCATGGAACCGCTTCCAGAATCTGGAGGTAAAACGGACATCTCGGTCTGACACCACCGATACCGGCACTCCATGACGTGCCACAATCTCACGCACATAGATATCGGCTAACTTTTCTACCGATATACTCTCCTGGATCGGGATAAAATGAGCACTCTTCGTCAACCGATCCACTACTACCCATATCGAATCTACTCCTCGTGCGGTCCTGGGAAGCTTGGTGATAAAATCCATGGTAATGCCCTCCCATTTCCACACGGAAGTGTCTAACGGCTGCATCTTGCCGTGAGCCCTCTGGTGCTCCGCTTTGACCTTCCTGCAGGTCAGGCACCTCTCAATATACCAAGCGACATCCCACTTCATGCAGGGCCACCAATAATCGGGTCGAAGATCTCTATACATCTTCGTCGCCCCTGGGTGGATAGAAAATCGAGACTTATGAGCCTCGTCCATCAACACCTGTCGTACTCCTCCCCAGTACGGTACCCACACTCTCCCATGTAGTGTCAGCAATCCCCTACTGTCATAATCAAACGAAGCTACTCGGCCCACTATCCTCTCACACTTCTGCCTCTCCTCCTTGAGGCCCTCAACCTGAGCCTCCCTAATCCGTTCCAACAACGGAGTAATCACTGTCATCCTCAAACACAAATCTCTGATAGGGGCTGCCGACACTTTGCGGCTTAGGGCGTCGGCCACCACGTTGGCCTTCCCTGGATGGTAAAGGATCTCACAATCATAATCCTTCAGCACATCCAACCACCTCCTCTGCCTCAAGTTCAGACTCGGCTGATCCATAAGGTACCTCAAACTCTTGTGATCCGTGTAGATAGTACAACGGACCCCATAAAGATAATGTCTCCAAATCTTGAGGGCAAACACAACCGCCCCCAGCTCTAAATCATGGGTAGGATACTTAGCCTCGTGAGGCTTCAACTATCTCGAGGCGTAAGCTATCACATGGCCTCGCTGCATCAACACTGCTCACATACCTGTGATTGAGGCATCACAGTAGACTACGAAGTCCTCTACTCCCTCTGGCAAGGTAAGGATCGGAGCCTCGCACAATCTCTGTCTGAGGGTCTCGAACGCTGCCTGCTGCTCAGACCCCCAACAAAATACCACCGACTTCTTGGTCAGTCGGGTGAGCGACACTGCTATCTTGGAGAAATCCTGAATGAATCTCCGGTAATACCCTGCCAGCTCTAGGAAGCTCCGAATCTCAGATGGAGACTTCGGGACCTCCCACTGCATCACGGCCTCTATCTTGACCGGATCCACCAAAATACCCTTCTGGTTGACGAGGTGACCAAGGAACTGCACCTCGCGCAACCAGAACTCACACTTGGAGAACTTTGCGAAAAGTCTCTCCCTCCTCAAAACTTCCAGCACCTCCCTCAGGTGCTCCTCGTGCTGCTCTTGCGTCTTGGAATACACCAAGATATCATCTATGAATACTATCACTGACCGATCCAGCATCGGCCTGCATACGCGATTCATGAGATCCATGAACGCGGCTGGGGCATTGGTGAGCCCAAATGGCATCACCACAAACTCATAATGACCATACCTGGTCCTGAAAGCAGTCTTCTGCACATCCTCATCCTTAACCCGCATCTGATGATACCCGGAGCGTAGATCGACCTTGGAGAACCAAGACGCTCCCTGAAGCTGGTTAAACAAATCATCTATCCTCGGAAGTGGGTAACGGTTCTTCACCGTTACCTTATTCAACTCCCGGTAATCTATACACATACGATGCGACCCATCCTTCTTCCTCACAAACAGAATCGGCGCTCCCCAAGGCGAATTGCTCGGCCGAATGAAACCCTTGTTTAGCAGCTCCTGCAGCTGCGTAGACAACTCCTGCATCTCAGGGGGAGCTAGGCGATACGTTGCCTTGGCTATCGGAGCCGCACCAGGAATCAGGTCGATCCTAAACTCAACCTGCCTCTCAGGAGGTATCCCCGGTAAATCCTCGGGAAATACATCCGGGAAATCTCGCACTATCGGAACATCATCAACTGTCGCCTTGCCCTTCTCCCCGGCATCCAAGACATAAGCTACATAACCAACGCAACCCTGCTGAAAATAGCGCCTCGTCCTTGCGGCAGAACAAAAGGTTGGTCCGCGCTGTGGTCTCTCGCCCTGAATCACTAACTCTCCCCCACTGGGAGTGCGAACCCTCACTAGCTGAAGCTCACAATCAATCACCGCCCCATTGGGGCTTAGCCAATCCATGCCCACAATAACCTTATTCCCTCGCAAAGGAATAGGAACCAGGTCCACCGAAAACTGCTCATCAAACAACTGAAGAGAACACCCTCTATGCACTCTGCCGACCCTCACGGTCCTGTCATCTGCTATCTCAACCTCTAATGGACAATCCAGCTCCCCTGGAGCTCTACTAAATCTCTTGCTAAGCGCAAGCGATACGAATGATCGGGTAGCCCCTGAATCGAATAATACCATAGCAGAAATGCCGTTCACAGAGAACGACCCTATATAAAACATACAATCATAAGCAATAATCAATCAATAAAATAAAGAGATGAAGGGAAGATACATACCCATCACCACATCAGGAGTCGCTCGCGCCTCTTCTGCTGTCATCTGAAACGCTCTACTCTTCGCCACTGGCGCCTCAGCTCGGCCCTGCCGGCCATCTGTAATCCTCAAGGTAGCAGGGGCAGGTGCAGCCACCTTCCCTGCTGCAGCTAAACTCGGACACTGGGACTTTTTATGTCCCCTCTGATTGCACTGAAAGCAAATCAGATCTGATGCTGCAACGGCAGTAGCAGGGGCCGTACAATCCCTGCTCAAATGCCCAGTCCGACCGCACTTGTAGCAACCGGAACTCCCTGCCTTGCACACCCCCTCGTGCAATCTCCCACACTTGCCACATCGACCGTGGCTCTGCTGACTCCTGGATCTGTGATCAGAAACCTTGGGCTTTTTTCCCGAACTGCTTGAACCCGAAACTGCCTCCGGTTTCCTCTTTTTCTCCATCTCGAGATCAATCTCCCTCTCCCGAGCCCTAGCAATCATGTCATCCAGCGTTTTACAGCTGGACCGGCTCACAAACTGGCGGATATCGCTCCGCAACATCTCATGATAATGGGCCTTCTTCATTTCCTCATCGGCCGCATACTCAGGAACAAGAAGAGCCCTCTCCTTGAATTTGGCGGTGATCTCCGCCACAGTCTTTGTCGTCTGGGTGAGGTCCTGAAACTCTCTGGCTAACTGCTGCACCTCAATAACTGGTGCAAACTCCGCCCTGAACCTGGTAGAGAAATCAGCCCAGGTCATGGCATCCAACCCTGCATCATCTCCAATGGTATGTCCGACCTCCTCCCACCAATCCCGTGCCCTGTCCTTTAGAAGACAGGACGCCAATCTGACCTTGTCCCCCTCGGGACACCTGCTAGTGCGGAACGCGTTGGCCACATCCGCCAACCATCTAGTACTCGCTATGGGGTCCCGTGCCCCGTGATAGTCTGGAGCTCCACATGCCCTGAACTCCCTGAATGTAAGTGTGCGCGACCCCATCATGGCCGTCACCTTAGCACGGAAGGTGCCCAATCTCTCATCCATCAGCTCTAGGATACCCTCCTTGATCGAACCGAAGATCACATGAGTCTGCTCTAAAATGATACGAGTAATCTCTGAAGAAAGAAACTCTCTGGTCTGCTCATCCATGTGCTCGTTCCCCGAGCCTGATCCTGATCCCTCCCCGGCACCTCTACTGCCGGCTGCTGTCCTCGGACGCAAAACCACCATTCTGAAACACATCATAGCAATTCAGAAAACTAAAATATCACAAGGGATCATTGATACTACTACTAGCTCCCTGGTCTTGTCTCAGCCTTCCTTGATTCGAGTACGGATCCTCTGCTTTCATTAGTACGGGCCCATACTACCTTCCACATCTATCCGTACTTTCCTCAAGAACCGCCTTGACTCCACCAAGTCACTTCTACTACTACTGATCTCTGCTACTCTCATCCTAGGCTTGCCCTAGGGAAATCTCTGACTCCACTCAAACCAGTCCTCAACTGCTGAAGGCCTCCTTGTAATGCTAATTAGCCACCACCTGAATACCATCACATGCAATGAGGATCGGATAATCCTTCGAGTAAAAGACTCGTCCCTACAACGGTTGGACTCAAACGAGAGCTACGCAATAGGGCCAAATCCAGCACTCTGAGATTATTCAACCCTGATCACATGTGATGTGACATATTCACCTAATGGCTAACTCCCACCACTCAGAGTCCCACAAAGCACAAAGCAAGCAGCATTCGGATAAGGGAAACATACTCAGGCAAAACTATTCTCATAACGAGAAGCTACTCTAGCATACAATGCTAAGCTCGCACTACCAGGCATAACCTAAACAGGCTATCCTACTGCTGTCTACTCAATACTAGCATTCAGTTCTCATAAAGCTGTAACACATATAGCAGGCACATAAGGCATTCTCCTAGATCCTTAGTCCTATACTAGCATGCTGTTCTATTGAAACTGGAACAATTAATCATAATAATAAAACTTGTATTGGTAATTTGGGAGTACATACTTGAGCTCAGCTGATCGCATGCACCACACCCTTATCTTTTTTTTTTTTTTTTTAATTTCTTTTCTTTCTAAGTGCTTTTCAAAATTTCATTCGAAAACATTTTTCTTTTTGAAAATCTTTTTATCTTTCCCTTAGTTTGAGTTCAGATACACCCGGAGGTGTATCTGAATCCCTCAAACCAGGGCTCTGATACCAACTTGAAACGACCCAAAAATACCACCCAAAAATTTCGATTTTTATTATAACAAAGCCACAAGACTAAGTATCACATAATAAAACCATATGCTGCGTGTATCGAAAACCATAATAAAATACTGTGAGAAAAACTGTATCACAACTGTCATCCAAATATATCAAGAAAACTAAATCAACTCCCAGGACAAGACTGAAACTGTGGTGTGTGCGATGCCATCATCCTGAGCTCTTCCCTTTGCTTGCGGAAGTACCTGAAACCAAAACTGAAACTGTAAGCACGAAGCTTAGTGAGCTCCCCCAAACTACCACATACCAAACAATACATATAAAGCACATACTAGGCCTTGCCCACTGCATCAGACCGAAGTCTGGAACTAGCTGCATCGGACCGGAGTCCGGAACTGACTGGGACCATGTCCCCTGCATCGGACCAGATTCCGGGACTAACTGCATCGGACCGAAGTCCAGAACTGACTGCATCGGACCGAAGTCCGGAACTAGCTGCATCGGACCGAAGTCCGGAACTGACTGGGACCTTGTCCCCTGCATCGGACCAAAGTCCGGAACTGACTGATCATAGCATAGCATAACACATATCAACTATTATAATCACATATACTGCATACTACATCGGAACAGAGTCCGGAACACATAACACAAACATGCTTGAATCACAAAGACATCAAGCACTCTAACTACTGCATCGGACCAAAGTCCGGGACTACTGCTAACTAAACGGGCCGGCATTGTGGCCGTAGACCCGTTCCTACTGAAAGGAGACTCACCTCGTGAACTGGCTGCTGTGTGAATGGCTCTGGAAGCTAACTGTTGCTGCTCCGGTATCTCCCCGGCTACATGTCCATAAACACACTCAATCAAATACTAAACACTGCACTGGGGTAAAATGACTCTTTTACCCTTGGTCAAAGTCAACTCTCTCGGTTAAAGTCAACCCACAGTTGACCTGACTCGCCGAGTTGGGCCGCCAACTCGCCGAGTCTCTAGTCTCATTTCACAACCCCACTCGTGGTTACTCGTCGAGTATGGCATCGACTCGACAAGTACTCTCTCGATCCAAGAACTCAGACAATCTGCATCCGACTCGCCGAGTCATATGAACAACTCGACGAGTTGTTCTTGAGCTTAAGAAGATTGCCTTGGACTCGCCGAGTTGTATGAACAACTCGCCGAGTCCCTCCATTACTGAGTCTGACCTCGAAATCCCTGAGTCCACTCTACTACTCACTGGTCCCACTCGGCATCACTCAAAAAGGAAAAATCGGGGACTCGCGACTCGACTCGCCGAGTCGTTCTTCCGACTCGCCGAGTCGCTTGCATGCAGCAACTCTAAACTCGATTCTGCTTGAATCCAGTGTACAAAACTTATAGATCTGGACTCCCTTAACTCGATTAGCACGTAAAGATTCTATCTTTACATGCCCATATGCATCCATGAAGCTAAAATGGCTCAAAAAGCATAATAAAGGCTAGATCTCGAGTTTTCATGCAAGGTAACTTCAAAAAGGCAATAGATATGGGCTCTACAACTCCTAAATGAACAGATCTAGGGATATCTCGACATAATAAGGTATCCATACAATCATAAGGCTTGAGGAAAGCATCAAACTAGATCTAGAAGAGTTCTAATGGAGGTTAAAAGCATAAAACAGGAGGGAATCCAAAGAATACCTCAAAGAACTCTGATTTGCCCTTGGATCTTTGCTCTACACCTCTTCTCCTTGCTCCTTTCTTCTTCTCCTTCTTCAAGCCTTCAAAATTTAGCACAAGAACGCTTAGATCACTCAAGGATGGATTAGGGTTTTCTCACAGCTTTCTGAGGGTGATGGAGGCGAGATTGGGGGCTATAAGGTGGTTTAAATAGTGAACAATCTGGGGATTTAGGGTTTCTTCCAGGCAGACAGACTCGCCGAGTCCCGAATATGGACTCGCCGAGTCGCCGACTAACACGTGCTCGAAAATCCCGTCCCTACTCGGCGAGTCAGGCTATGAACTCGCCGAGCCCCTCTTGCAAACTTCTAATTAAATACTATGGAATCATCGTACTGGAAAACGGGTCGTTACACACGAGGTGTCATCATATGATTTTTGTCCTTTGAGATTCATTGAAAAACTCAATGGCATGTTTAAATCTCGATTATGCCCTTCAGGTTTGTGTCTGGGATACCGAGGATCACACACAAGGTGTGAATAACCATGCAAAATGTGCTTGGTACTCTCGACTTTATCACCCAATCAATGTGTCGGTTAACCACACACACTCCATTGATCTTATGATAAACATCGAGCCACTCTTTTCCACCCTTACTAGTCCAATTTAATGTGTCGGTTAACCACACATGCTCCATCAATGACTTGGTAAGGTGCAAAGTGCAATTTTCATGGATTAGCATCAATTTGACATTTTCCTAAAGTAACTAAGATTGAGAATTTATAAAAGGTTTAGTTACTTTATTACTATCATTATACTTAATGGGAATTATAGTCCTATCCTACCCGTTCGGCTAACGACCCTCCACCAGTCAAGGAAGCGGTGGGTGAGAGTGGACACCCATTAAACTGCCATTATATAGGCAGTAACCTTATACCCCCTTATAGACCGACTTTGTGAATAAGGCCTACTAATGGTAAGACTGACTTGATCTTATACATACATATATATATATATATATATATATATATATATATATATATATATATATATATATATATATATATACATATATATAACTTTGATGGAATAAAACCCTAACTGAGATTTGATGAACAAGATGCGGAAAATAAGAACAAACACAAATATGAAGATTAGGTTGAATGATCACTCGATTTATTTAAACAAGAGGAATAAATTACACTTTCAGCATAGACTAAAGAATCTAACACTACATAAGAAACCTCACGTGGCGGCTACATTTTGCCTTACTCTTAACCCTAATTATGAATAATACATGACTATTTATAGAGAAAAGATAAGTCTTGGGCTTTTAACCTACACTTCATCAAAGGGGCCCATTGCCATCATCCATGGAGTGCTTTGAAACCCTACAATATCCCCTCAAAGTATGGAATGGATGACAATGCTTTAACTTCCAAAACAAGCATCTAGCAAATAAAAAGATCTTGCAACGAGGAATAGATGAAGCAATCCATGAATCTTGATTCTTCAATAGTCTTCAAACACGGGCTCTAGGATATATAAATCAAGCACTGAAGTAATGTCTTTAAACTTCATTTTCGAATGTAATCCCAAAAAATCTTCATGAAAACCAAACCCGCCATAAAAACCCATTTCAGAACAAAGAAACTGAATCACTTCTTGTCTTTGAAGAGATCCCCCTCCAAGTCACAATGATCTTCAAATAAGCTAATGATATAAGCCATCAAAAAAATATCATGTAACAACCCAAACTTTAAGAGTCGTAATGCCACTTGATCGAGAAAATACTAGAAGTCGGAGATATAACAAGTGCTTAGCAGAGCTCGATGAAGAACTTCCGCTGTAAAGGATACTTCTCTGTAAAAGCTTTAGCAGAGCTCGATGAAGAACTTCCACTGTAAAAGCTTCCTTCATAATTCTACCACAAGCTTTATCAAAAATCTTTAACTTTGAAAAGTTACAAATCCAATTTCGAATGGCCATATCAAATTCTCCCCCGATTTATAATAAAAAACATGATTATAAAGCCTTCAAATGGTCATGAGAATGATCTTGAATGGATAAAAATTTACTATGCTCCCCCGTGACAAAATGATATACACAATAAAGTATAAAATCCGAAAAAAGTCATGAAAATTTGACGTTATCATGAAAAACGACTTTCCGAACCACCAAGAGTTGATGGAATCTTTACTTTTATATTCATGGAAAAAATATGTGCGATAAAAAATCCAAAACTGTTCACCGGCCCTCAAATTTGCAAACTATTCGAAAAATGGGTTGAAACTGTCACTTTGCTGAAATTCAGGGGACAAAATTAATAATTCTGCACCATACTCCCCTTTATTTGTAACAAAATCTGGAATGGTCCAAGAATGCCAAACTTTGAAAACAACAAAGATCCAAAGTGTCCAATCATTGAAGTTTCAGGGACCAAAAATGTAACTTGATATCTTTATACCCAATAAGACGTCTGATTAAAAAGAACCACAAGAACGGTGATTCAAATTATTGTTCACATACGAAACCTCAAGCCCGATTCCAATCAACCAATAACAATGATCGACCCTTTCATTATGTTCCTGATGTTCGTGCCTACTGGAACGTCTTGTAACTTCGAATACCACCACTTCAGTGCACTTTCGTTTCAAGCACAAGCAACAGAATCAAGTTTGTTCCAAGTTCATTGAACCGAAACCATGTTCGGTTCGGTCCGAGCACAGGTTCGCTTTTTCTGATGTTTCGTTCCAAGACAAACAAACGAACCCAATCATAGGTTCGATTTCGGTCCTCTCCTCTTTCATTCCAAGCACAATAACATGAACTCATTGACAGGTTCGTTTTGAGCAATAACGAGTGCAAACCGAACATTCCAGGTAAGAGAGGTTCACAACAATTTTGACTTTTCAATTTTGACCAACAGTTCGTCCATATGAGATCGATTCCATTTGCAAGTGGTCAAGCCCCAACCATTCTCACGTGACACAGTTCGTACCAAAGGATTCACAATTCAATTTTGACTTTTTGCCTTGACTGTTGACCCCAGGTAACGCCAATCAACAAGGTTGAATTTTCTCAACACAATTTCCGGTCAAAATAGATCGATTTCCATATCAAGCATCCCATTCAATCGAAAATCAATACAAACATCTTGAAATCATTTTTCACAGATCTCCAAATCGACAATCGTTAACTTTCATAGTATCTCCAAAATGATTCAATCAAGTATAACACGAATCATCACATCAATATGCAATGAATTGAAATAATAAATCGATCCAGAACAAACAGATAAAATCAAGAATAATTGAATATTAAATCAAATCAATCATATGAATTTGAATGGGAAAGTCAACTGAAAAAAAATAGAACGTGATTTCGATTTGAATCTAAAAACAAGATTCCAACTGGAATTGATATTGTTGATGGAACCGGGATCTTGAAATCGATTGATCCCAAGAGATTTGAAAGAGAATACGATCCGGATATGATAATCAATTTCAAGAAATTAAAGAAAAATGAGCTCTGGATCAAAAGAAAGAGATAAATCAATCAGGAATAATGATTTGGGCTCAAATAATACCATGAACAGTAACATAATGAATTTGGTGTTGATAATAGGGCTCGAATCAGACCAATCGAACATAAATAATGAATTGAAAGAGAATTGGATCCAAAATTACCATGATGAAAACGAATCAGAACTCATAAAACGCCATGAACAGTAGATCGAACAAAAATCTTGATTCCATACCGCCAAAACACCAATAATCTTCAATAACTTGTGTAGAAAATCATCAAACCAAGAACCGATACTTCAAAAATCAATAGATCTTCAAAGACCTGCTCTGATACCACTTGATGGAATAAAACCCTAACTGAGATTTGATGAACAAGATGCGGAAAATAAGAACAAACACAAATATGAAGATTAGGTTGAATGATCACTCGATTTATTTAAACAAGAGGAATAAATTACACTTTCAGCATAGACTAAAGAATCTAACACTATATAAGAAACCTCACGTGGCGGCTACATTTTGCCTTACTCTTAACCCTAATTATGAATAATACATGACTATTTATAGGGAAAAGATAAGTCTTGGGCTTTTAACCTACACTTCATCAAAGGGGCCCATTGCCATCATCCATGGAGTGCTTTGAAACCCTACAAATTTATAATACTATAAAGTACAAGGGTTGAATTTTAAACTTTTAAAATTCTAGGGTTTGGAATTAAAGTATTTTAAGTGACTTTATAATTTCCACAACTTGAGGGCAAGTTTTGAAACATGTCAAAACTTTTCATTTAACATATGAGCTTAATGCTCTCTTAAAACAAAAACCTTTCATTTTCCATAACTTGAGGACAAGTTATGGAGTCCATTAAAAGCATTTAACCAACTATTTTAATTAACACAATAATCAAATAATTCATACGTGATTCAATTAAACTCATATAAACAAGATAATTCATATCAAACAAATTTCATGAAATTATCCTAATCATATAAACTAATACAAAACATGAAACTTTGACAATTATCTTTGAAATTGGATAAGCACAATCATTTCCACATCAAAAACAGACTTATTTGTTCAAAAACAGTTGAGGGTAATGATTCTAGTCCAATTCTGGGTTTAAAACTCGAAATTTTGCATTCTGGAGCACCAACTCGTCGAGTGCATGAACTGACTTGACGAGTTGTTCAGTTTTTAGTGTGGACTCGACGAGTTCACTGTCCAGAAAGCAGAAAATTGATTTTTCCAAGCTTTGAAAACAAGTAACATCAAGTATAATGGAAAAAAGCCTCGGATCTGATACCACTGAAGGGTTTTAAGCATTCTAACTCTCCTATGGTGTACATACAACCCTAGATGCTTTGGATCTATGTTTTCTCTATTATACATGCAAACTTTCAATTTTTCAAAGCATCATCCTAACTAGCATACTATGGAGTATATACACTTCAAAAATCCATTTATATGACTTACCTTTTTTGTAGCTTTGAAACCTTAATCCTTTAAGAGCCTAGCACCCCAAATGTGATGCATCAAATGCTTCACACAACACTAACAACAATGGAGGACTTGAGAAGAGATTGTCTTGCACACACAAAATCGGCTAGCCCTATTGTATCTCACTTAAGTGCCGATTTTGGTTGCCATGAGGTTTCTTATATAGTGTGACACAACTAGGGTTACACCTTGCAAACCCCAATGTGCATGACTTTCCACATTCCTTAGGCTACATGGGTTTTAACCTCCATGGAGCATCCATGGGTCACCACATGGGTTTAGCCCAACATATAGAACTATGGATCATAAGCCCACTTTATAAGAATGAATGATTTACACAATCAATCCCCATAAATTTAATTAGTCTCTTTTAATCACAAAATTAATTCCAAATTAATTCTTGATCAATACTAATTAAATAATATGATTTCATATTAATATATTCGAACTTATAATATATTAATAAATCATAAATATCCTCTTCTCAAAAGTCCATCCTTACAAATTGTTCTGGTGCCATGCAACCCAAATGGACCATGCTACTCTCGGGTCAAGTACATACCAATTAAATCCAACAGATACATCTATTCGAATGTGTACTTTGTCTTGATCATGTACGATCTACATTCATGAGGCGATTTATAATGCTTGAAGGGACCTTTTCTACACACAAGTAGTAGGAGGAAGTCCTAGGAGTTCCTAGGAAGTATCTTATTGTAAGGGTATGTGTTACACATGAGAGTTTGTATATGGCTATAGTAGGTAGCTTAGGAATTTTCGGATGATTCTTGAGGAAAGTATGGATAGGCGTGGAAGGTAGTATAGCACCGTACTACTAAAAACACAGGATTCATACTTGAATCAAGGAGAGTCACCAATCTTGTAAGGGACTTGTAGTGTGGTTAAGCACTATGTGCATGTTTTGACCTTTCTGTTGTATTGCAGAATGGTGATGACTCTTTAGGGAGGTAGCATTGGTTCTAGTTCAGGCTCTGCATCTGGATCGATTAAAGTTGAGTTGTGCGACTTGATCACTTCTGATGTTTCTAGGGTTATTCTGGATGATCTTCCTGACATGTTCGACATGGTCAAGGAGGAGTTGATAGAGATGATGCATGAGCGTATGTGAACCTTGCAGACTGAGATGACAGTCGATCAACTCGGGGTACATGTTCTCATTTTCCGTGACTTTCGTGCTTGTGGGGCTCCTGAGTTTTTTTTGTGAAGAAGGAGCCCATCGTCAGTATCAGATGAATTGTCAACATTGAAAGTGCCTTTTTGACTAGCTTTTGCCCATATGGGGAAAATGCTAGGTTTACAACTTGTCTTTTTCATGATGGGGCTAGAGACTGGTGCTATGAGGTGGTTCAGATTCTTAGAATAAATGCCATCGAGGCTACTACTTGGGCATTTTTTATTACCAGATTTAAGGTGGAGTTTATATGTAACACCTTCAAGATAGGGCTAGATGATTAAGGAATAAAAGGACAATTATTTGTCACGGTGATAAATATGTTACGTCCTAATTTTCAAAGGCAAACTTTTCATTTTTATTTATTAAAACATATTAGAGTATGACAAAAACATGTTGTTAATGCGCATGTGTACAGTCGGACCTTGCCCATCACATGAGTACCAGAAAAACATTTATAGTCAACCTGGTAAGAATTAAGCTTAATGAGTTCTCCAAAATACCACATATTGCAATACATATACATGCATATATATAATGGCTCAAGATCTGCCAATAAAGTGTGTATCTTGGATTAGGTTCCCGACTTCTTTAACCGTTCCACCGTCATCCCCTAAGTAATCTATATGGGTTCATAGGCTCCCGACCTACTTAACCGTTCCACCATCACCCCCTAATTAAACCTATGTGGGCATATAGGCTCCTGATTTCCTTAACCGTTCCACCATCATCCTTTATCTAATATCACAACAATTACGCTTATAAAGACTGCAATTTAGATTCTACTAATACAAGCACATTTATACTTTCGACTCTACAAGTTCACAGTTAAGCACATAGAGATTGTACTACCATCTCTACTTTACTGGTTCCCTATACTAACACTCATGGATATATATTGTACTGCATGGTATAGTGAGATAACTACACTAGACAATTACTCGGAAGATTGATAGCCATCTGGGCGATTCAACTGGCAGATAACGCATCGAACAAGTATTAACATGTAATACTTTAACTTATTAATTTCTATGATGATCTGGTAATGAAAACTAGATCCTTCACTAATCCCAATGAATACTAAGAGTTCTCTAAAATAAGGTTCAACAAGGAAGGACAGTTGGGAGGTAGGACCATTTTGACATATAGCCTTTCTAAAATCCAAAAACCAAGCCAACATGACCATTCTAGACACCTCTCCTGTAAGTAGATCAATCAATATTATAGCTTGGAATTAATAACAAATCTAACATTGATAGGTTCATAATAACAACTATAATCACGTATATGAGCTATCTAATAAGCATAGCTTCTCTTACAGAGAGTTTATGACAAAAACCTGAAAAGTTGTGGGTAGGACCTTGATACCGAGCACTTCTATCTGCCCGGCTCACTGCCTCAGGGCTTCACTAATATAGTCAAGAGTTTAGAAAGAAAAAGACCAAGAGATACGAAGGAGTTCCAGAGAGGTTCTGGAGGAAAGGGATGAAGGAAATGAATGAAAATTGTCACCTATTTATATCAAGAAAAGGGGTGCGCATCGCGCTCTTTATTGGTGCGTGACACGCATTTGATCTGGGTGGTTGACATGTCGTCGTCTGGTTGGTGACATGTGTTGAGTTTCTACTGGAGTGTCAATACGCTTCATGTCACACCCCAAACCGGAATGGCGGAAACATTCGGGGGGCGGAGGACGTCATGTACAGTATCACAACAATTGCATAATAGTAATCAAAGTACAACAACCATGTATTAATAAAGTATAAGTCTATGAAGCTCAAATCATTGTATATTGACACCAAAAATGTATAGCAAAAATTAAAATACGTGAGTCTATGAAGCTCCTTCTTCTAAAAACTTGTGGATACTTGTTTACTGATTTCCTGAGAATACAAGTTGTTTTGAAAAGAGTGTCACCAATTAAGTTGTGAGTTCATAAGCATGTTTGTAATTGAAATATGTCGTTCTTCTTTGAAGATGTAAACATGTTTTCCCAGAAAATCCTATATTTTCTGTTGTAATATGTTGTACTCAAAACGTGTAAATGTTATCGTACTCCGATATAGTATGATATAATTTTAATCCATATGAAACCATGAAAAGTATGTTTTCTCCGTACTAACTTAGTATTATGTATTTGTACTTGTAAAACACTGTATTATAGTTTTATTATTTAATAAAACTATGTGGAGATGTTTACTTATTCTTATACTAATCGTATTGTTCAATACCAAATTCTGAGTTTGTAACGCCCGTAGATCCGGACTCGTCAATTTAGAGGCAATAGGGGTCGAAAACGACTTTTTCGACAAAAGATTATTTAGAATAAATAATCTTAACCAAGTTGTATAATATGTCACAAGGTTTCTGTACATATAAAGAACGCCGAAATCCGAGTTATAACGAAGAAGTTATGACCCGTCGAAGTTTCGCGACGGAACCGGCACGGCACCGGGAAGCGTAAATAGTGAATTTACGATAAAACAAGATTTAGCCTTAGCGCTCTAAACGGAAGTCGTAGAATATTTTAAACTAAGAAGATCAATAAAAAGAACGCCCAAATCTGACTTCGAATGAAGAAGTTATGATTTTTCGAAGTTTCGGACTAGCAGTGTACAGTCCGAAATTCGAATATTAGATCGAACGATTTTTAGCCAACACGACCTAAACAAGAATCGAAGATCTCATTAAGAGTAGCATAACGAGAAAAAGATGGGCGAAAATGGACGTCAGATGAAGAAGTTATGAGGATTTAACGGACCAATCCTGTCCCGGCCTGTTAAAAATATAACTTTAAAATAAAGTCAAAACTAGCCGACAGAGTCTAAACGAAAGTTGTAGGGTACGTTCCCGCCTACGCGTGGATATAAAGAACGTCAAAAACGGAGTTCGTATGAACGAGTTACAAATTATAATAGCATATTTACGTATTAAAATAAAGTATAAATCATATATACGTACACACACACACACACACACACATATATATATATATATATATATATATATATATATATATATATATATATATATCATTAGAAAGGTATTGACGATGCGGTCATTATAAAACTAATGTTGAGTTCTTTCGACATTAGTTTAGCACAAATATCGTTAAATCTATTTAAAATAGTATTATAAAGGGGTGTTTAGTTATTTATATAACTATAAGGTCATTAAGTAATTATGGAGGGTAGTTTTTGTAAATTCAATTACTATAAATAAGAGGCTTGGGCTCTCATATTTCTTGCACCATTATCTTGATTCAAGAGTCTTTTTCTCCTTATCCCCCGAGCATTTCGGTCCCTCGTGATTCGACTTCTCTTTCTGTAGTTTTAGTATAGTAAGGTGAGCGCTGAAGCGCTGCACGAATCTTTCTTAGAAAGATTCAGCGACGAAGTTCTGCCCCTGCAGAGCCCGAATCCTAGCTAAAATCCTCTTGTAAGTAGGTTATGCTTACCCTATTTTAAATATAGTTTATGTTTAAAATTAGTATTGTTATTATAAATTTATAATAAATATTTGAGCTATTATTATGACTTATATAAGTGTCGTTATAATATCTTTTTAACTACTCGCGGTACGGGGAATCTGGTTTAAAGGGCCGCATAGGGTTGTTGTATTTCAGAAGTGCTATATGCCAAAATGGTCCTGCCCTCCAGTGTTTTATGTCTGGCCCCTGTCTGTACATAGTGGTTGGAAAGTATTGTTTAAACGCTTATATAATAATAATAATAAGACTAATAATTAGTCACGGTAAATATTAGACTAAAATCTAGTGGTAATAATACTAGGTTTCGTCGAAGGAAATTATTTTAAAGTAAACGAAGCGTTGTCCGAGTACCGAGTCACCACCTTCTCAGGTAAGTGTATAGTCCCTTTCATCTTATACATAGATATGAAGTATTTTAATATAAATTACGTGTTGTGTGTGCATATTGTCTGAATACTTGCTGTCTATGCTAGGGGAAAGATTTTTATACATGTTTTAAATGATTTAAACTGTATATGTATTTTATATCTACAAAATGTGTTAGGTAAAACATGGGTAGATGAAATAGTTGTTTTGTGATAACACGATGGGAGACATCAATGTTGTCAGTGATCCAGTCATCTAGTGGAGTATAGATGATGACCATGGGCGATACTAGATGGTCCGGTGGAACGCTAGTAAGCTCATAACCTGTAGGTGTTTTTGAACTAGGTGCTCATTAGGTATTTTGAACTGAGTGTGTTCACTACGTATCTTTGAACTGAGTGTGTTCACTAGGTATTTTGAACTAAGTGTGTTCACTAGTTACTTTTGAACTAAGTGTTTACCAGATGTTTTGGACTACGTGTTCACCAGTTGTAATCTATAAGCTTTGGTAACGATGGACTTCGTGCCGATTCCTTACGATAATCCTTAGGAATGACTGAACGAGAAATAGCTGATTCTTAGGGTAGATCCTTAAGAGTAAAGAAGATAATGGGGATGGGTAATTGTGGGTTGAAAACCCTATGTACTCACCAGGTTTCCCAACCTGACCCACTCAGTTTATTTATATCACAGGTGTTGATATGAAGTCACATTACACTGAGAGATTAAAGAGATGTAGATCACTAGTGTAAATAAATGTAAGTTCTGTTTATGCTTATGTTTCTGCATTGACAATGACATCCCAAATGTTTTAAAATGAATAAAATACGTTTCTTCGAAAATGTTTTAATAACATATTTATCATGTTTTTCTGGGAACAAATCCCGCAACATTTTTATTAAAGTACTCTGATTTTTATAAAGCATAAACAAAATCGGTCTTTTCTAGACGTGAAAATGGGGATGTCACAGAGTTATCATAACCATGCTTGATGACCTAAGATGGCCTGAACTCGACGTTCTTCAGGTGTCGAAATTGGTACAACATTTGTCACCTCAGGCCTGCCGGCCTAGCTGTTGCAAGTAGCTCGGGGGCGGGATCGTTAGTCCCGTATAGATCAATACACAAGTGTCACGCTCTCCCTCCAGGAGACCCTGGTTTTAATTTCAGGACTTGGTTAGTACTCAAATAAGTACTTGAAGTGTGTCTCACAAATGCTATATTGATGATTACGTATAGAATAATAAAAAGTCACTTTGTAATGAATAAACTGTAAGTATATCCCATAAAATATATTTATTATAGTTTATATGTTTGCTTTCCGTGAAGTGTTCTGAATATGTATAGTAGTGCATAGGATCCATAAACTATACTTATTATAGTTTATACGTTTGTTATTCATATTGTGATCTAAACTTTGAAAGCTATATGTAAGTTTCATAAACTATACCAATTATAGTTTATAGTTTGTGTTTTACTGGAATGAAAACCTTTGTTTAATTTGTAAAATTTGTAATACGGTTGTTTAATAAGTTTGAAATTATTTTATACTTATATAAATATAATTTTTATATAATTATGATTAAATAGACAGTCGAATAAATAAATCTACCCCAAGCCCACAACCAAACAAGGAACAGAGAATGGAGCCAAATTATCAATTCTACGCGTGTTGAACCCTAATTATATAATTTATACATATATAAATATATATTTTTAATATCGACAACAGTTAATAAAATATTGAAAACATTTAGGTAATAACAAAAATTCTTTTGTGTTACACTTGTATCCCCCCCCCCCCCTTAAAATAGTGAAAAATCATGAATATGTAGAGGTATGAACTCACCTTTTGTGTGATAACAATTTCGATAACGGGGTAGAAAATGGTGACTTTAGGCTAGAACACGGAAAGATATCGTATCCTAATGATTTTAATCACATAACATATTGTGATTAAAATGATACAAATAATATATATGTTTGTATAACATAAGTTTTATAATTAAAACTTACCAAAACTTGTAGAAATAATGGAAGTAAAATGCCTCTTGGAAATGGAAGAAATTTGAAAGATAACGGTGTAATCTCGTTTACTGGAAGTAAAAATGAGAAGAATCACTTTTTTTTGCTTAAATATGAAGGAAAACATAAGGCGGTTTAAGGGTTTTTGGCCGAGAACCCATCCCGAGGAAGGTGATTTTGGCCAAGAACTCTATGTTGGCTTCGCACGTTTTCGGCCGAAAAAGGGTTTGCTGTCGGAAGAAGAGGCGGTCTTCGCATGTTTTCGATGGAGAACAAGGGGTTTGCGATGCGAGGGCGTTTGCGGCCGAGAATGGAGTTTGCAATTCTGACCGAAAACTATTTTTGGTCCGAGAAGGGATAAGTTTGCGAGGGTTTTCGGTGGGGGATAGATGTGAGATTTCTCGGATTTTGATGTATTTAAAATTTCAAATATTTGCAACACTTTAAAATTAAAGAAATTTCTATAATTTAAATTATTAATTTAGCCTTAATAAATTGCAAATCAAATTGTACTTTTATTTAGCAAGTTTGACTTTTGTTGACCTTGGTTGACTTTTATAGATTTAAAAATTAATGGGTTGTCATTGACGTTGATCCTACTGCTATAATCCTTTATCTCATGTTAACTAAATCCTTTATTGTGGTTGAAGTCAAATTCCAAAGTCTTGTGTATGTCTTGAGTATTTGACGCTCTCTATGGCAATCTACATGACCTACTGAATTTCTAACTAATCCTATGTTATGAGGATAAATCATATATCCTTGTAGGTACAAAAGTATATGGTTCTATTGGCTATTTGACTCGTACGTGGGAGTTTAACAAATTCCTAAATCCTATAAAACACTTGGGAGGAAATACCAACCTTTCTTCGAGAATCAAGAAACTCATGGCCCATGGTTAATCTAACATAAGATTTCCTTCTTCCGTTACCCAAAACTGAAACTAACTATCTACTCCTACTCGTGTTACTACTATCTTAGACCTTGATGTCGAGACCAAACTTCCCTTCTTACTTTCTCCTTAAGGTTCAACTCTCCCCCACTTAGGTTCGACCGGTCATCTGCTGCTGCTCGTTACTAGTCGGTGTCTAAACTGGTCTAGACTACATGATTCATAACTCCTTTTGACTTTGAAGAAACTCATGTTTATCGTATCCAATGACCTTCTACATTCTCTTCAAAGTACCATTAATTGTGCCTACAACAAGGGGCCTTCTTGCATGTCATGACCAAAACATGATAAGGTCGTGATAAGCACAAGTCATATAAAAATGCACAAACGGAGACGTATATCTAATTAGTATAAGGGGGTATTCTTATGTAGTCGAGGGTTATGGAGGTCGACATACAACCGCACCACAATAGGTAGCAATGCTAGCTGTTAGTTGCTTTTCCCCAACGAAGGCTGCAACTCTTATGTCGATTATTTTGATTACTTCCTTGTTAAATCTCACAACTAAAGTCGGCACTATATAGGACAAGGTTCTCAAAACCTAACCTACTTACTTAATTCAGACTCGATCTTATATGGCCACTTAGGCGTCAACTTAGAATCAATCTTCTAGACATCGTTGTACAATAGGTAATGACGGAAATGAAACAAGTTCATAGTGTTAGCCACACTATCTACCTAACTACCAGTTCCATAGAAACATTGTGACTCTTCCTGATCCAAGTGTGAGCCATGTGCTTCGGGTATTATTGATGGGTTTTAGCCATAAGAACATCCTATGTGCTCATGCAAACCCTAATGCGTGGATCTAGGTTTCTCTATTGTACATGCAATTCATCTAAGACTTTAAACCCTTGTTCTAGCATACAATTAATCATATTAACATGTGAAAGGGTTTTTAGATCTTACCTTGATTGTTATGTAGCAATAACAATCTCAAATCCTCCTTGTAATGACTTTAGAAAGCTTAGAGTCACAAATGTCACTCCTCTAATGGTTCACAAACACCAAGAGCAAGAGGATGAAGAATAAGGAGAGAGGAGGCTTCCCAAAACGTGTGGAAACCCTAAGGAATAATTTCACCACGTTTTTGGGGCTTAAGGGTCCTTTATATACATGTAGGCTATTAGGGTTTTGAACTAGGAAACCCTAAACTGACTGCTTAAGCCCTAAGCAGCCCATGGACCCTTCTTTAATAAGCCTTGGACGATTTCTAATGGGTTTTCCCATAGAATTCGTCCAACCTTATATTATAAGGTAATCCATAGCCCAATTGCGAAATTTCTTATAATTACAATTCCAGTCCCTTAAGTTTAATTAATCTCTTTTAGCCACAAACTTAATTCTTTTTAATTCTTAACTAACATTAATTAAACAATATGATTTCTCCTTTAATATATTATTCTCATAATATATTAATAAATCATAATTAATCCTCTCTCTCCATAAATCATCCTATCATGTTGCTTTGGTGAAGGCAACCCAAAAGGACCATGCACCATCGGGTCAAGTACATACCAAAATAGTTATGGACTTAGACACTAATCCAACAGTCTCCCACTTGGATAAGTCTAATAACTATTCTGCGTATGACTTCAGATCCTAATTTGCAATCATAGCTTTCAAAAGCTGCTGTCAACTCTGATCTTATCAGATACGCATGTCCTTTAGATAAGGGATCATATATTCCTCCATTCTAGATATCATATAGATATGAGACATGAATTCTAATCATTCTCTCTATACTATTTCCTGACTTCCGATTTATGACGACTGACAATAGACCACAGTTGATCACATCAAATTAGTCCCGGCTTGGCCAAGCACTTTAGGTGTCATCACTAAATCATCGAGGGGCCCAAAGATATCGCTTTTATCCTACTTTGGATAAAAGGAACGGATAAACTTTGACTCAATGCTCGCTTGCACTCACTTACTGAATTACATACAACAATATGTTTTATAACGCCAAGTTACTGGTGCGTTTACATATTATCAATGTGCAACCGACTCGCAAGATACAACTCACACATCTCGGTTTCAAGAATATAAGATGTTATCGTCTCACCAATCACTCGTGATGAAGTTATCCAAGTGAGCGTGGGTTTAATCCAATGCTCAAATCATATTCATAAGCACTCATGAACGTTGCAGCAAACAATTGCTTATGTCTAATACACTTTAGACAATCTACACACCAATTCACGATAGTATTCATTCATATCTACTTCCAACATATGAATGACTGTGGCCCGTTCGAATAATTTAACTGTTCTAAACCAATTAAATTATTCAGGAAGTCAAAACATGCAAAGTGAAACACAAGAATAATACTAATCCCATATGGCCTCAAACCTTTGAGTATAAATAAAACACCTTTTATTTATCACCATATCGATTACTCATTATTTGTTGTTTCGGGTAATCAACTTCTTACTTGAATTATTACAACACTTGTCCCATGCTCTTAGCATGCACACAATGTTTACCTATGGTTCTTACTTTGTGAAATAGATCAAATGAACACATTTCCAATCATACTCATTTCACAACTACCAATCCTTATCACAAGTGTAAGAATATCAAGTTCCTGCCACTCATAGAATATGTTAGATTCTAACATTTTATGCAATGATCCTTTTGTAATGTCATAGCACAAAAGTCACAATGACTATTGCCAATGAAATTACAAAGTCCTCTATCTGAGAATGTTACAATACAACTCCATAGACGTGATGTCTCTCACTCAAAGTACATTCCTCGAACATCCTTTTGCATAAAATTTCCTAATCTAGACATAGACTCTCAATATCCAACTCCCAATATGGAAACATTTCCATATTTTCCATATGACAACTCACTCTTAATAGAATGTTATCTATTCATAATAATGTCGATATGGTCCATCCAATATCATACTTCCAACTACTCACAAGCGACCAATCCTCAGCGAGCTTTGGATCGTCCTTTTATAGTTGTTTAACTATCTTAGTCAAAACCGATTATTGTCCTTTTTCCCTCTAAATGCGCTAGGCATTTGAAAAAAATTTAGAATGGTCAAATATTATAGCATTTGCAATCAATCCTATACCCGAAGCGTATGGGACACGATGCATAATGTCTTACATAAAGATACGATACTTTATCAATCTTTTGCAATAATATTTTATGTGTCACGTTCTCACAATTCGAACTATAAAGAGGGATTCCATAATCATAATCGAAATTTGAGAACGCACTAGGTATCCTTGACTAAATTTATTAACATTCCACAACCTAAGCCTTTAGATTTGAAATGAAGCATAATATTCTATCCCTTAATTATAGCAAAACAACTATTCAACCATTACGACTTTGCAAAGTGTAACTCTTGTTTTCTATAATTAATATTGCTAATTTGCAATACTTGCCATAATAATCATACAAGCACAAATTTTATGCTCCCACAATCATGATTATTATCATATAAGCATAACACTTATGCTCCCACTAGCTTTGACATGTATTCAGAAAACAACTTAACTTTCAGAAAAACAATACCTATTGAATTTATTAAGTTCATATTTCTAATACCTAATGCTTTGATAATCTTTTATCTAAGCTTATACACCTTTGCCTTAGATAGCTCATATGTGTGTCTAAACAATTCAGACTAATTGTCAAATCTCACAATTCGAATCATGGAAAGGGATACCGTAACCACAATCATTATCTTCTTAAAATATCTCTTAGTGAAAGCATTTCCTCACAGTCATTTTCATGAAGGAGGGAATCTTATGACACTTAGATTTTTATGGTGTATGTGTTCCTATCCATGTGAATTTGTCCAAGAACCAAAGTTTGCAAAAAATCCAAACTCTTATGGACCGAACCTTCATAATCTTGATCTCTTGCCTTATGGTAAGACGGCTGCCCACCATGTCTTCCAAGTAGTTAAGTAGCTCACCCTTTCGTATCAATGTACTTTTCGTTGATCAAGGTCCTTGCATTTTATGCATTCAAATGAGAACTCATAGGACTCACATGCATAATTAACTCAACTGGAACGGCACAGAAACAAAATAACGTCAACACGATAGGTTGTAAACCTCAAGTCGTGTGCTAGTGATGATCGATAAGGTTTATTCTTGATTAGTTCTTGAAACTTTTCAAGACCATTAAGACTCCCACTGACTCCTTGACATATAAGATTCTTTTTTCAATAAACATTTCTTGACAAACAAATATTCAAGAGTTAGTGTAGCTTTTATCAAGACAAAAAACACTTCACAAAATTGGTCCTAGTTGGTCTTTGTCTTATTCAAGACATCACAACTTACCAATTTCAAATGTGCAAGAATAAGAAAACCTTTTTCCAAATTCTACATTTGATGAATGTTATAAACCTTCTTAAGACTTTTCACTCAATATTACAATCTTAACTCTAAGACTTGTTTTGGAACGAAGTATGATTGACTTCTTAATTTAACCTTTTCTTCAATTCTTGATTCCTCTTCTCAGACATACAATTGTACTAAGACTCACTTAGAGGATCAATTGAGATATGGTTCTTAGTCATTAAGACTTATCATAAAACATAATAAAAGGTACTCTCCCTTCTTCTTATAATAGAGAAACTTTTATCTTTCTACCTACTTGCTTCTTCTTATTCGTTCTGCTATTCATTTAAACTCTTTCAATCAACTCGGAATTACACTTAATCTTATAAGTATAATCATATTTACTAAACCTTTAGTAAATCACAACGAATATCTTTGTTACTCTTGTGGTGGACTTGATCAACACACAACTTTGTGTATTCGATCTCCTAGTCCTTCACTTGACACTTTGTCAACGAATTAGTCTAATTTCCAAATATGAAATTTCTCATTCATCGTGCAACCAAGTTGCATGATTCCAAGTTTCTGTCCAATTGAAACTTGGGCGATGAGAAACTCTCCCTATTTGGTAAATTCTCGATATTTCCATAAATAACATAATTAAGAATCAAATCCATTATTGCTAATAACAGAAACATTCAAGCATCAATTTTTCATACACGCCATTGCAAGGATATATAAATAATATAAAATCAAAATTTATTTTATTGAGGAAAAATTTGTCCTTACAATGCAACTCATTGAAAAACTATGTTAATACATATTTCTTAGCAATCTTTTCTAACTCTAAGTAGCAGCTCAAGAATCCAATCTTCAAGCAATGCGATCGAAATCCAATTCTGCATGATTAGATTCCGCTCACTTCTTCCCTTAAGTTTCCTCTCTTTTCTTCGATCCTACAAGACATCGAAATGTAATCTTATCACATCATGTATTAAGAATCTAGAATAGGAACTTAAAAGAGCTAGTTAATGGATTTTACCTAAAGCAGAGTCATACGTTTTGACTCTCCCATCTCTTAGATCTCTTAGGTAAATAGGGAAGCTTCGTCTCCAATGCCCCTTCTCTTGGCAATAAAAGCAAAGTGACTCTTTTAGAATAGCACATGGAACTACTTCAGACTTTGCCTTTCTCTTATGATCAAACTTTTCGATCATCACATGCCTTTCGTTTCCATTGCCTATATCCATAGAAGTCTGGAAGGTAGATTCACCAATCAACTTTGCTTTTCCAGTGCGCCAAATCATTGCTGATTCAGCAGCAATAAGCATGTAGGCAAGATCTATAAGGGTCACGTCGTGGTTCATCATATAGTACTCTCTTACGAACTCACTATATGAGTTAGGAAGCGACTGAAGAACCCAGTCAACAGCCATCTTCTCACAGACAACGGATCCCAACATTCTTAGCCTATCAATGTGTGACTTCATCCCTAGGACGTGTGCACACACCGACTTTCCTTCGTTATGTTCACTTGCCAAAAGGGCTTGAGTGAGCTTGAACTTTTCAAGCCTTCGAACTTGTGGGTTAGGGAGAATAATTGGAGGAGGTGGAGGAAGTGAAGCATGCTCTCTTGTTCCTCGATCGAATCGTGGAATATCATCTTCATGCGGAAAGCTTGTTCCACGGGATTTGGGAATGCCATAGTTGTCATACTTTGACATCTACAAAATGGGAGAAAACAAATTCAAGTTAGTTGATTGATTGAGTCCTTAATAAATCACCCAAATGAGATATCAAGGCTAGGACCCAACACAATATTCCACAACTCGGGAGAGGGATGTCGTAACCCAAATTGCAGAACATTTGAAGGTAAGTGAATGACAATTCACTAATTTTCCACCATGAAAAAACGAAAAACAGATTAAGTTTTAAATCTATTGAAAATTCCTAGATCTTTGAGATTCATTGAGAATTTCAATGGCATGTTTAAATCTCGATATGCCCCTCTAGTTTGTGACTGGGATGCTGAGGATCACAAAGCGGGTGTGAATAACCATGCAAATCTACATGGTGCCCCCACACGTTACAGGCACCTATTCGATGTGCCGGTTAACCACACACACTCCACCAAACTATGCCAAACATTGAGTCGCCCTTTGCTACCTTTGCTTAGAACCATTTAGTGTGTCGGTTAACCACACACGCTCCACTAACGTCTTCGCAAGGGAACAAAGTGTAATTTCATGGAATCGCATCAATTCACTTTTGCCTAAAGTAACTAAGATTGGGAATTTTATGAAAGCATTTAGTTACTTTTGTACTTCATTATACTTATAATGAAAGGCTTCTGTCCTATCCTACCCGTTCGGCTAACGACCCTCCACTAGTCAAGAGTGCGGTGAGTAAGAGTGGATACCCATTCAATCGCCATTTTATAGGCAATTTCCTTAAACACCCCTTACAGACTAGCTTCGTGAATGAGGCCTACTAACGGTAAGACTGACTTTTACTCATACATATATATAATGTTAGACTTTTAATGTTATATATAGTATAGGGTGTATTTTACACTTTTAAAATACTAGGTGGTCTAATTTAATAATTATACACTTTAATTAATTAATAAAACCATAAGGGTGTGATATGAACTTTTCAAAACAATACTAGGGTTTTAGAATTTAACATTTCTAAATTAAACTTTTAATCAACTTTTAAATTCCAAAACTTAAGGGCAAGTTTTGAAACATTTCAAAACATTAGGGTTTCAACTATTTAAATTTCAAAACAAAACCTTTAAGTTCAAATTTAAACCATAAAACATACATGGGCACAATTGAAACTTTTTCACAACATAAGGATCAAACAACAAATAATAGAAATTAAACAATTAATTTTGTCATTATCTATATTTGATCTAATTTCAATTTCTTGCAAGATAAGTTACCCAATTAATACAAATAATCAATCTTTAATCAAATAAGGAAGTTATTATCGAATCAATTGGTAATTATCTTTTGTTTAATCAAGGATATACTCAAAAATATGTTTAAAATCGGATTTTAACGACCCAAAACAGATAAGGAAAGTATCCATGAGTAAAACAACAAGAAATCCTGAAACTGCCTCCTTCTGACGCTCGAACTCGCCGAGTTCCTCTATGGACTCGCCGAGTAGGAGCCAACTCGCCGAGTCCACATTGGAACTCGCCGAGTTCAGCAGTCAGAAAGCCAAAATTTTGATTTTGCAACAAGAATGAACATCCAAGGTATCAATACAATAGAAACCAATCAAGGCTTTGATACCACTGATGGGTTTTAGCCATAAGAACATCATATGTGCTCATGCAAACCCTAATGCTTGGATCTAGGTTTCTCTATTGTACATGCAATTCATCCAAGACTTTAAACCCTAGTTCTAGCATACAATTAATCATATTAACATGTGAAAGGGTTTTTAGATCTTACCTTGATAGTTATGTAGCAATAACAATCTCAAATCCTCCTTGTAATGACTTTAGAAAGCTTAGAGTCACAAATGTCACTCCTCTAATGGTTCACAAACACCAAGAGAAATAGGATGAAGAATAAGGAGAGAGGAGGCTGCCCAAAACGTGTGGAAACCCTAAGGAATAATTTCACCACGTTTTTGGGGCTTAAGGGTCCTTTATATACATGTAGGCTATTAGGGTTTTGAACTAGGAAACCCTAAACTGACTGCTTAAGCCCTAAGCAGTCCATGGACCCTTCTTTAATAAGCCTTGGACGATTTCTAATGGGTTTTCCCATAGAATTCGTCCAACCTTATATTATAAGGTAATCCATAGCTCAATTGCAATTATTTTATAATTACAATTCCAGTCCCTTAAGTTTAATTAATCTCTTTAGCCACAAACTTAATTCTTATTAATTCTTGACTAACATTAATCAAACAATATGATTTCTCCTTTAATATATTATTCTCATAATATATTAATAAATTATAATTAATCCTCTCTCTCCATAATTCATCCTATCATGTTGCTTTGGTGAAGGCAACCCAAAAGGACCATGCACCATCGGGTCAAGTACATACCAAAATAGTTATGGACTTAGACACTAATCCAACAATTATATGCGTCTACTACCTTTCACACCTACTTATACTTCTCCCAAAAAGTGTCTAGTAGTTTCCTGGTCACTTCTGAAACTATACACGATAATCACTAAACATATATACATGTATGTGTCCCATGAGCACATACAACAGGCTTTCCGAAACTCCACTAGAATTTTGCATCTTTACTGATGCCCTACTTTACGAATATATGTCCTATCAAGCATGTATTAAACTTCCTAGAATCCTCTTCTAATATTCCTTTCCACTTTACCTTATTGTTAGCTAAGGAAGAACTTCTACCAATATTAATTAATTATCAGATGAATACGATTACATGTTACTAAAATCAAACAGTCAGTTGACTGAAAAGATCTAACACTACAACGGTAAGACTCATATGCAATCGAAAACTATTCAATTCTAGGAGCATATAACCCAACATATTTGTCAAATAACTAATTAGTATTAATATAGGTTCTAATCAGTAATCAACATGTAAGTCCCTAGGCTATAAGGCATCTAATTTATCGGGCAATTCTAACATGCAATTCCTAAAAGACTTCTTCTAGGATTTCTTCCATTTCACCCTACTAGTTTCCAAGGAAAAACTTCTACCAATATTAACTAACTACAGGACGAATACAATTTCATGCCTCTAAAACCAAACAATATGTTGATTGAAAGATCTGGCACTAGAACGGTTAGACTCATACGAGAACTGCGAAATAGCACCAAATCAGACAAATTTATTTCTGGGAGCATGCAACCTAACATATTTTTCAAATAATTAACTAATATTATTATAGGTTATAAGCAAAAAATAACAAGCAATTCTCTAACTTACATACTATCATGCATTTCTTACACTTCACATATCAGTAAAGATAACAAATATGGATATTTTCGGACTCACTTTCCTTTCTAAGCTTTGGCTAACTACACACAGCGCATTCTTTCCTTTTTGTATTATTATTTTTATGAAAAGATTTATTAATTACTCAGATCCTCAGTTTGAGTCTGGAATCCCATGAGTGTTCATCCAATTCTCTCAAACGAGGGTTCTAAGACCTAACTTGTTACTTCCCTATTTTCAAAGGCAAAATTTTCATTTTTATTTATTAAAATATATGAGAGTATGATTATATTGTGCAAAAACATGTTGCGAATGCGCGTGTGTATAGTCGAACCTTCCCCTTCACATGAGTACCTGAAAAGCATTTATATTCAACCGGGTAAGCACGAAGCTTAGTGATTTCTCTAAAATACCACATACTACAATACATATACGTGCATACATATAATGGCTCACGATCAGCTAATAAAATGTGTATCTTGGGTTAGGTTTATGGCCTCTTTAACCAATTCCACTGTCATCTCTTAAATAATCTATATGGGTTCATAAACTCCCGACCTCATTAACCGTTCCACCGTCACCCCCTAACTAAACCTATTTGGGATTATAGGCTCCCGAACTCTTTAACATTCCAACTTCATCGCTTATCTAATACCATAACAACTACGCATATAGAGACTTTAATTTTGATTCTACTAATACAGGCAAATTTATACTTTCTACTCTACCATTTCACGGTTAAACACACAGACATTTTACTACCAGCTCTAATCTACTAGTTCCCTATCCTAACATACATGGATATATGATGTACTACATGGTATAGTTAGATAACTCACATGGACAATTACTCAGAAGATTGACAATTATCTAGGTGATTCAACTGGCTGATAACACATGAACTAGTATTAACCTATAGTACTTTAACGTATTAAATTCTATGATGATCTGGTGATGAAAACAAGATCCTTCACTAATCCTAATGAATACCAAGAGTTTTATCAAATACGGATGAGCCAGGCCGGACAGTTGGGAGGCATGACCATTTCAACATATAGCCTTTATGAAATCCAACAACGAAACCAACATGACCATTCTAAACACCTCTTCCGCATGTAAAGAAATTAGTATTATAACTTGGAATTAGTGACGAATCTAACATTGATATGTTCTTAATAACAGCTATAATTATGGATATGAGCTATCAAGTAATCATAGCTTCACTTATAGAGAGTTCCTAACGAAAACCTGAAAACTCGAGCACAAGACCTTGATACCGAGCACAATTATCTGCCTGACTCACTGCCTCCTAGCTTCGCTAATGCAGTCGGGAATTTAGAAAGGAAAAGGCCAAGAGACACGAAGGAGTTCCAACGATATTCTAGAGGAAAGGGATGAATGAAATGAATGATAATCGTCTCCTATTTATATCATGAAAGGGATGTGCCACACCCACTTGGTCGGGGTGGGTGACATGGCATCGTCTCAGTGGTGACATGTGTCGGGTTTTTGTTAGAGTGTTTATGCATGTCACGCTTGCTATCTGTGCAAGCGGCTGCGTGTGAAAAAATCTTATTTCCATTAAAAATTCATATGTTCTCCGTACGAGCTTCGTTTTTGACGTTTTTTTATATCCATGCGAAGCTATCGATGATATCAGTAACTTCCATTTAGACTCCGTCTGCTAATTCTAAATTTATTTTTCAAGCTATATTTTTAACAGACTTAGGATGTTAAAGCCCATACAAAAATCATAATTCTCTCATATAAATTCCATTCTCGACTGTCTTTATATCGACGGAATCATATGGACGGCATCTTCAACTCTCATTTATATTGTTTTTCATAACAGTCAACCGATCTCTATTTCGGTTTCTGTACCATACACTACTACTTTGGAACTTCTAAAAATCATAACTTCTTATGAAGTCAGATTTGGACATTCTCTATACGCATTCTCTCGGTTTTGCGATTACAACTACTTTCGCAAAGACTATTTTTCCTAAATATCTGATTGCAAAAATGTCTATTTACATGATTGGTCGATTGTACTATAAGGAGAAAAATGGAGGGTTACAAAATAGATTTTTTTAATAGAATGTTATTTCTGATAAACAATCTAAGCAAAAGTCGTAGTAATCGTAAAACTGAGAGCGTACATATAGAGAACGTCTAAATCTGACTTCATATAAGAAGTTATAAGTTTTAGAGATTTCAGCACATCAGTATACGAAACAAAAAAAGAAATTAAGAATGGTTGATTGTTAGTCAGATCAATCTAAACAAGAGTTGACAATCTCGTCAATACCTATTTGTCTATATAAACACAGTCGAGAACATATATCGTATGAGAGAGTTGTGATTTTTATATGGGCTTAATTAGTCTAAGCCAATAAATACATAACTTTAAAAGCAAAGTGAGAATTAATTGACGGAGTCTCAATAAAAGTTTTAGATCTCACCAATAGCTATGTGTGAGTATAAAGAACGTCAAAAATGAAGCTCTTATGAAGAGGTTACGGAATTTACAAAATCTGTGTTTTTTACGGCATGCAAAGAGCATCGCGTGCGCTGTTAGAAGGTGGCAATGCAGACCATAGAGAACTTGAAACATGTCACAAAATTTTTTGGGGAGACGTCGCTTAAGCGTGTGGTGCATGCCTTAAAAGGCGAGACGCACATTGTCAAAATCCGATTATAAATAACAGATGTATCCCCATTCCATTCCTCACATCTTTCCAATTTCTATCTGCGATTCTCTAAGATTTTAGCTCAATTTTCCCCTAGATTTTAGAATTTTTTAGTGAAGCCCTGAGTCTTTGAAAAGATAAAAGTGTTCGGGTTGGAGTTCCGCCAATGCAATCTCCCGGTTTTCGCTAAAAGTTTTGTATGTTAAGCTACACTTATATCACTTTCATTATAACTTATATTTATAATAAAGATCGTTATTATGGACCTATAAATAAGATTTATTAGGGATCCCAAGTCATTATACCTGGTTATTGCTTACTTGATAGATCTTGATATAAACATTGGGATTAGTGAGGTATCTAGACTATCATTAGTCAACAGGAATATTAGATTAATACTCAGTATAAATCGTACTTAGTTCACATCAAATAAAAATTCAAAAAGTAGGTAGAGCATTGTCAAATTCTCTAGTCACCCACTAAGTCAAGTAAGTGCATAGTCCCTTTAAAGTATTAGACATCTTTCAAAAATTTCATATGAGAGTTATATGCTTATTGCCTGGATTATGTATTAGTAACGTATTTGATGATATAAAATATGTTAACCATATATGGTTGTATGGATGAGGTGTAGTCATTCATTCCTGATCCGAGACTATGGATTAGGTATAGTCATTCATTCCCAATCTGAGAGTATGGATTAGGTATACTAATTCATTGTTTATCCGAGAATATGGTTTAGGTATAGTCATCCATTCCTGATCCAAGAGTATGGATTAGGTATAGTCATTCATTCTTGATCCGAGAGAATGGATTAGGTATACTCATTCATTCCTGATATGAAAGTATGGATTAGGTATAGTCTTTCACTCCTGACAGGAGAGTATAGATTTGCTATAATCATTCATTCATGATCCGATAGTATGGATTATGTATGTCATTCGCTCCTGGTCTGAGAGTATGGATTGGGTATAATAACTCGAGTATGTCATTATTTTCTCTTTTATCTCTATTGATCCTTGTCTAATTCTAAGGAATCCCCAAATAATCTTAGTCAAACTATTGTTCAAATTAATCCTTATGGTTAAATGTTGTATATAGGATCAATATGTGAGGATCGATGGGGTGGGATAGATTGATTATATGGGATATACCTGTGTTAATGATAAAAGTTGATTATGTAGGTTTTAAGATATATATTATTAAAACATTATGGGATTGAAATCCCTATGTATCTCATCAGGTTTCCAAACCTGACCCACATAGTTTCTTTGTATAACAGGAAGTAGTACAAAGATAATGTTGTTCGAACCTGATGAGAGATTCGAGGAAATATAGGCCATAGTATAAAGATATTGTAAGGCATATAATGACTACATTTATGCTTATGTTTCTTATATCAGTTATGATATCCCAAGTTTTAATAAATCAATTATTTGAGAAATACGTTTTATGGGACAAATTCCACAATATAAAGAATACTCTATTTTAAATAAGCATAAATATAAAGGTCTTTTTTGACTCATGTGCAATTTATGTACTACTTAGTTTTGAATTTATAGTCATAACCTACTTAACTAAATAATTGCACCTAGGTAGTGTACTTAGTCAAATTTATAGAACACATGGAATGGATTTAGCTAATAAAATAATTACTAAAAATTAATCTAAAAACAATAAGTATAGAGGGGGTTTTATCTGATTTTGCAAGTTCAGATTAACTTAAAACTCAACACTCAACTAAACACGATTGTAACAAGATTTATAAGATACTTTTGTTTAGATTCGAATCCCCTTTTTCCTATGTGTAGTTTCTTATCATGGATTTATACAGTTCGTTACAAATATGAATATAATTAGCAATCTTGATCCGATCTCCTAATATTTTCACCTTTTCATGAACTACTATCCAATGATCTTACACAAGTAAACACATAATTGATTATAATGATAATTGGGAATGTAAGTTATATCTAAGATAATTATCTATGATCAAGACAAATTACCAAACACAATTATGATTAAATTATGTTCTCCAACACAGCTAAACTTGTTACCTTTATTACTTAATCTAAGATGTGATTAATCCTAGCTCTAGCAATTTAATGATCATAAACTACTAAATGAACAAGTTCATGCAATTAAAATGATCATTAAACTACACTTAACTTCAATCAAAGCAATAAATATGTAAACTTTAACATGCTAGGTAATGAATATCAAACACATGCATTAACCAACTTCATAAAATCCAACTATAAGGTAGAAACTACCACATAGTATTAGGGTTCATCTACACTAAATGAAAGCCTAATGATTAGCTACTCATAGAAGAAAATAAGCACAAAAAAACAAAATAATTTGATATATTTAACCTAATGCAAGCCGAATGTGATGTGCAATCTTGAAATCTTTCATCTCCAAACGTTCTCTCTTCCAAAGGGTTGTTTTTCGCTATTCTTTGGCTTCTGAATTTGTTTTTCTCTCTAGAATATCAAATCCAGCCTCCTAAAGTCGATATGTAAAGACCTAATTATAGTTTCAATAAAATCGTGTCTCGCATCATGAATATTAATGTCTCATGTCGCTAGATAAGTGAAATTCACGTTTGGCAAGGAAATTGCATTCTGAGTAGTAATCTTCTAGAATAATCCTCGTCAGAACGTGAGATTATAATGCCCACGTTGTGAAATCAGTCATTGTTCTTATCATCGAGATTTTTCTAATCGCCACGTCACCATACTCTGATACCACGTCGTGGGACTTGTATTTTCACGGTTTTTCTTCCTTTTAAGCTCCATTAGGCTCCCAGCTTCAGCTCCAGTCCTTCCAGGTTCCAATATTTGTCGATTTTGGTCCTTTTCCTTCAAGAGTGTCTTATTTGGCTGCAAAATATAAATTATCTCAATATGTACCAAATATATTTGAAAATAACCAAAATGTAGTTTAAAATGTATTTAAATAATGCCTAAATATATGTATAAATATAGCAATATCACTGACCATGAAGAGTTATCCTATAACAACAGTTTCCATACTTATATCGGTATGCCTCTGTTGGAGCTGCTCTATGGGAGGAAGTATAGGGCCATATTCTATTAGGGAGATATTTGATAGAGAGTCATAGGGAGCACTGAGGTAGTGGTCAAGGCTACTGAGCTTATATAATAGGTTAGACAAAGACTTTTGACAACATAGAGTCGGCAGAAGAGGTATGCTGACAGGAGACGGTCCGAGTTAGTATTCCACGTTAGGGACATGGTATTGTTGTGGGTATCACCTTAGAAAGGCATCACTCTCTTCTTGTAGAGGTGAAAGTTGGAACTAGATTCATCGTACCATTAAAGATACTTTCTTGTGTGGGTAGAGTGGCTTATAGATTGGATTTGCCTGAGGAGCTCATTCAGACTCACATCATTTTTCATGTCTCTCAGTTGAAGAAATGGATGGAAAACAAGACTTTTATTGTTCCTTTGGATAATATACAGGTCGACGAGTGTGTGAATTATGTAGAAAACCTGGTTGATATTTTGGAAAGTAAGTTAAAGATCTTGCGCAACAAGGTGCTCGGGCTAGTGAAGGTGCAATGACAGGACCGTAAAGGTTTACAATGGATATGGGAGTTGGAGGAGGAGATATGGAAGAATTATCTAGAGTTGTTTGTAGATATGGATTCCAAGGACAAAATAGGATTCAAGTGGGGAAGAATGTTGGATTAAGGTGTCTAAGTTCATAATTAAATTGGTATAATCTTGTGAATAAAAGCAGAGTCCTTTTTGAGTTGCCTCACAACAAGAAATAGTTTGGAATGATATTAGAAGAGAACATATAATTTATTAATTTATTATATGAATAATAAATTAATTAGAAATTGATTAGAATTAATTTATGATTAATCATAGTTAACTAGAAATTAATTTTGGGTTAATTAAAATTAATTAGAGGTACAAGGGTTGGATTGCAATTATTCAGTAGTTTAGAAAAGGAGATATTCTAGAACCCTCCTCATATTGACGGTTTTTCAGCTCCTCCAGAAGGGTTCTGGAAGCCTCCTTAGCTGATAGGGATATCTGATTAAATCTGAATATTTTAATATTTAAATCAGGGTTAATCCCAAATATCTAGTAGCTATAAATAGACCCTGTAGGGTATAATTTTTGGCAATCTCTACCTTGAGAAAGCCATAGCTGAAAAGTTTCATCGCTTTCCTCTATCCCTAAATTGCTCCTTAGTTTCTAGGGTTTAGGTGTCAGCCATTAGAGGCAACTATAGTTTTGGTGCTAGCTTTCTGAATCAGATATGAGGATTCAAGAGTTCAAAAGTATGAATATAACACTAATGGTATGTTTTCAATGTATGATTTTCGATTTTATATAGGGTTTATGATTGTTTCATTAGTATGTTGCTAAAATGAGAAAACACATAGATCTCTAGATTACATGTGACCATAAATAGATTTTTTAATGTTTCTGTTGTGCAATTAAGTTTTATGTAACCAAGAGAACCCATTAGTGATATCAGAGCCTAGGGTTCTTCCTATTGTATGTGCACAATAGAAACTAGAATAAAAAAAACTTGAAAACACTACTGCTCGTCGAGCATGATGCTCCCTATGCATGGTGTTGCGTGCCATCTCTTCTACCAGACCATATTTTCCTGCCTTTTCCAGTTTTGAGGATATTTAATTTATAATTAATAGTTATAACACTTGTTTTAAGTAACATGTATTGTTTCAAGAGGTGTAAATTAATATGGGACGAGTAGATGAAATAAAGCGTAGAGTTACTTTAAGTTGAGAAATTCTATTTAGCATAATATAGTTAAGGAAAATTGTGAATCTTTTACAGACGATTCGGTAGATATAAAGATCGTTGAAAATGGAGTATGAATGAGATAGTTATGATCATTTGAAGTTGAGATGAAAGTATGTTGCAATTTTGAGAAAGTCATTTAAAGTCAAAGCCAAACGATCAACTCTATAATCACCACGATATGGTGGTATTCTCACCACGAAATGGTATTAGGCGACTCACCGAGATATCTGGCGGAAGAGGGCGATCCATGGAATTTTTTGTAGAAACTTGTGGGCACAACACAGTCAATAGATCACTACGACGTGGTGGCACACAGGCTATAAATAGTTTAATTTCATGTCATTTGGGAGATTTTGGCACGCGTGATCGGCGATGTTGTTAGGGAAGCGTTCTCGGGAGATAATAACGGAGGAGATATATTGTTGTACTGGAGATACAAAGTTGATTTACAGGATTCTTTGAGGTATCCTTTACCCCGTTAATTTTTTATTACGATATGTAATATTGCCGAGAGCTATTGGAGTCGAGTATACATTACATGAATTTGTGATAGGGAGCTATTACAAACTTGTTGATAAGATTACGGGGTGTTTGGATAGGAAAAAAAAGAGGTTCTTATTGCTTATTTTCACAATAAGCTAACTTTGAATGTTTGGATAAAATCCAGCTTATTAACCAAATTAGCTAATTTTAACAAGCATCTCTCCCCATGCTTATTGCTTATTTGCTTATTCCCACCACAAATAAGCAATTAACAATAAGCTAATAAGTTAATCCAAACACCCCTTAGTGAGTAAATCTTACGATTAATATTGAGTTTGAATGATTAAGCTTATAAGCCCTAATGATCGAGAAATTACCCGTTGTGAGAGATTTAGTTAACGACTTATGGGTTAAGCATGTTATAATTATATTATGATATTTAATTATTCTAGTGACAGGAGGTCACATAGTATAGCTTGTAATGAGTTGTGACAGGTTCCGAGGAACTTGTTAATTGAGGAATATGTGTTACCATGTGATGAGATGATAGATAGTAAAGGATTGAAATTGGAGTTGGAATTAGTCTGCCGACTAACCAGGTGAGTAACACTACTTTAATATCCATTTTTGTGACATTTATGATATACATTATGGGATCTATATAATTGATGAATATTGAGAAATTAATTATTGATTGATATATTGATCACGACTGATAGATTGATTATGATCGAGAGATTGATCATGATTGAGATAGATTCTTGATGAGAGATGGATCATTGATAAGAGATAAATCATTGTTGAGATAGATCGTTGATTAAGAGATTGATTACGATGGAGAGACTAGTCATCGTTCAGATAAATCATTGATGAGAGATATATCATTGTTAAGATAGATCAATTATTGAGAGATATATCATTATTAGGAGATAGATCATTATTACAGACTAGATAACACCTAGAGATACATCGATACTTACTAACTGAACATTATTGGTGAGATAGATTGTTATCACTGAGAGCTCATCAATACTAGAAGAAGATATGAGATCCCCAGTAAGTGGTGTAATTTGTTTGATATTTACTTGTGATGTACATATTCGATTTATGTTGTATATGTTACAATAGTTGTTATTAAGTCATGACGCTTACATTGATTTGATTATTATTTTGTATGTAGATAATTGTCGCGTCTGGCTCGAATCCTATACTTGTGGCCAGTATAATTCTTGGTGATAACTTCTTGATTCTAGAGTGCTAATATACACCAAATTTTTGTAAATTTTAAATGAGAAATGAAATTTTTGGTGTGTACATGATATGAAAACCTGGGCGTTACAATGGTTATCTGAATTAATTAAAATCTCAACTCTTAATTATGTAATGGGATAAATCCTAATTCTAAAATAAAGGAAGATAAATGTAGAATTAAAATTATTTAATTAATAGTATAATTAGTATAATGTTAATTCATAAAATATTATTAATCCTAATTATTTGAATATTAATTATTTTGAACTTAAATTAATTAGTTAGATTCAAACCTTGTATTTTAAAAGGTTTAATAATACACCCTTACATATATGTATAAGAGTTAATAATAATGTAAGGTCACACCTTGTGATCTGATGAGCCAAACACACGGCATGCTGATAGATCACCATCAGCGTCTACTACATCTACAGTGCCAAAGTATCAAGCTTATCAACATCATGTTATAGCACAGTTATCCGACTGTAATCTTTTGTATATTAGGTAATGATATAGACAAATATAAAATAGATCATAGATCCGGAATATTTGTGATAAGATCGGTTCTTAGTATGGATTCGACGCAATCCCTTGAATCATGGGATATTCATGTAGAGATTAGTATATATACAACATTAGGGAAAACCCTAATGTTGTGAACATGGCTTGGTGTCGTAATCATCTTTGTGACAACCATCTTCTTGGTGAGGGAAAAACCTCTTTTGTGGTGAAAGAAACAATTTGGAGAACTCTCTATATCTTTGAAATTATGTTCTTTATTTTTCGTTTTTTTAGTTTCTTTGTAGTCTTTACTCTTGAAGTGTATCTGATCGATACAAACCTTCAATTAGTATCAGAGCGGGTTTTTGATAAACTCATGTAATCATGTCGACTTCAAGCGATTCAAAATCCTTTGGTCTCAAAAAAGTTCCTCCCTTCGATGAACACAACTTCTCCATGTGGAAATGCAAGGCCATGGTGGTTCTTGAAACCATGGACTATAAGCTGAGAAATATTGTTTAAAAAGGTCATTATGTTCCTATGTACCAATCCATGGTCAAAAATGATCCCGTTGGTCCCCTAAAGTAAAAGTCAGAGACATGTTATCATGACAATGATAAAAGATTGCTTAGTCTTGATGTAAAAGCCAGGGATGGTATTAGAAACTATCTTCCATACCATGTATATCATATAGTACAAATTGTGAGTCAACATAAGAGATGATGGATACACTGACAGTGGCTTATGAAAGCACCGTGTAAGTCCAGGTTACGACCATTAGCAACCTTAATCGGAGATACGAGCATTTCTTTGCTCAACAAGGTGAGTTTGTTACCCAAACATTTAATAGCTTTAAATGCTTGGTATATGATATGCATAGGCTGGGAATCGCCAAACATTCTTCTCAGTTGGCTCAAAAATTTCTCGATTCTCTTGGAAATTTTTTGGAACATCACGCTGATCTTCTCAATAATGGTGAAAATCTCGATACCATTGATCTGAATTCTTTGTTTGGTAATCTGCGAAATTATGAAGAGACCAAAGCTCTTCGTAAATAAATCATGAAGGAATCGAATAAGGAAAGTCTGTTGCCCTGGTATCTCGAAAGGAAGCAATGAAGCACATCAGAAACTCAAATAACTCAGATAAGGGCGAAGAGAGTAATGAAGATCTCACCGATGAGCTTGTTGCCAACACTTCACTTATCGTCAAACGCTATGAAGAAAGTAGAACAAACGGGGTTAGAAGAGCTCGGTTCAGTGAAAGCAGCTCAATAAGGAGATCCACTTTTGAGAATAAAAATTCATGTAATTGCTTTAATTATGGAAGCCCTAATCATTATGCCAGGGACTGCAAGGAGAAGATAGAATACTACAGCCCTGAGAACTATGAAGTCTAGTACAAGAAGATGGTGGCTCATATGAAGAAGGAAAAGATTTCTCTGCCGAAATCCTTCATTGCAAGGCAAGATGATCATGAATAATGTGTAGAAGAAGATGAGACTTTTGATGGTGAGGAGTTAAATGTCTAGGGTCTTATGGCTATTTTAAATGACTCCCATGATGGCTTATGTGACGCAGTTAGTTCTGATGCTGACACCGAATCAAGTCTGAATCTAGAACATACTTGGTACTTAGACAGCGGATGCTCTAGACACATGACCGGTCACAAGTCCCTGTTAATAGATTTTGTAAAGATAGATGGTCCAAAGGTGGTTTTTGGTGACAAAAATGAAGAAGCCATCACAGGAGCTGAAACCTTCAAATGCAGAGCATTCAAGCTGAAAGAGGTGTCTTTTGTCAAAGGTTTAAAAAACAATCTCATCTCCATCAGTCAACTTTGTGACACTGGTTATGAAGTTCTTTTTGGTCGCCATGAGGGAAATGTGTTCAATTATGAAAACAAAATTGTGTTGATTGCACTCGGAGATAACAACATTTATATGGTTTCATTTTGTTGGTTTAAGACTTTACTACCTTAGTTTTACTTTATGCTTCGCTTCTTTTAAACTGATGACATAAGTTTTTTTTTATTACTAGCTATAAATTTCTACTTAAAAAAAATTACTTTTAACTTTATATTTTACCAAAGGAGTATACATTGTAGAGTTTTCTAGTAACATTTCCTACATGATCTTCTCTATGAATAGTGACCTTATCTGACTGATCTATTTTGAAGGGATCAACATGTCATTCCTTAAATGCATCACTCTCCTTGAGGTGCCAGTTGACGCTGACTCTAAATCTTTTCTTTAACAACAACTGCCTTCTCACTGACGCTGATGCACACGTTGATTGACATGTTGCTTTATGTTGATGAGACCAGATGGGGGATAACTGTGCCACTAAGTGCTCTTCTAGCTACATATCTCTTTTATCTTGAACAACCTATTTCTGTTTCAATGGTATGAGATGAAGTTAGGCGACTTGGCACGACTAATTTCTAGAGACGCTATCACTACAACTTCAACACCTCAAAGATCTAAAGGCGTCTTCAACAAGATAGTGATCATACCTTCTCTTCCTTCATGGATCTCAATTAATGGAATCTACGCTTTTTGTCTTGGTGATTCTCATAACTTGAAAGTGAAAAATGGTGGATCCGTCTAACTCATTGGTTACAAAGATTGGTTCATGTTCTTCTTTTGTTCTTGGTGAACATGAAGCTTGGAATCAATCTGCAGAACCTCAACGATTAAAGGAATTATTTCTCCTTGTTTACAATGAATTATGTTGTTTTTGTGTGATATGGTTAATCTTGTATGTTCTCTTTTATAGCCAAACATTCAAAGGGTAGATATCTTGGAAAATGGAAATGCATTAATAACCATTCAATTCCAAAGATTTGATGGAACGAGTCTTTATCACCTTTCTGAAAAAGTTGCACATATTTCCCTGTTTAAACTATTTTCTTTTTTGACTAATTATTTTGTTTGTATTCTTATATTGTTTATTCTTTTGTACCATTTTGGAAAGGAGTCCAATGGTGGCAACTCTAAGCCAAGTATGAAAATTTCGACCCATCATCGTCCCTAGAAGCATGCTATTATATGTGAAAAAATATGTCTAAGTTTCTCATCAGCGAGACCATCTGCTGAGAACATTGAGTCACCCTCTCACGCTGATTGTCTAGCATTGTCTAAAGTCTAAATTCTCTAAGTGAGATTGCCTGGTCCAAATAAAAAATATTAATAGAAAGGTTGGGGTGTTTATTTTTAATTTAATCATCTTTGCCTGACCCTTTCCCTGGAAGCATGCTTGTCATATGCATCAAGTCTCATGTTCTGCTGAAACATTGAGAAAAACCCAATGGCTTACCTGATTGCATAGTCATCAACGTAAGAGTTACTTGTCTGGTCCTTAAATGACAATGTTTTGTTCATGTCCCTGACCTCCTAGTCTGAGGTATGACATGGTACCACTATGATTTAATGGTGAATCTTTGATTCTAGATTGCAACTTACTCCATGATACGGAGTTTAAATAACTTATTGTTAATGAGTTAAAATGTTAATGATTCACGCTGATTTCACCTCAGCATGACTAAAACAATCCATTCTCTCAACAAGTCTTCTAATACAGAACTTGATGATTTACTATGTAAAACCACACACTGATAAAAGTTCGAAAGTCTGTGTTGATGGTTAGTCTATGTACCGTAGGCTATCACACGCACCAATCAATTCTTGCCCTTATATATATATTTTTTAAAGTTTTATGATTCAACGTAATTTACCATACGCTGATGAGAGCTTGACAAATTTGTGTCGATGCGTCTATCAGTGTCCGTGATATGTTACATACACCTATCCACTATTTTCATTTTGCTTCTAATAAAAGTGATGTATGATTCATCGTATGAAACCATACACTGATAAGATCTCGTAATACTATATCACTGAATGGTAGTTTTAGCCCTCACTATCAGGAGACATCACAGACTAACTATATGATCATCATAAATTTGTTCGATGATCGCTTAAGCTAATGCTCATTGCTGCTAATGACTTGTCTCACTGATGTAAATTCCTGGATAACATCTAAAAAGATTCTTCGTTATCTTGGGATATAAGATCATTACAGGGCATATATCGTCACTCATGATTACGTAAAAAGGAAAAAGCTTTTTGGGTATAAATATGGAATTCTTCATCCAAGGTCACTTTTACAAACAATCTCAAGAAATTAAGCTCTCTCTCTCTCTCTCTCTCTCTCTCTCTCTCAAAAAGACTCCAAATCGTCATCTCCCTCAAAGCTTTCACCATGTTAAAGTCGTTGTACGAGTTTTCCCCCAACACTAACATCATCAAAGGTCATCATGCTTTCGACTCTACCATCATCATTCAATCCACCAATGTGGCATGTCGTGGATGAAATTACAAAGCAGCTCGCAAACTCAAGAATCAAAGATTTTGTTGACTATGTCAAAAGCAACCCTATTCGATATGTATTCGGTGAATTTCCAAATCCGTTCTGCCCTAAACAAGTATCTGAATTCTACTATTCATGCTCTGTTGATTCTGATGCTCGAACCATTGCTGGAACTATTGGAGATGGTCAATATGGGGTTACCATTGATGTAGAACCCTTTTGAATTGCTCTTTGTCTTCCTTGATTTGAAAGTTACTCTGAAACTCCCTTAGAAGAAAGTCGCAAATATGTTCATGAAAAATTAGGGTATAACTTTAATCTTCCAGGCCTCACTCGTGATCCACACAAAACACTCTTCGTCAGTGTTTTAATGTAGGATGGAAGTACTTAACATGTGTAATTCGCAAATGTCTTGGACACAAGACTAGGAGTTTAGATCAAATTAATCTCTTTAAGCAAAGGATTTTACACTCCATTGTTTACAACAAAATAATGGACTTTACTCAAATTTTTCTTGATCAAACGATTGATTGCATTACTAGAAACAAGAAGCCATTGAATGTTCCTTATCCTCATTGGCTTGGCATTATCTTGTCTCGATAAGAAGGCTATGTTGAAAGTCATGGAATTATTATTCTAATTCTTGCCCTCTCCTCAAAAATTATCAATGTTGCTCCATCTAAATGTGACTCACCTATTACAACAAGGATGAAAAAGTGGATTGAACAACCTTATGTGGTTGAATCCTCAGACTCTGAAGAAGAGAATGATGAGGGTGATGATAATGATGATGATGATGATGATGATGGTAATAAATAAGGGACTAATGGGGAAGAATACATTGATAAAGATGAAGAAGAATATACCATTGATAAGGGAGAAGGGTTTTCTCAGGGAATGGACTCTCCCCCAAGGATGACAAAAGCACATTCATTTTTCAACTACTTCTTTATCCTCTTCCTCTACCGATGACACTATACCTCATCGATCAACCCATCCTATTGGAGACACTACTTAGCCAATGATCCAAGATGAAATTTCTCCAAAACCATCTCCTTCTACTTAAGATGATACTATTCCTCAAGCTGAGACGGTTCCTTATACACCAACACCCATTACTACTGTTGCTCTTCATCAAGGTGATCAGGAAGCATCCAACTCCAACTTTCAAAATGATTTTCTTTTCCAAATCTCTCTAATTGTGTATATTACTTAGTCACTGGATAGAAGGTTAAAAAAAGTTGAAAGGGATGTGGGCTTAACGAAGCAATGCATGGCTTTTGGTGATGATGATGATGATATGGTTGTTAATGACACCCCGCCAAGCTCTCCAGGTGATCAACCTCCTGCACCTCCACCTCCATCAACAAATCTTCTTCCACCAATTCCTCCACCATCCTATCCTCCTCCGACCTCTTTCTCTTAACTCTCCTCCCCCATTCTGATGCTTCCAAAAAATAGGAGAATAATCATGGGGATCCTCAGCCAATGCAAATGCAGGTTGGGATTGCATCTCAGCCTGAGATGATTGGAAATGTTGAAGCTGAAGTTGATCTTTAAAATCATATTGCTGTTGTTGATATTTAAAATGTTGATGCTGATGTAATAACCAATAATCAACCCATTCGTAACTCTGGTGATCAATCAAAGACTAAAGACAATGAAGGGTTTCTTGATCTTGGCTTTATGCCACAAGCTGCTATGCCTGCTGTTCCTATGAGTATTGTCTACCATGACTCGTATTTTAAAGGGAAGGTTCTCAAGGAACTAATAGTGATATTGACTCTGATAATGATCAGCTTAGTTCTCGAAAGAGGAAGGATTCCTTCTTAGGGGGAGCTTATGATGTTGAAGCTGGAAGCTCTTATGTTGCTGTTGGTGATCTTTCAACATCTGCTACTAAAAAGAAATGCAGAATCATCTTTGATCTAAATGAATTGATAGAAGGATGGAGTTATCCATTGAGGAAGTTAGAGAAATATTTGTAGAATATAATGTTGTTGTTCGTCAAAAGAAAGAAGAAATAAAAGCAGAACGTCTGTCTACCAAACTTGCTCAAGCTCTTACCTCCGTTGATGAAAATGTAAATATTTAAAACGCTGATAATCAGGTCAAGAAAATCTTCAATAATAATGTGGAGAAACAACACATTGTTCCACACCTGAATGACCAGATTTATAGGAAGAAGTTTGGAGATGTTCTTACTCGCAGGTCAAATCTTGATCCTATCATTAAAGTGAGATGCACCAAACTGAGGAATGAGCCACTGAAGCTTCACTTGGTTAGAAAGAAAACAAAATATGAATACAATGGACTTTTTTATGCTCATGAGCTATTCAAATTTGGCTACAACGAGTGGATGAAAATTCAAGGAATCATCAAAAAACATAAGGGTGTTCATGCTCAAGAAGTGAAATTGGCAATACAACAACTACTCAACAAAGTCAAGAAGCTGAATCTTGTGCCATCAGTTGGTCCATCATCAGCTAGTCAATTAATATCATCCTTCTCAGGAAGAACTGGTGCTCCCAGACAATCAAAAAATATCAAGTTTCTTCTTCCTTATAAAACCCAGTATATCAAAAATGAATCACCAGTCGGTGTTGAACCAGTCCAATATATGTTTATTCCTGAACCAGAGCACCGGATATTTTATATTAACAACCAGAATCATATGTGCGTTCAATGCACTGATGACTTCCTTCTGCTCCCACTAAACATTTGTTTCGTCTTCTCTTGGAAGGACTAGGTCACTATGAACTGGAAAGAAGATATTGTGTGTTGATATCACTAGAGCTTAGTAGAAGACTAGATGAACTTATGCTTGATCAATTCATATGGGTCAAGCCTGAAATCTTAAAAGAAGTTGACAAGTTCTACAATGGCTCTTTCGATGACTCTGAAGAAGAAGTTTAGTTTTGACATAATCAGATAGGGGGAGATTGTAAGTTTACACCTTTCTGATTAGTCAAACACACGATACGTTGATAAATAAGCGTCAACGTCTACTACATCTACAACGCCAACGTATTAAGCTTATGAGCATCATCTTATAGTAAAGTTATTTGATTGTAATCTTTTGTATATTAGGTAATGATATAGATAAGTATAGAATAGATCGCATATCTGGTATCTATGTGATTAGATTGGTTCTTAGTATATATTAGACGTAATTCCTTGAATCATGGGATATACATGTATAGATTAGTATATATATACAACGTTAGGGAAATCTCTAATGGTGTGAACATGGCTTGGTGTCGTAATCATCTTTGTGAAAATCATCTTCTTAGTGAGGACAAAACCTCTTTCTTGGTGAAAGAAACAATTTGGATAACTCTATATGTCTTTTAAATTTTGTTCTTTATTTTTCGGTGTTTAAGTTTCTTTGTAGTCTTTATTCTTGAAGTGTATCTGATTGATACAAACTTTCAAATACTATATGTATAAGATTAAAATTTATGTCAGTCAAACCAAGACTAGAACTCATTCATGAAGCCATGTTATAAAAGAGGTATAAGGAAATCATCAATAAAATGATCATTACATGGGTTTCCTTTTCAACCACCGCTTCTATAACACCTTGTTTTGAATCGTTTCCTAATTCATGGATGTAACCTAAAGATCGATTATCATAAGGCTTAGGTGTAACATTAAAAATATCTTGAAAAATTTAAACTTTTGAATAAAAACCACAATCATCATTATTTACAAATTGTTTTGAAAATAATTTTAACATCAGAGAAATCCCAAAATTGTAAGAAACAAAATATGAGGAGGTGCACGATCACGCCTTCCCCTTCCCGTGATCCTCTAAGGTGCCTGAAACATAATCCAAAATTGTAATCCCAAAGCTTAGTGAGTTCCCCCAAAATACCAATATATAAGAATAGCACAAATATAATAACAACATATTATGGGCCCAATCAACCATCGGATTAGAATACCCTAGGCCCCTCAACCATTAGGTTGGAATGCCAACATATTATGGGTCCAATCAACCATCGGGTTGGAATACCCCAGTCCCCTCAACCATCGGGTTGGAATGACAACATACTATGGGTTCAATAATCCTCGGGATGGAATATACAAGGCCCTTAACCATCGGGTTGAAATGCCCCGGCCTGTTGGATTACGCCCAAAGCAGTAAAGCCTTAGCCACCAACCAATCATGTGCATATAATCTATATAACCATACTATTAACCAGCTAGCAAAAAAATAAACAAATCTTACAGATCACAAAGCTTAGCAACAACCAAACTACCAGGATACTGATCTACCATATTACTATATGATAACATGCATAACAGGATATCAATCCAAGGGCCGGGATTGGTGCCTTCGACCCACAAGAACAGTGAGAAATCACTCTTCAATATCCTTCAAAAGAACACCAAGAAATCACTCTTCAAGCTCACTCACACTCAAATATGGGAGAAGATGCACGAAACTAGGGTTTCTGGATAGAGGGGCCTAGTAAGGAGGCCATCCAAAGGGTATACGGCCTTTAAATAGGATGCAACAACATAAAAATTAGGGTTTCTCATTCAGCAGCCAACTCATCGAGTTTTCCTCACCAACTCGTCAAGTTGGTCGAAAAAGATGCGCGGTCCAAAAGCCGTCAACACGTAGAGTTGATGCCATCAACTCGATGAGTTCCAAGGGAAACTTGTCTTTTGAATAATTAATCTCATACGTGGGAATTGGGATGTTACAACCCTCCCCTACTTCGACTAGGCTTCGCCCTCGAAGCCTGCTGCGATGAAAAAATCCGAATAATGCTCCCGCATCTCAGCCTCCGGCTCCCAGGTCCACTTGGATCCCTTCCGATGTTGCTATTGTACCTTTACCAAAGGTAGCTCCTGGCTACGCAAAACCATTACCTTCCTTTATAGAATATCTACCGTCTTCTCGACATAGTTCAGGCGTTCATCAACCTAAATATCACCCAAAGATACCACTGCATCCTCATCTAAAACACACTTCCACAACTACGAAACGTGGAAAATGCTATGAATCTGACTGAGCTCCTCCGGAAGATCCAATCTATAAGCAACCTTGCCAACCCAGGAAATAATCCGGAATTGTCCAATATATCGAGGGCCCAACTTCACCCTCTTCCTAAAGTGAATCACACATTTCCAAGGTGAGACCTTCAGCAACACCATGTCACCGATCTGAAACTCCAACTCAGATCAGCGTCGATCGACATAGCTCTTCTGTCGACTTTGTGCAATATGTAATCTCTGACTGGTGTATTGGATCATCTCGGTAGTTTGCAGCACCACCTCAGTCCGACCCATGAGCCTATGGCCCAACTCGCCCCAAAAGACGCGGTTGAGACATCTCCGCCCATACAAAAGCTCGCAAGGCGGAGAACCGATGCTAGAATGGACATTATTGTTGTTGGAGAACTCTGCAAGAGGTGGATAAGAGTCTGAATGGTCTGCTCACTCTGGCCATCGGTCTATGGATCATAAGTTGTGCTGAAATGCAGCCTCGTGCCCAGTTCCTCATGAAACTTCTGCCAAAACCGGGAGGTGAACCGTTCATCACGGTCTGAAAAGAGACCGAAACCCCATGGTGAGCAACGATTTTGCGGGTATACACATCGGCTAACTTCTCGGCCGACGAGCCCTCCCAAATTGCCAGAAAATAGGCTCTCTTGGTCAATTGGTCCACGATGACCCAAATAGCATCAAAACCCTTTGCCATCTTCGGCAACTTGGTTATGAAATCCATTGAAATCTGCTTCCGTTTTCACTTGGGACCCTCAAGAGGCCACACCTTGCCATGCAGTTTCTGATGCTTGGCATTGACCATCCTGCAGGTCAAGCAGCCCTCGATGTACCAAGCTATCTATCTCTTCATGCACGACCACCAATAACTCAATCTTAGATCCAGAAACGTTTTGGTGGCCCCAGGGTGAATAGAGAAGTGAGACTTATGAGCCTCCTCCAGCACGATCTGTCTGACCCCACCAGACACAGGAACCCATACCCGACCGCAACGGGTCAACAAACCACGACTATCCGGAGTAAATCTGGTAATCTCACCCTTGATCCTCTCAATCTTCCAATTCTCCTCTCGAACACCCTCAGTCTGAGCCTCTCTAATCAAACCCACAAGTGGAGAATCCACATATATCCTCATACATGTCACTGGAATAGAAGATCCAACCGACATGCGGCTTAGGGCATCCGCCCCCACATTCTCTTTACCCGGATGGTAAAGGATCTCGCAGTCATAATCCTTGACAACGTCCAGCCACCTGCACTGCCTCATGTTTAGGTTAGGCTGATCCATAATATGCCTAAAACTATTGTAGTCTGTGTAGATAGTACAGCGGACCCCATAAAGGTAATGTCTCCAAATCTTGAGGGTGAAAACCGCTGCACCTAACTCAAGATCATGAGTGAGATATCTCGTCTCATGCGACTTCAACTGCTGCGAAGCATAATCTATCACTCGTCATGTCGGTATGAGGATTGCTCCCAAGCTGGTGATGCACGCATCATAGAAAACCACAAAATCCTCGACTCCCTCAGGGACGGTCAGAACTGGGGCCTCGCAAAGTCTCTGCCGAAGGGTCACAAATGCTGATTGCTGCTTAGGGCCCTACTGTAAATCCACCCCCATTCCTCGTGAGACGAGTGAGGGGTACTACAATCTTGGAGAAATCCTGAATAAATCTCTAATAGTACCCTACCAAACCCAGAAAACTCCTGATATCCGAGGGAGACTTCGGAACCTCCCACTACATCACCTCCTTAATTTTGGCCGGATCGACCAAAATCCCATCTTGGTTAACAAGGTGTCCAAGGAACTGACCCTCTTACAACCAACACTCACACTTAGAGAACTTAGCATAAAGCCATTTTCGCCTCAAGACCCCCAAAAGCTCACGAAGATGCTCCTCATGTTTGTCTCTGGTCTTAGAATATACCAAGATATCATCAATAAACACGATAACCGAACGATCGAGCATTGGCTTGCATACCCGATTCATCAAATCCATAAATATCACAGGCGCATTGGTGATCCCAAATGGCATCACCACGAACTCGTAATTCCCATAATGATTTCGGAATACGGTCTTCTCCATGTCCTCCTCCCTCACCTTGGCCTGATGGTACCCAGACCTCAGATCAATCTTGGAGAATTAATATGCTCCCTACAAATGATCAAAGAGATCATCAATCCGCAGAAGGGGATAACGGTTCTTCACCATTAACTTGTTCAGCTCCCTATAATCGGTACACATCCGGTGCGAAACATCCTTCTTCCTGACAAATAGAACCGGTGCTTCCCACTGAGAATTGCTCGGACGGATGAATTGCTTGCCTAGCAGCTCCTGCAGTGAGATGATAGTTTCTGCATCTCAGGCGGTGCCAATCGGTATGACGCCTTGGCAATAGGGGTCGCACCTGGCTCAAGGTCGATCCTTAAATCGACCTACCTCTTAGGAGACACAACGGGAAACTCCTCCGGGAATACATCAGTGAACTCCATGACAACTGGAACATTAGCGATCGATGCCAGATCCCGAACTCGTGTGTCTAACATATAAGCTAAGTAACATGCAAACCCATGCTAAATATATTGTCGAGCCCTAGCTACGAACAAAACCATGAACCCAACCTGGTGCCAACTCCATAAATAACCAATTCTCCCCCACTTGGGGTTCAAACTACCATGCGTTGATCCTCACAGTTGATCATGGCACCGAAAAGACTCAGCCAATCCATACCCACGATCATGCAGACATCCCCCATGGGAATAGGAATCAAATCGATCAGAAAGGATACCCCAAAGATCTCCACAACAGAACCATTATAGACCGAAGAAGCAGAAACCCTGTGTTCTTTAGTGATAGAAACTCGCAACAAACACTCCAACTCCCTAATGGAAAAAGCAAACTCCTTACTAAAATACCGAGAAACAAAGGACTGACTCGCACCTGAGTCAAACAACACTAACATGGGCAAGAAGTTCGCTAGAAATGTACCTACCAAAGGTACAAAAAAAATGAGCATAAAACAAACACAATCAATAAGATAAGGGATAGAAACATATAGTCACAACATATGGTGCTGTCCTGGCGTCCTCGACAGTGAGATGGAAAGCGCGACCTCGAGCCCTTGGGGGCTCCGCCCTAACCTGACTCTCGTCAGTGATCCTCAAAGTAGCTGGTGTTGGAGCCTGCATCGGCTTGGCAGCTAACAAGGGACACTGGGCCTTCATATAGCCCACCTTATCACAATGGTAACAAAGTTTGATGCCCGAAGTTAGAGTTTGCTACCGACAATCCCTCGCTATATGGCTTTGTATGCCAAATTTGTGGCAACCCGAAGAAGACCAACAAACACCATCATGTTACTTGCCACACTACTCACAACTGTGACCCCTCTAACTCCCTGACCTAGAGTCAGTGGCCCTAAACCGCTTTGGCACAGGCTGCGACTGCGTCGGGGCCGGTCTCGACTCCCGAGTCTGCAACTCAATCTCAATCTCACGCCGCCTGGTGACCTCCTGTATCTCCAACAATGAACTGTAGCAATGAGTAAAAACAAACTGCCTGATCTCCATCTTGAGCATGCTCAAGTAACAGGTCATCTGAGCCTGCTCAGATGCAACAAAATCAGGTCAGAACATAGCTCTCTCCATGAACATCTTGGTGATCTCCGTCACCGTCTCAAAACCCTGTCTCAAATCCAAATACTCCTGCGCTAACCTATCACGATCAACCAACGGGACATACTGAGAGCGGAAAATCTTAGAAAACTGCTTCCATGACACAACAACTCTCTGCTCAACAGAATAAGAACTAGTAGTGAGCGTCCACCAATCCTTCACTTCGGACCTCAGAAGGTTCAGGGCGTACCCGACCTTCTGGTCAGCAGGGCATGAACAAGTGAAGAAACAACCCTCCGCATCAGATAGCCACATCAGGGCTATAATCGGGTCTTGAACTCCGTCGAAAGTCGGGGGCTTCGTATTGTCGAAGTCCCGATACTGAAAGAACCACCCTATCCCAACACCTGCAGCCGCCACGGCTGCGGAGGCTGCAACATCAACCATCTCACCCTGTTTTCCCACTCCTGATCCCGATCCGAATCCGATCTCAACTCGTTTCGTAGTCTCCATACTGAAAATACACCAGGAAGATATCAGGTAATCCACATATTATATCGGGGAACCATCTCCCAACGAAACCGTAGGGGTTGTGACTTCCTTGCTATGCATACGAGTCTTGTGCTTTCTGTAGTACGGGACTATACTACCTTCCACACCCACCCGTATTTGTCTCAAGGATCATCGCAACGCCCTAACAATACTCATTTTCATAGACGAACACTTAATCCACACTCTCTAAAGGAAAAGCTAAACATCTGACAATTGGTCGACTGACCCCACACGACTCTCCTAAGAAACTTCCACCAACCCTGCAACGCTCGTGTATGCTAGCCATACATAACTCTGGACCCTATAGACATTCGAATACCTAATCCTACCCTAATCCCTTCATTAAAAAAGAACATGAAATAAGGTCAAACCAGATATTCTCAGGCTATAAGATCTTAGTTATATATAACTATGATGCATAAACTAAGCAACTACAGTAATGATGTCATTTTCATAAAAGAAAGGTCCTAGGCTATCAGGCAATTCTATCATGCAATTGCTGAAGATCCCTAGCCTATCACTAACAAGTTGTTCTAACATTACACGATATCAAATAATAGTATGGTATCTTGGGGTCTGCTTACTGGCACCGGCTGATCCTACACATCGCATCCTCATTGAGTATTTTTAAAGCCATCTGAAAATCATTTTGAAAATCTTTTCCTTAGTTTGAGACTGGATTCACATGAGTGTTCCTCCAATTCACTCAAAGCAAGGCTCTGATACCAACTTGTAACATTCAAAAAATTCTTGAAAATTTTAAACTTTTAAATAAAAACCACAACCATCATTATTTACAAATTGTTTCCAAAATAAGTTTCACATTAGAGAAATCCCAGAATCATAAGAACAAAATATGAGGAGGTGCACGATCACGCCTTCACCTTCCTGCGGTCCTCTGAGGTACCTGAAAAATAATCTAAAACTGTAAGCCCAAAGCTTAGCGAGTTCCCCCAAAATACCAATACATAACAATAACACAAATATAATAAAAACATACTATGGGCCCAATCATCCATCGGGTTGGAATACCCAAGGCCACTCAACCATCAGGTTGGAATGCCAACATACTATGAGTCCAATCAACCATCGGGTTGGAATACCCCAATCCCCTCAACCATCAGGTTGGAATGACAACATACTTGATGGGTTTTGGTCCTAAGAACATCCTATGTGCTCATACAAACCCTAATGCTTGGATCTAGGTTTCTCTATTGTACATGCTTTGAATCCAAGACTATAAACCCTAATTCTAGCATACAAGTAATCATATTAGATATTAGAATAGGTTTATAATGTTACCTTGATTGTTATGTAGCAATAACAATCCCAATTCCTCCTTGAATTGACTTTGGAAGGCTTAGAGTCACAAGTGTCACTCCTCTAATGGCTCACAAACACCATAAGCAAGAGGATGAAGAGGAGAGAGGATGGAGGCTGCCAAAACCATGTGAAAACCCTAGAAGGTTGCTTGTCCACGTTTTTGGTCCTTAAGGGATCTATATATAGTGAGGCTATTAGGGTTATCTAACAAGGAAACCCTAATTTGGTTGCTTAAGCCCTAAGCAACCCATAGACTCCTTTAATCAAGCCCTTGCACGATTTCCTTATGGGCTTCCCATAAGAATTCGTCCACCTCTTGATCTAAGATAATCCATGGCCCAAATTGCAATTATCTTATAATTACAATTCCAGTCCCTTAAGTTTAATTAATTGCTTTTAGTCACAAAACTAATTACCAATTAATTATTGTCTAATATTAATTAAACAATATGATTTCTCCTTTAGTATATTATTCTCATAATATATTAATAAATCATATTTAATCCTTTCTCTCCATAATTCATCCTATCAAGTTGCTTTGGTGAAGGCAACCCAAAAGGACCATGCACCATCGGGTAAAGTACATACCAAAATAGTTATGGACTTAGACACTAATCCAACAGTCTCCCACTTGGATAAGTCTAACAACTATTCTACGTATGACTTCCGATCCTGATCTGCAATCGTAGCTTTCCAAAGTCGCTATCAACTCTGATCCTATCAGATACGCGTGTCCTTAAGATAAGGGATCATATATTCCTCCATTCTAGATATCGTATGAGATATGATTTCAAATCATTCTCTTTGTACTATATCTTGATTCCCGATTTATGACGACTGACTAATTGAACAAATCAAATTAGCCCTAGCCCGGCCGAGCATTTACGTTTGTCATCACTAAATCATCGAGGGGCCCAGAGATATCGCTTTTATCCTACCTTGGATAAAAGGAACGGATAAACTTTTATATAATGCTTGCTTGCACTTACTAACCAAATCACACACAACAATATGTTTTATAACACCAAGTTACTAGTGCATTTACATATTATCAATATGCAACCGATTTGCAAGATACAACTCACACATCTCAGTTTCAAGAATATAAGATGTTATCGTCTCACCAATCACTCGTGATACAATCCATGGAGTGATCCAAGTGAGCGTGGGTTTAATCCAATGCTCAAATCATATTCATTAGCACTCATGAACGTTGCAGCAAACATTTGCTTATGTCTAATACTCTTTTAGACAATCCACACACCAATTCACGACAGTCTTCATTCATATCTACTTCCAACATATGAACGACTGTGGCCCGTTTGAATAATTCGATTATTCTTAATAAACTCAATTATTCTGGAAGTCAAAACATGCAAATGTGAAACACTAGAATAATACTAATTCCATATGCCTCAACCCTTTGAGCATAAATAAAACACTTTTTATTTATCACCATATTGATTACTCATTATTTGTCGTTTCGGGTAATCAACTTCTTACTTGAATTATTACACTTGTCCCATGCTCTTAGCATGCACACAATGTTTACCTATGGTTCTTACTTTTGTGAAATAGATCAAATTGAACACATTTCCAATCATTCTCATTTCACAACTCCAAATCCTTTGTCATAAGTGTAAGAATATCAAATTCTTGCTACTTATAGAATATGCTAGATTCTAACATTCTATGCAATGATACTTTCGTAATGTCACTGCACCAAAGTCACAAAGACTATTGCCAATGATATTACAAAGTTCTCTTACGGAGATTGTTACAAGATAATTCCTTAGATATGATGTCTCTCACTCAAAGTACATTCCTTTGAACATCCTTTTGCATAAAGTTTCTAATCTAGACATAGATTTTCAATATTCAATTCCCAATATGGACACGCTTCCATATTTTCCATATGACAACTCATTCTTAATGGAATCTTATCTATTCGTAATCATGTTGATATGGTCCATCCAATATGGAAACATTTCCATAATTTCCATATGACAACTCATTCTTAATAGAATCTTTTCTATTCATAATAATGTCGATATGGTCCATCCAATACCATGCTTCCAACTACTCACAAGCGACCAATCCTCGTCAAACTTTGGATTGTCCTTTGATAGTTGTTTAATAATTTTAGTCAAAACCGATTCTAGTCCCTTTTCCCTCTAAATGCGCTAGACATTTGGAAAATTTTAGAATGGTCAAACATTAAAGCATTTGCAATCGATCCTATACCCGAAGCGTATGGGACACGACGCATAATGTTTTATTTGCTATGTTCTTAAAATTCGAATTGTGAAGAGGAATGCCGTAATCATAATCGAAATTCTAAGAACACACTATGTACCCTTGACTAAATTTATTAACATTTCTCAACCTAATCCTTTAGATTTGAAATGAAGCAAAATATTCTCTCCCTTAATTATAGCAAAACAACTCTTCAATTATTGCGAATTTGCGAAGTATGACTCTTGTTTTCTATAATTAATATTGCTAACCTTGCAATACTTTCCTTAATAATCATACAATCATAACTTTTATGCTCCCACTATCATGATGATTATTATAAAACATAACATTTATGCTCCCACTAGCTTCGACATGTATTCATAAACATCTTAACTTTCAGAAAAACAATGCTTATTGAATTTCTTAAGTCCAAGTTTCTAATACTTAATGCTTTGATAATCTTTTATC